>NC_053041.3:252712921-253015951 GCF_002575655.3 Aegilops tauschii subsp. strangulata
AAATATTCAAATAACAAATATTTCAAACACAGTACAAAAAGTTGTCTCAAATACTTTTGAAATAAATCTTAAAATAAACTAGATAAAATTTGGGAGAGGTAGGAAAAAGAATCAACTCATTTAGAGTCTTATTTTAAAAGTTATAGCCAGTCAAAGATTGGTCAAATCTCTGTTTTTAATAAAAACCAGAAAAGAAAACGTTTCGGGGGAGAATACGCTTTCGCAGCATAGGAGACGTACTCCGGGGTTTATGCGCCTTCACTTAACCAGAGTGGGCGGCGCGCGGGTCACTGACAGTGGGTCCAGAGGGCCCACTGGTCAGGTTTGACCATTCTTCCCTCTCCCTCCTCTCCTCTGCCGAACGGGAGCGGGACTCCGGCGATCGCCGGCGACGAACTGCGGCTCTTCGAGGGCACCTGAGGGCAGGGATGGACCCGCCAGACCTGGGCGGTCCTCCCGGTGGTCGTTGGGCAGGTGGGGACGGAGGAAGTCACCGGCGGCGAGCTCCGCGGCGGAGAGGGCTACGGGAGCGAAGTGAGTTTTGGGCTCCGGTGGTCCTTGGTCGCGGCTGAGGTGCTAGGCAGCTCCGCAAGGCTATGGGGAGACGTTTGGTGGCGATGGATGGGTGGGGGAGGGCCTAGCTGCGACGTATTGCACCGAAGCTCGGCGGCGGCCGAACTGGCCGGAGACGAGGAAGAAGGCCCCTCTCCGTCGATTGCTGGCTGCGGGAGTACTATGGGGGTGGCCTGGGGTTGCCTGAGGTCTTGAACAAGTTCGGGGATCCCTTAAATAGACGCTCGAGGTCGGTCCCGCGGCGGCCGAGGATAAGAACGCCAGCGACCGCGGTGCTGTAGCTGCAGGGCGACGTGGCGGCGACGAGCGCGTGCCGACGAGCTTCAGGATAAGGTCGAGCTGTTCACAGGGGCAGCTGGCGCGCTAGTGTGGTTTGGGCGGCGCCGTCCATGGCAGAGGCTCGCTGCCGACGCTGGCGTGCCGCCAAAAGCTCTGCCAGCGGCGCTGTAGGGCGCTAGGGGTGGCGTGGAGAGTGGGCGAGCGTAGTGCGTGGTTCAGCAGGTGAGCAGGGGTCAGGGACGGGATGCGACGAGGGCGCCAGTGCGACGCGCCGACTCAGTGCGCGCGCGTGCAAAACGTGCGCTCTGGGCGCGCCCAGAGCACGCACGGGACATGCTCGACGAAATGCCAGGGCAGCCTAGAGCGCGAGGGAGCAGGTGGCAACTAACAGGACTAGGGTAGGGATGGCTAGGAGCTTAGTGGACATGGTTGCTGGGCCAGTGGAACAAGGTCACAGTGCAAACAAAAACTCATGTCAAAACTGACTGTGCACACCAAGTGTTCGACAGAATGCCAAGTGCCTTTAGGCAACTCTTGGAGTGGCCAAAATCTCCCGATCAGGGTCTCCCTGGATGTAGGTGAGGATGGCAAGATCATTTGGGCAAAACCAGAAACTTGCTAGTGCAAGTTTTGCAAAACCACAGTTTTGGACAGAAAGAGAAAGGGCTCATTGCATGCACTTAAAATCCTCCAATGGGTCCATTCTCTTGGACTTAAGGGTTTGGTAGGGAGGGCTAGAAGCAGGAAAAAGCTCAGGGTCACTAGAGCAAGATAAAATAGGGTTGCAGTACAAATCACCAAACTGGACCAGAATGAAAAGGAGGTTGATTCACTCAAATTTTTCAAAGATCAACACTGGGTTTTTGCATGAGTTTGAATTGTATGCATCTACTGACATCTCCAAACACTTGGAAGAATTTTTTTAAGAAATATTTAAATAGGTTGTAGTGCAAAAATGCCCACTGGACCAGATTTGAAAAGTTGATGTAGAGCACAAAATCTCAAGTAACCAAAAGATATTTTTGCATAAAAGTGATGTGGAAACATCACATGACATCCCCAAATTTTGGTGGAAATTTTAAATGCATCTGTCAAATGGTTGCAGTGTAAAACAGGCTCCAAATTTATGAAAAATCATTTTAAAGTAATAAAGTTCAGGAAAAACAAATCTTGCAATTAAATCCACTGATAAAGAATTGTTTTATAGAGAGAGTATTCAAGTCCAATAATCCTTCTTGGAAAGTTTTCCACTTGAGGTAAAAATCCACAATATCAAAAGGGTAAATCTTGACAAATGAAAAAGTTTAATTTCCTGGTAAAAAATTAATTAATAAAACAAGGTCAAAATTTTGGGGTGTCACAACACTACCCCCCTTAAGAAAAATCTCGTCCTCGAGATTTGTTAAAAGCTGGTTTGAACAAACCTTGCATTTACCAAAAGAAATCCTTCAACTGGGCAAATAAAATGCGGCTACAGTGAGAGGGCAATTAGTGGTGTAAAAACCACAGTGTGGTACACTGGCGTAGCGTGGAAAAATCCACGGTCGGGGAAAACGAGATATTTCTACGATGATACAATAATTTAGAATAAATTCTAAATTACTAAAATACGCTGGTCGCACCCGAGAGCACAGTGCACTCTCTGGCTGACAGGTGGACCCAGGGCCCACTGTCGGCCTCTTCTTCTACCTCTGGCTCTTTCTTCTCTCTCGCGTGCTCTCCCGCGCTTCCTCTACCGGCGATGCCTAGCTCGTAGGGCATCTAGGCCGTACTGCGGTAGTGCGCGGCGTGCTAGCTGCCGGTGCAGCGTGCACTCACCTCGCGGGCCAGTGCACTGTCGGCACTGCTCGCGGACTCGCCTCCGAACACCGGCGATCGAGCGACGAGTGGCGCTGGTGGACCTTGCCCACCGTACACCGATCTCGAGCTATAAAACGATCGTGGTGCTCCTCTCTTCTTCCTCACACCTGGCCTCGCTTCTACTCCTCTTCCTTCTCCTCCATTGCTGTTAGCAGGAGCTCGAGACGAGGCTCTAATGGCGGAGGCGATGCCGGACTGGTACGTGGTCCTGATGTGTGGAGGTTTGGCGGTGCTGCTGGGGTTCTCCGTGCTCCTGTGCGCGATGATCCTTGATGATCGTCGTGATGCTGCGCTCGAGTGTTAGCTCTTCACGGTGGCGGCGATTATGAGGATTAGGTGCGGCATCGAGTGCCAACTGCTGTCGGTGTGCTGGCGCAGCTCGCGCTCGAATGATCACTCACAAATCTCTCTTACTGAGACTGTGGTGTCCTCGGGTGTGATCAGTTAGGCGCAAAAGTGTACGAGGATTTGCAATTAGTGCACGAGGTCGAGTGGTTGAGGTTGTGAGTCTGCTGTTATGGTGCTGCGCGAATAAAAATCTATGCCGTGAAGATATATAAACGCTGCAGCAACTCGGAGAAAGAAATCTCATTACAAAATTTATTGCGAAAGAAAATAAAATTAGTTAAAACAAAAATAACAGCAGTAAAACTGCTCACGTAAATGAAACCAAAATCAGATCCGTCGCACAAATTTTTGGATACCACGCACAAGTTACAACACATAAATAAATACGGGAATAATAAATACAGCGGTGATGTTTACAAAGAAAACGACAAAAAGACAGGGTCCTGAGAAAACGCCTCTGGTACTGGGGCACACTCCTCTTCTATCGGGGGAAGCGGGTTGACCAGTCGATGAATGCGCCTCTCCTGGTCAGGCCTCAGTGGTCTGCCAATAGCGATCCGAGGATTTAAATCAGCGAGGCTCTGGAGATAACCCATTACTCGCTGAGTCAAACCCTCCTGAGCGATAACGTACTGGGCAAGGTTGGCCAGTACTGGATCTCTCTCAATTCGTCCACCGGGAAAAGATGCAACTTCTCCGGGTGCTGCACGACTCGGAAAAGAATAGTATCCTCGTTCGCTGGCATAGGGTACCGCGAATCGAAGACGAGTGAGCGCCTCGTATGCAGCAGCTTCTATGGCCATATGCGGAGTCGGCATGGATTTCCCCACGAAGGAAACTTCCGTTGGGTCTTGGTTTGGGTATGCGGGAGGGATGTGCAGCACTGCCCAATATTTCGAGGTGGATGGGGTGATCCTCGATTTGAGCAACTCGTACTGGGGTGGATGTGTGGCACTCATGGTACTGCAGGTAAAGTCCCACAATAATTTAACAAAACTACCCGGGGTTGCGTCTGGGGTTCTCAGATAAATACTGGGGGTCGGCATGGCAAGGGAATGGCTGTGAGAGTAGTGCACAAGGTGAGGGGTACTTGGCAAGGTCACGAGGTGGCCTTTATATAGCATTGGGGCTGGGTTATCCACCGGGGTGAAGGGTAACTGGTTGTTGATCCTGTTCTCGGGTCAAAGCCACAGATATACATGTCACATAAAAGTGACGCATTACTGTGGGTGCCGTCGGGGTTGGTCTTGGTAGCTGCGTCCGATATTTAAAAATGCAACTGTACACCAACGTACATATGCATAGCTACTACTCCAAAAACAGGGGCGTTCAAGCAGATAGCATTAAATAAAAGCGATACAAGGTCACACCATTACAAAGCGTAGGAAAACTAAGGCTCGATACAACTCGAGCGACTTAGTCTACTTCGTTAATGTCTAAGTGGGCTGGCCTGGTGGATGCCGAGGTTTCTCCACGGGTTCCGCCGTCGGGATTTGCTGGTTGAGGTTGAGGGGCTGCAGGGTCGGGGTAGTGGTGATGACCATCGCGGGGGTTGTTGCCCACAATCCCGTTGGAATGGGTTCCCAAAAGGCGACGAAGCGCTTCTGGGGACACCAAAATACTCTGGTTGATGGCTGGGGCAGACCTCAAGGGATCGATCGGGTGTCCGAACAGCACGACTGGGTTGTCGGCGTCGGGCTCCACTTCTCTTCTTGCTGGGGCTCGGCGAACCAGTTCTCCACGAGTTGCGATCAGGTCAAGGGTGACTTGATCGAACAGTTGCTCTAGTGCACTTACATAGTGTACCAGATGCAATAGTGCAGGATCTGTCTCGTGATCTCCGTTGGCAACCTGGGGCGGCCTACCATACCCGTCACGACTAGGGTAGTAGTAGAACGAGCGACAGTTAACTCTGGGCGACAAGTGCCGGAGTTGAACTATAGCTTCTCGAGCTGCCAGTTGGATGGCTTGTGGCTCAAAGGAAGTTGTCCTTCCAGTGAACCTGTAGGGGCGTTCTGGCGACAGACCCCTACCATAGATGTGCACCGTGGCCCAGTACTGACGGCTCTCACCGTACATGGGTCCTTGGTACACAACATATTCATGAGGCTCTTCTAATGCATAGGCACGGCGGGTGAGGTTTGCGAGCACGGTCACAAAACCTCCAAGGTTGGTTGATGTGGTCTCATTGTGAACAATGGGGCCAGGCATCGTGGCTTAGTTTGGGGAAAGAGGCTGTGCTGTGCTGAGGCTAGCGCGCCCTTTTTATAGGAAAAGGGGACGGAGTCTTCCTTCGCACGCTTGTGAATGAGACGGGTTGGGTGTCGGTTACTGGCGCGTGATCGACGGGCTAGGCTGATAGGTTGGGCACCGTCCGCCGAAAGGCGTCGGGTCACTGTGGGGCTATCTTACGTGAGAAGCTTGACCGGGGTTAGGTTAAGGTCTGGTGGTTTGGTTAACCTAGGTTTATTGACCTGGCTAAGATAGGATCAGCCAATGGTCAGCCTAGCTCTGATACCAAGTCTGTCACGACCGGATTTTCAGGACATTTATTTCCCAGAAAGCGGCCTTTGTGCTCATCAGCCCCAGGATTACTGTTAGCTGATGAGGCACCAACTTGATACAAGAATTCCAAGCAAAGTACAAAATATGTAGTACAAGACTATTGTGGCCTAAGAGTACAACACTTGGTTTCTAGTGGTTGATGGCGGAAGCGGTTTGTGGTTCATCTGTGTCTATGGGATTCCATTTCCCACAAGAACAGCTGACCAGGATAACTCCTATCTTCGCGAGGCTGCTATCATCATAGCGTAGGATCCGGGGCTGTCGTCGTAACGCTCTTCTCCACACAAGAAATCTGGCCAAGACAATAGCCAGGGACAAGCCAGTGAGTACGTTTGAATGTACTCGCAAACATTAAGAACACGGGTATAATATAATGAGAGATAGTCATGCTCCGAAATATTTTATGATGATAACGTCTGCCATGAAGTGAACAAAAATCTGTGATGCACGCATGTAGGTAAAATAGGAGCATGCAATACGGGAGTAGAAATAGAATGCGCTGGTCGAGTGTCTGAAATGACTCCTCGAAAAGTTGCAAATAAATTAACAATGCCACAGTCGGGCGTCTGAGCGACACCACATAAAGGGCTTAGGATAAATAAATAACGAACATGCCACAGTCGGGCATCTGAGCGACACCACATAAAGGGCTTATAAAGGATAAATAAATGACGAACATGCCGCAGTTGGGCGTCTGAGCGACACCACATAAAGGGCTTATAAAAGAATAATCACAGTGAATATCCAGGAGGTAGAACCGTCCCAGGGATACTCAATAATTCGAATAAAGTAAATGGTTAGTCCACAATAGTAATGATCAAAGTCCATATGTGCCACAGTCACAAACAATATCCAGTTCAGCCGTTTCTCCATCCGAAGACCGTCACTGTGTTCTAATTTTAGCCGTTCTCCATCCGAATACCGTTACTATGATCTAGTCAAACCGTATCTCCATCCGAATACCGCTACTATGATCTAGTCAAACCGTATCTCCATCCGAATACCGTTACTAGACCCATCTCAGTCTGTAGTCCTTACCAATGAACATGGTGTCCAAAAAGATATGACCTCTGCAGAGGGTGTACTCTTTACCTACGAGTAACGGATTTATTTAGTCCCTCGGGACTAATTCCGCCTACGGCCTTTTAATTGAAAACACGCCTGACCTGCACACACCAGCTTAACTTACCGGTGTCTGGAATCACCCACGACACCCGTCAAGCAAAACTCTAAGTGGGGAGGCTACAACCTCGACGTAGCATGGGATCAAATTTATATACACGCGCTCTAAGGGGTGCCCCCCTCTCGGTCCCAACCGGAAACACCCATGCCCCCGGACCAGGTGGCATGCCTACCGGAGGCCTCCGGGATCTTCCACCATGGCCTCTCTGTACGGTGTGTGCTTTGGTAAGGGGTTGACAACTTACTGAACCGTACCCCGTCTGTGACAGGGACAAGTGGTAGTACAAAACAAATAGGGAATTTACTGATCAAGACTCGACCTACGACCGACTCAGGTGGTCCAAGTATCCACCAAAAGATTAACACAACTAAAATATTTCCATTAACAGACAGAATCACCGCTCATCAAACCTCATCATGCCATACCGGACACACTCGTCCTGACGAGGAACTAGGGACAAGCTCGTGTCTACCCAAGACCACGACTCTCCCGGCTTCTTTCCGGTATGCATGAGAAGCCCACGAGGATGATCACTAACACCAGCATATCCATACCAACAGTAAAGCATCTCCAAAACGCACCTATGCGTGTGACTGAATCGATACATAGAAACAACGCATGCTCCAAGTCAAAGTGGTGTCGAAACCGCATCAAAACACCACACAAAAATATTATGCCAGAGCTCAGAATGCTTGCCTTCAAGAGTATGCAAAGGGTGCACTTTTCGAAAGCTTTCCTCTCTCTCCATTTCCTATTTTGAAAAATATTCAAATAACAAATATTTCAAACACAGTACAAAACGTTGTCTCAAATATTTTTGAAATAAATCTTAAAATAAACTAGATAAAATTTGGGAGAGGTAGGAAAAAGAATCAACTCATTTAGAGTTTTATTTTAAAAGTTATAGCCAGTCAAAGATTGGTCAAATATCTGTTTTTAATAAAAACCAGAAAAGAAAACGTTTCGGGGGAGAATACGCTTTCGCAGCATTGGAGACGTACTCCGGGGTTTATGCGCCTTCACTTAACCCGGGTGGGCGGCGCGCGGGTCACTGACAGTGGGTCCAGAGGGCCCACTGGTCAGGTTTGACCATTCTTCCCTCTCCCTCCTCTCTGCCGAACGGGAGCGGGACTCCGGCGATCGCCGGCGACGAACTGCGGCTCCTCGAGGGCACCTGAGGGCAGGGATGGACCCGCCAGACCTGGGCGGTCCTCCCGGTGGACGTTGGGCAGGTGGGGACGGAGGAAGTCACCGGCGGCGAGCTCCAAGACGGAGAGGGCTACGGGAGGGAAGTGAGTTTTGGGCTCCGGTGGTCCTTCGTCGCGGCTGAGGCGCTAGGCAGCTCCGCAAGGCTATGGGGAGACGTTTGGTGGCGATGGATGGGTGGGGGAGGGCCTGGCTGCGACGTATTGCACCGAAGCTCGGCGGCGGCCGAACTGGCCGGAGACGAGGAAGAAGGCCCCTCTCCGTCTATTGCTGGCTGCGGGAGTACTATGGGGGTGGCCTGGGGTTGCCTGAGGTCTTGAACGAGTTCGGGGATCCCTTAAATAGGCGCTCGAGGTCGGTCCCGCGGCGGCCGAGGATAAGAACGCCGGCGACCGCGGTGCTGTAGCTGTAGGGCGACGTGGCGGCGACGAGCGCGTGCCGACGAGCTTTAGGATAAGGTCGAGCTGTTCACAGGGGCAGCTGGCACACTGGTGTGGTTTGGGCGGTGCCGTCCATGGCAGAGGCTCACTGCCGACGCCGGCGTGCCGCCAAAAGCTCTGCCAGCGGCGCTGTAGGGCGCCAGGGGTGGCGTGGAGAGTGGACGAGCGTAGTGCATGGTTCAGCAGGTGAGCAGGGGTCAGGGACGGGACGCGACGAGGGCGGCAGTGCGACGCGGCGACTCAGTGCGCGCGCGTGCAAAACGTGCGCTCTGGGCGCGCCCAGAGCACGCACGGGACATGCTCGACGAAATGCCAGGGCAGCCTAGAGCGCGAGGGAGAAGCTGGCAACTAACAGGACTAGGGTAGGGATGGCTAGGAGCTTAGTGGACATGGTTGCTGGGCCACTGGAACAAGGTCACAATGCAAACAAAAACTCATGTCAAAACTGACTGTGCACACCAAGTGTTCGACAGAATGCCAAGTGCCTTTAGGCAACTCTTGGAGTGGCCAAAATCTCCAGATCAGGGTCTCCCTGGATGTAGGTGAGGATGGCAAGATCATTTGGGCAAAACCAGAAACTTGCTAGTGCAAGTTTTGCAAAACCACAGTTTTGGACAGAAAGAAAAAGGGCTCATTGCATGCACTTAAAATCCTCCAATGGGTCCATTCTCCTGGACTTAAGGGTTTGGTAGGGAGGGCTACAAGCAGGAAAAAGCCCAGGGTCACTAGAGCAAGATAAAATAGGGTTGCAGTACAAATCACCAAACTGGACCAGAATGAAAAGGAGGTTGATTCACTCAAATTTTTCAAAGATCAACACTGGGTTTTTGCATGAGGTTGAATTGTATGCATCTACTGACATCTCCAAACACTTGGAAGAATTTTTTAAGAAATATTTAAATAGGTTGTAGTGCAAAAATGCCCACTGGACCAGATTTGAAAAGTTGATGTAGAGCACAAAATCTCAAGTAACCAAAAGATATTTTTGCATAAAAGTGACGTGGAAACATCACATGACATCCCCAAATTTTGGTGGAAATTTTAAATGCATCTGTCAAATGGTTGCAGTGCAAAACAGGCTCCAAATTTATGAAAAATCATTTTAAAGTAATAAAGTTCAGGAAAAACAAATCTTGCAATTAAATCCACTGATAAAGGATTGTTTTATAGAGAGAGTATTCAAGTCCAATAATCCTTTTTGGAAAGTTTTCCACTTGAGGTAAAAATCCACAATATCAAAAGGGTAAATCTTGACAAATGAAAAAGTTTAATTTCCTGGTAAAAAATTTAATTAATAAAACAAGGTCAAAATTTTGGGGTGTCACAAATGTTCACGCGGTCATCCTCGGTGACGGCTCTTACCCACTGCTAGCGCGTCCCGATCAGCGTGCCTTGCCGTTCTCTCCCAAGCACCGCTGGCTAGGGAGGGCCTCCGACCCCTTCTTCCTCGCGGCTGTAGTGTGGGCAGATCCGGCCTCCCGCCGCCCACCTAGTGACATCCTGGCGACCCTCAGGTATAACTTCCTTGGAAACCGGCCTTGCTCCACTTCCTGAGCTCCTGACGTCGCTGCATTTGTATCTTTTACTATTTCCCATGCCCCCTCGTAGATAGGATCGATCGGCTGGTCGAAAGCCACCTAAATTTTGACTGTTAAGAGGTAAAAGTAGTTCATGCACTCGAATCTTGTACTACTTGGTTCAAAAAAGGAAGAAAGGGGGTGGGGTGGGGGAAGATCTGTTACCTGAATCCAGGACTTGGTCGAAAGAGGAAATAATGGGGGCGAAAAGTAGCATAGACTGGCTATCCAACTGGTCTCTTGGTCTAATTGGGAAATAAAGGGAAACGCAGTACAATCTCAATATAAACCCAATCTATTGGTTGAAAAAGGAAAGAAAGTGGAGACTGGGGGACAAGTCAACAGAGTAAGTCCAGGACTAGATTTGCTAGCCTCACACAGTATAAGGTGGCTATACCGAACAAAAATGGGACCAACCCAGATATCCTGTTCTGATGTTTGTTGCCCCGAGCCACTCTTATGTAATGCCACTGGTAAAATGTAGCAGTCGCACTGTTAAAAGTAAGGACACGTTAAAACAATGTTGTTTTCAATGTAATGCCTCCAGTAATATGAATCAATGGCACTTTTTTTTCATGTCCTACTAAATTTCCCATTAAGATAAGTTGATTCTTTTCATTAGAAATGCAACTGTCCTGGTCCGCCTACTCTCCCGTGCCCAAATACCGACTCTGTAGCAGCTGTTAATGTAATGTTGCTAGTAAAATGAAGCAATGGCACCATTAAAGTAATGTCGTATTTAACGGTTGTCATAGTTAATCCTAATGCCCACACTAATATCTAGCAATGTTGCTACTTTAGAAATTGCTATTGTCCTTGTAGGATTGCCATTCAGATAAGGAACATGCTTCTTTTCATTTGATGTATGTTTCATCACTTGTTTGTCACCCTCCTTTCCACCTTTTTTGTGCAAACAGAGACATACATTTCACGCTTGATCTTACTTGAGCTGCACAAATGATATCCAAATTATAGTTGAACATTCCAGGAGCTTCACAACCAACCTTGATGTTGCTCAATTTTATTGCAACTAATGAAGAAGAAGCTCTGTTGGTTTCGTTTTCTGATGGAAATGGAACAGGGGCTGGAGCCCTTTTCTTAAAACAAAAATGAAGAAGAAGCTGCTAGCTCATGGGACATTGCTTCATTTTAGGTGAACTGCACCAAAAGGTCCCATGAATTGAATCATCCATGTTGGTGACTGGTGTCATCCCTTCTACGATGGCGTTGACTGCAGATATGGTTCCCAACACGAGGTATGTTCCTTTTTGGTCTGACCGTTTGCCAAAGATCCTGCATGTTGAGTCTGCTCTTGTGCTACTGTTTTGGCACTGCCATGATAAAGCAGTAATGTTATTATTTTGCACCTTAATCTAGTGGCACTATTAATTTGAGGCAATGTTCTGGCACCGCTAGTGCCACTGATTTTTTTTATATATCGAAAGAGGGGGTTTCTCCGATTTCATTAAAGAAACCCTACCATAGAGAACCATTATCCAACAACATCTCAGTGTAAACGGGCAGTTATGCAACTACTACTAGACCGGACTGAGTACTAGCAGGAGACAAGTTCACCACATAAGCTAGGCAGGTCGGGGGACGCAGCACCAGCTCGGCCAAGTTTGGATTACAACCCAAACACTACCACAAAAACATCAGGGGGAAGTGACGGTGTCCTGGACTAGGGGGTACTCACCATGTCATCTCCCATCACTTGGGTTGGGCCGAGGACACCCATGGCCGTTTGCTCATGGGCCAGTTCAGACAGCCGATGTATACACGAGGAAGATTCCACAAGACTTGGTGATCAAGACAAGGAGTCCTCTCCATCGGCGTATTCGACTAGGACTCTTGTTATCCTAGGCCTCCGGTACATTATATAAGCCGAGGCCGGGCTAGTCGATAGATGATTATGATATTATTCATCATACCCTTAGGTTTTAGACCACAACATATGATCTCGAGGTAGATCAACTCTTGCAATCTCTATATTCATCAAGATCAATCAAGCATGAAGTAGGGTATTACCTCCATTAAGAGGGCCCGAACCTGGGTAAACATCGTGTCCCCTGCCTCCTGTTACCATCGATCCTTAAACGCATAGTTCGGGACCCCCTACCCAAGATCTGCCGGTTTTGACACTGACAATGGTGCTTTCATTGAGAGTTCCGCTGTGTGGTCCGCAAAAGGATCAATGGGTCGCCTGCAGATCAACTGCGACGTCGGCGTCTTCGGCGCCGCCTCAACTGGTCACCTTGGCTTGATCGAAGACTGTGCCCTACCTTCAATCATCATGTTCGGACGAGGGCCTTCATCAACATCAATTCCGATCTCTATCGAGATCATGGAGGAATCATCTATGGAGCTCGAGGGCTCAACATCAACATTGCCCTCGGGCGACCGTGCTGTTTTTCCGAACAACGAACTTGTATCCGCTGCCACCACCTCCTCGAGCATCGCTTTTATGATTTCTTCGGTGGAATTGTGTGGGAGTCTACAACAACACTGTAAAATTCCGTCGCGTTTCCATGGAGCAATCTCCGCCGGTCTCCGATATATCGGAGCCCCGTCGAATCTGGACGGGAATCTGGACGAGTTTGGAGAGTGGTGTCCAGCACTTAGCTCGGACGTCCTTTGCAAGATCCAACCATTGATCAGCTGCGGAATTCCTATATCTACCACCCCTCAAAATTTCGGCTCGATCCGACTGTCCAAACTCCGGGAACCTTCTGATTAGTGCATCACTTTTCAGATCTGTTTTCTGCGCGAGAACGAATCCGACCCGAGTTCATCTTTTTTATGAACGGGATTTCGGACATCCTTTTTGAAGGAAGTTTTGTATGGGGTATTGTGTTTTGTTCCAAAACACATCCCACTAATTTTAAAGTCTTTTCCAATACGATCTTCACCATCGCGCCGATGTCAAACCAGCCCGACAACGTTGCTCCACGGCTGCCGACTTGCGCTAGACACGTCGTTGCTTTGTTGAGCCGAGCTCAACTTCTTCGGATCATCATCTCGGCAAGCCGAACAAGAGTTCGGCATCGTGAAGGATAAATTATCACTAACTTCGTCGCCCCACGGATTACACGGAGCGGGCACATCGGCATCGCCGCACGGTCACTTCATCAAGCCGGCATTGACCACGTCACGAGTTATGACCTGCATCGGCATGGCCGCACCGTTGCTTCTTCGAGCCGATGTCCATCACGCCGAACTACTTCAACACCTCGGCTGACATGGCAGCTGCAACTTCTCCTTACCGACCTGCTCTGTCACCTCGTCTAGACCGGGGGCTTCGCCATCCCTTCATCAACCTACTCCGGAGACTTCGGCATCGTCAGCTGACCATCTTCGTCACGTTAGCTGGACCGGGGGCTTTGCCTCGGCGAGCCAACCTTTACCAACATCGCCATGCCGTCGCTTCACCGCCCATCAGGCAATGGGTGTGCGGATCGAGTCCCAATTTTGGGAGTCACTTTTCTTCGGACTGCTACAACAAATAAACCGGGTGCTATTAATCCTAGCAATTTTTGCATGTTTGGGTTTATTTTTCCCAAGGAATTATTACTCTGACTTGTTCCATCATCTGTACACAGGTCTATCAAATGGTGGCCGCATTAATGACGGTCGCGTGGTGGTTCAGTCAGTTTTCGTACATAGTTCGGCGAACGCCGCATCCGGAACTCGGACCGACCTATGAATTCAGGCTTTGCCACGCCTTTACCGCATCACGTCGACGCCCTGCATCGACTTTGACTTCGGCGCCAGGCCACATATCTTTATATAAATTATTTTGCGTAAATAAATTACGCGAGGATTTTTATATATTTATATTATTATTGTTGGCCCGCACTATTTTACATGTGCAGGTAATGGACTTCGACTGCGTCACGTGGTCTCTTCTGCAAGCCGACGCCATTGTCCCAATCCGCGTAAAGTGGCTCGCGTGATCACCTTGTTGGTCGGGTCGCCATACCGACGTGTTCGGTTGCCTAGGGGACTTCGGCATCGCGAGAGAGCTCTACCTCATCGAGTGTTCAGCGCACAGGCCATATTTCTTTTATTACTCACTTTGCATAAATTATTTATTATGCAACAATTTTTAAAAAATTTATTATTATTACTATTGTCTCCGGTTTGCACTATTTTTTGTGCATAGGTAAATGATCCGGGTCGGGCAGTGTTGTCACCTCGGCGTACTGACATACCACGTCACCTCGGCTGGACGGAGGGCTTCGTCAACACTTCATTAACCCATGCCGGGGACTTCGGAGTCACTCGGTCGGCCTGCATTGGCCGTACCATGTCACCACTTCGGAGTGCCGAGCTCTTCGCTCCGCCACCTCGGGACTGGCTTGGGGATGGAAACTTGTCCTGTCAAGCTCGGACCGCGTCATCAGTGTCGAACACATTAATCAGCTAAGTCGCATTCATGCTCAATGTTTTAAATTTTTAACTTGTGTTCGGTTCGACTATGCTCACATACGTTGTTCGCCAAAAGAAACTCCCCTTACCCATGTTAACTGGGGGCTCTTAAAATTTACATGAGCCGTTCTATAATAACGTGTTCTCTTCTTGGTCATTGCAAAGTCTTTTTCTACCGCTCCTTTTTCGACTCGAGTGTATGGTCAATAGCCGGATAGCCTGACTTCCCTCTAAAGCCGCTCGAGTTTAGTTCACTAAACTGGCCTCGGAGAAGCACTCCGCCTTCGGGATAAGGAGCTTGAAGCCGTAGGCTGACCCACTTGAAGTCTTGAGATCGGATGTGTCATGTTAAAGCACGACAGAAGCACATTTTTAAAAAAAGACCATTTTCCGGATTGGCACCAAAATCTCGGTTTAGTCCAGACATCATGCTTTTACATAAGTTTTTGGCTTTTCGAGCCTATGGCACTTTTAAACTATTTGTGTGATTCCAGCATAAGTCTCGTAGTGCAAAGCCAGACACCTTTAGAGATTCTGCAAAAACATTCTCGGATATTGCTATATATGCATCGATTTCGAATTGTGTCTTTGGTCAATAGTTGGGTTGCCCGGCTCCTGTGCTTTCCTCCTATGTTCCGCTTTGTTCGGCTAGGTGTGCACAGGGAGAACCATTGCGATTGTGCTTCTAGCTAGCATGGTTAAGCGCCTCACTGGAGGAAGCCGAAAACTGACTGTCACAATAAGCGTAAACTGGTCAGTGATCCGATGACTATATTGAACTATAAGATCGATAGTGGTCACCCTGTGTTAAATGACGGTCCGTTCATAACATTGGCTGAAGTGTTTACGGCTTGACCTCGACTGTCGCCGAACACTAACCGGGGGCTAGAAACTGGCCTCCCAACTTTAAGCTCCTATGACTAAGTGAAAGTTATAAAGCCTGCATATATGATTGCCTTGTTTCCGCTAACACAACCGCCTTCGGGCACCGAGACGTCGGCCAAGGGTTGTCTTGTTATTGCGAAAACACCCTGCGTAGCATCTACAAGGGGGTGGAAGCCGACGATGGGCCACTTTCAACTGATAAACAGTCGCAACGGAGTCAAAATAAACATATCATCGGCCTTTGTATTTAATATATGAGGGCTGCCTTCCGTAATCATCGTTATAAAGCCATAAATATGCATCAATTTGACTTGATTTTGGCCAAGCTCGGTTGCCTGGCTCCTGTGCTTACCCCTACGTTCCCGATTGTTCGCCTAGGCGGCAAAGGGAGCAGCTCTGTGATTGTTACTACTGGGTCATCCGAGTTAGTACCTCAGACTGGGTGAAGCCGGAAGCTAGCGATCTTAAAATATATAATTGGTCGGCAACGACGGAAGTGAAAATTTAGGTTCGCTAAAAACCAAATAGTTCGGGAACTTTCCCCAAACTGAATCCTCAATATTTTCCTCCCACATTGATCAGAGGTGATGTTTCATGATCATGATCAGCATGACTACCCAAAAAAGGAACCGATAGCGCGACTATTTTCTTCGGAAGATGTTTCTTACGTTAAAACGTAATATAAGATATCTCTCCGCGTACCTTTGTTTATGAAACCATATGGCCAGATTGCCTTGTTTGTCATAAAACTTTGCCCTTGTAAAGGCTTTAGAAAGTAGGACAAACACTCCCCAGCTACTGGCCGGGGAGGTGGAAGCCGATGGTCGGTCAACAAAGTTTTGTACAATGCGGATCCGAGTATTAATGATGTAAAGTACTTGGATACATAGAATCATTACACATAAAAAATTGCGAGTAAAATCCATTTACTGCAATCCATATTTTAAAACCCCTTGGGGCCTACCTTGGCGAGCCTGGATTTCGACCAGCTCTAAGCTCTTTAAGAGATCTTTGTTCTCTTTTCGAGAAGTTTGTGTTAAACACAACAAAATTTTCTTTCAAACGGATATCGATCCTTAATTCGGCCACCCGTGCCCAGAATAAGGCTCGAGGGCTACTGGGCTTCGCACTCATTATTTATAAATATTAAAGGGGAACATCGATCCCCTGATCTGGTGTTGCCACCCGACCAGTGTCTCGAGGGCTACTGCATTGCCTATTCAATGCAGAAAATTCAAAGTGCTCAGTGTTCGGCATGACTGAACTATGGACAAGCGCGTCTTCGGACAATAGTAAGTACCATCCGTGACTTATCCGGCATCAAGCTAATATATCACGGTGACTTCTCACAACCCTTTCTCAGGGGCCTATCCGCCGATCATTATTTCTAATATATTACACTGCGTATCTATTCCTATGTATGCTGCTGAACTAGGAGTTGATCCTCAGGCCAATTTTGCAAATCGACCTGAGTCTCAGGGGCTACTAGGATCAGCATTTTTTTGTTTTCCTTCAGGTGCATCTCGGGTTTTAGACCGACACACACCTTGAGGGCTAATGGATATACATATACTGGCTATATATCACGGCAGAGAATAAATTGCACCAATTAGAAATATCACAAAAAATCAGCCCGTAGTCGGGGTGGTGCACCACCTCGGAAGCAGTCCGGCATAAAGCTCGGGCGCCAGTGGCTGGTTCCATAGAGGGCATTTCCGGAATTAAGCTCGGCTAAATTCGCTCAATCTTTTAAAAGACCGAGGTGGTTACGACACCTCGGATGCTGACCATCGTTGGAGCTCGGAAGTGGTCCGGCATAAAGCTCGGATTCAAATGGCTCGTTCCATAGAGAACTTTTCAGCGTTAAACTCGGATAACCTCCTTCAAACTTTTTCAAGCCAAGGTGATCTATGACACCTCGATATAGTCCGGCGTTGGAGCTCGGATATAGTCCGGTGTTGGTGCTCGGCTGCAAAAGATATCTCGAATGAAGCCCGGCGTTGGAGCTCGGATGCAAGACGACACCGCCGCACGGGAACAACTTCAAACCCGAGGTGTGGCGTATAAAATAATTAGAAGGCATTGATAAAGCCCGAGAACTTAAAGGGCCTCCTCGGATACCCGACGTGTAAACTCTTCGGATTCACTTTGGTGATCCTCAAGATCGAAGATGAGATGATTTGTTGAACCAGTTTTCAAGACCGACGACCGAAGATGAAGAACCGTTCGGAAGAATCGAGGAGCGTCCCTAACTTGAAGAACGGTTCAGGGGGTTACTGACGGTGTCCTGGACTAGGGGGGTACTCACCACGTCGTCTCCCGATCAGTTGGGTTGGGCCGAGGACCCCCATGGTCGTTTGCTCCTGGGCCAGTTCGGACAGCCGATGTATACACGAGGAAGATTCCACAAGACTTGGTGATCAAGACAAGGACTCCTCTCCACCGGCGTATTCGACTAGGACTCTTGTTATCCTAGGCCTCTAGTACATTATATAAGCCGAGGCCGGGCTAGTCGGTAGATGATTATGATATTATTCATCATACCCTTAGGTTTTAGACCACAACATATGATCTCAAGGTAGATCAACTCTTGTAATCTCTATATTCATCAAGATAAATCAAGCAGGAAGTAGGGTATTACCTCCATTAAGAGGGCCCGAACCTGGGTAAACATTGTGTCCCCTGCCTCCTATTACCATTGATCCTTAGACGCAAAGTTCGGGACCCCTACCCGAGATCTGCCGGTTTTGACACCGACAGGAAGATAGAGCCCGCTTCAGCATCTGAGTCTAAGCACCCCCGGCCTCCATCCTTGCGACGCACAATACACCTCGTTTGCCACCTGCTCAACCCTAGTGCCACTGACAAAATGAAGTAATAATAAAGTTAAAATAGAGCGAGTGTCCTCTCTATCATTTCATTTCCAATGTAGATAAAGAAAGTGCTTCTCTTCGTTAGTATATGTTTCATCAACTAGTCCATTGTTAATGTTGAAGCATTTTTGCAAAATGGGGTGCTTAATTTTAGTTGATCTGCACAAAAATAGAGATTGGAATGTCTCAAGGCCCCTCCTTGTACTACCGTTGTACACTGATGTTCATCACTGGCGGAAGGTGTATCGGGGAGACTTGGGTCGATTTCCAGTATGAGGCGTACCGTATGAGGCGTCGCAAGGCCAATCTCGCCCTCGCAGCATGGCATACTATGATATTATCGCAATATTTTCTTCTATTTATTAGTGTATGTTTCATCAACTAGTGCCACTATAATGTAATCACGCTTTTTCATTATCCGTGCAAACAGGGTTATTCAGCTGCATTTTGGTGGAACTGCACAAATGTACGGATGGAACCGGCATATATGCAGAGTGCGAGGTGCCAAGGAAAAATTACCGACACTAACCCTGCTCAGCATTGGCATCCGCCACCACCAATGGGATGTGTGGCACTCACTATGGACGGATCTTTCTCAGCAGCAAATCCTCTAACCAAATTCTAGTAGCTTAGACTTAAAAAAAATTAGTAGCTTATATTGGCAGTTTTCTAGGGAGTACTCTTTTCTGAAAGAAGCACCAATCTATTTTTCTTTATTTGTACACAGTGTCACAACTTTGACCCAAAGGTCCATAGCTATTTTAGGGTGATTGGCGTAGTACTCGGAGACTGATTGTAAGCATGATTTTTATTAGCTGTCACACTGATTGTAAGCATGAGCAGATGGAAGATTAGGTTAGTGCGAAGCTTACCTTAAACCCTACCGACGTCATCGAAATGAGGCGAGCGTCGACGCAATTGTGGAGAATGGCGGGGAAGCGACGTCGCGCCATCCGGCCTCGTCTTGCGGTCGTAAAACGAATACTCATGTGGCTCCGGCTGGCTCCGCACCCTCACGAACGGCACACCGTACTCGATCGATTCGTTATCCTCTGGGTGCTCGACCTTCGACGTGTACGCCCACCACCTCCGCCTAACTTTGGCCTCGGGTGAATCTTTCTGCTCCATCACCCAGAGGAGATACTGGATGAACTCGAAGGACTACGGCGTGACTGCTGCCGAGGAGTACATCGCCGCCCTCATCATCGTCGTCTCGCTCTTCCGCATACATTGCCACATGGCCCTCACCATCCTTGAAATCTCCCACTCATTGTCAAACCAAGTAAGGATCTCCTTCACCCTGGCTAACTTTGCCTGGTCACCATCGGCGATCTGCCTGATTCACTGCTGCATCCTCTCCATAGATGTCCTTCTGAGTGGTCCAGTGCTAGCTTTGGAAGATGGGAGGAGAGACGATGGTCTTGCAATAGAGAAGAGGGAGAGGCGAGACGGTGGTTTTGGAATGGAGATGAGGGAGAGGAGAGGGGGTGGTTTTGCAATGGAGAAGAGGGAGAGGCGAGACGGTGGTTTTGGAATGGAGATGATGGAGAGGAGAGGTTTCCCTGCCTTCTGGTCGCTGACAGGTGGGCCCGCGCTTGGTGGGACCCATGTGTCAGTTTCTCAATGGAAGGATGGGCTACGTCAGGAGATCCTCGTCCGAGGAGAGAGGAGGTGGTTTTGCAATGGAGAAGAGGGAGAGGAGCGTGCGGCAGCGATTTAGGATTGGACGAGAGGACCGGCACGCTGTGACTGGATCAAAATCAAAATCAATTTACCCTTCAATTAAGAAAGCGACCCCACATTAACTAGTCTCCCTTTTATTCTGGGTCATAATTGACCATGATTTTCACAAATAAAATATATGTTATACGTTGCAAAAATAATATAATTTGAAAGTACATTCAGATACAAACCAAATGATACAATTTTGGTGACATGCATTCACATTTTGCTTGTCAAATACAGTACGTGGTCAAACTTTCACCCAAAATACGCAAAACAAAAAAATACTTCCAAGACCAGCGCCGCTCCTCTCCTCTTAAACCACCGCCGCCCCTCTCCTGTTCCAATCTAAATCCAGCGCCGCTCCTCTCCTCTTCCATTTCAAAACCACTGCCCCTCCTCTCCTGTTCCAATCCAAAACCAGCGTCGCTCCTCTCTTGTTCTAATCCAAAACCAGCGCTGCTCCTCTCCTCTTCCATTCAAAAACCACCGCCGGCGAGTGAAGGTGCTGTGGAGAAGAAGATCGATGGAGGAGTACAATCGATACGTGAGGATCGCAGACGGCGACCCTGTGAAGCTAGCTAGGATGTTGGAGATACAACCTTGGTTTGACAACAAGGACAAACTAGCGGCGACGGCGACATCCATGGCCAAATATCTGCAACAGAGCGAAAAGGCGGCGATACTCCCAAAGGGAGTCGCGTGGGAGTACATAGAGCTGCTCCTCTGGGCCATGGAGCAAACAGATTCACCGAATCCGATCGTGAGGGAGCGGTGGTGGGAGTATCGATCCCAGATGGAGCATCCACCAGAGATTGAAGGATCGAGCATCTACAGGGTGCCATTTGTGAGGGTGTCGTGCCAGAGTGAGCCGGTGGAGTCTTCGTCGACCAAACCCAACTGCAAGAGGAGAAAAGCAGTTGGCACGACGACGCTTCCCTGCGATCCTCTCCCTCGTCGTTCACATCGTCTCACGGGGCGGCTGTCTGCCGCCGAGGAATAGGAGGGGACTGCCCCCCCAGCCCAATAGTCGAGTAGGTTGTGAATTGTCAGGAGGAGCTTAGGATTGTCAGTATTTGCAGGTTGTGAATTGTGTTTTGTGTTGTCTATTTTGAGAGTACTTTCAGATATGAATGTCTTTTGAATTTCAGATTTGCAGTATTGAGCATATGAAGTATTTTATGAATTCTAGAGATCTGTTTTTAGAACTTAAAAAAATGTAGTTTCATAGGAGTATAAAAGTGCAGACAATGTGATTCTCAGAGAAGAAACTACAAGTTTCAGTTTCAGATAAGAAACTGCAAGTTCAATTTCAGATAAGAAACTGCAACTTTCAGAGGCAGAGCATTTATATTAACACGGCCTTTTCAAATAGGGTTAACATCATGCTGGAAGTTTTATTCATGGTCGAAAATGGAACTACCATCCAGATAACATCATGCTGATCAACATTCATACATAGCACATCTTCATATGATGCACAGTCAAAAAGGTATGCTATTTTCAAAATGCCCACACAATGTCGAGTGTGCGAAAAACAGAGAAAACGAGGGACGAAGTTTTGCAAGTGTTGGACGTGGTGTGCGTAGATGACAATGGGGACCCACATGTCAATAATGGCAGAGGCAAAATATTTGGAGATATTTTCCCTGCATCAGGTGGAATCGAACTCGGGCGGAACAGCTATCGGGTAGTGTCACTTCGCCACTAGGCTAATTCAGTACTTTCGTTACAAATAAGGCACTGCCTCAGGTGGTCCGATCTCCTCCTGCGCCTTTGTGCGCTCGCCGCGGTGCCGCTGTCTGCCGTTGTGAACATGTTGAACAAACGAGAGGAATCTGGAGAGGACTGTATGTGGAGAGGCAGACAGTCGGGACCCACCAGGTCTATGGTCGTACGCAAGCAAGTTCCTCATCGAAAAAATACTTCCTCCTAATGCTATACTGATGTTGGGGCCCACGGGTTTGTCAACATAGTTACATTCTTTTAGGTGCTTCAACGTAGTTACTATAGGAGATAAATTCACAACGAAGCCGGGGAGCTGGCAGGTATCATTTTTTATCACTGGGGCAGCAAATATCAGCTGGGTTTTGGGCTGCCCCGTCTAGGCTTTCTTTTTAACATGCGCAGCCCACGACATGCCGGTTTGTATTTTTTTTAGGGCCGCCATGTATCGACCGGCCTATGGACCTCCCATCCGAGGTTTTATTTTTCCTGAAACATCGGCAGCCCAATCTATGTATTTTTTTGAAGAAAATGCAGAGGTGTATTCTATTTTTGTATATAAGAATAAGAACGCCTGGTCCAACTTATGTTTCCCTTCTAATTATATTATATATATTTAAATTATTTTATATGTTATTATATATTATTGTTATTGCCATCATATATTTAACAGATACTTACATATGTAAGAAAACAATATCCCACATCTTATTAACTTATAAAAATAATTTCTTAACAATAAAATCCTTGATTTTTTTGGCAACAAAAATCCTGGTGATTGTGTACAAAAGCTTGGTAAGATTTAGGGACCAATGTAATAATAAATCACTTATTATTTAAATATATTTATAACAAAATGCTCAGCCCCTGTTTATTTTTTGATAACATTGCTGCGCCCAACCCAACATTATAATTAGAATCAGCCCAGCAAAATCGTGTATTTCGAGAAAGTGCAAATGGCCTGTAATTTGTTAGAAAAAAAATAAATGGGCCGCATGGACGCTACATTATTTTTTCACCCAGCCCAGCAAATGGACTGTAATTCTAAAAAAAAGATCAAATTGATTGTAAATTCTGAAAAAATGGGTTGAATATGTGCCACATTTTTGGAGGTTGAAATGTGGGCCAATAGGTCGAAGCCAACGCAAGTCGTTGTCAACTTGTCAACAAATGATTCTGACATCGTTAGCTCTTGGATTTACATCCAACGACCGACATCCATCTTCAATCTCTCGTCTTCTTCCTCCAGCACCGCCGGGACCACCTGCTCCCGCCTCCTGCTGCTAGCAGCTCTGCTTAGCACGCTTCGCTGTGAAGCGCTACCCCACCGTTGACCAGGCCATCCCTCCACCCCTTCACACCTCCTGTTCTTCTCCACCGACTGCCGAACCACACCGCACCAGAACCAGTTAACCCTCGTACACCTCTCCGTCTGCGACTCTACTCTCGCGTCTTCCCATATCTGGCTTGTTGCTGTCCGGGGCCTCGCTGTGATCCACCACCTTGGATGCGCTCGGCGCGGAGTGGTCAACGTGGTCAACGAACGACATCCATCGGAAGTAGACTGTGCG
This sequence comes from Aegilops tauschii subsp. strangulata, assembly GCF_002575655.3. Classification (NCBI taxonomy): domain Eukaryota; kingdom Viridiplantae; phylum Streptophyta; class Magnoliopsida; order Poales; family Poaceae; genus Aegilops; species Aegilops tauschii. The sequence continues at coordinate 252,736,157 of NC_053041.3, forward strand.
TGGAGAAGCTGACAGCTGGGTCCACGGCCGCACGCAAGGAAATGCCTCCTTATTATGCGCAAAATAATGATTCCTCCACCTGACAGCTGGTATCCACCAGAAGGGCCTCTGTATTTCGTGAAAAAAACGTTCTCCCCGCTGACAGGTCGGACCCACCAGCTATATCTTCGCACGCAAGGAAGTGCCTTCTTATTACACAAAAAAAAATGAAAACCCCGCCTGCTAGCTAGGATCCACCATAGTGGGAGGCTGACTTGTGGGCCTACTAAGTTGACGGGGATGGAGGGCTTTGTCAACTTAGTCAATATGAACGATTCTAGCTCCAGTGACCGTACGATGTCCATCCAACGGCCGTAGTGCTTCTTCAACCTCTGGTCTTCTTGCTCCAGCCGCCCAAACCAGCATCTGCCGTGCCACGTGGTCCTGCCTCCTGTGGCCGGCTGTGATGCCGCGGAGGCCTCACTGCCCCCTACTACTCCCACCGCTAGCCTGGCCATCCCTCTACTCACCCACACCCCCTGTTATTCTACGGCGATGGCAGCCTCACACCGCAGCCGAACCAGTGAACCTGTGTACTCCTCTCCGCGTGGGAAACCACTGCCACGTCTTCCCCGGCTCCGTGTTGTCCCCTTCCTAGGCCTCGCCATCGTCTACCACCCTAGTGCTCTCGGCGCGGCGTGGTCAACGTGGTCAAGGAACGACTTCCATCGGAAGAGTACTGCACGTGGAGAGGCTGACAGCTGGGTCCACGGCCGCACCAAGGAAGTGCCTCCTTATTAGGCAGAAGATAATGATTCCTCCACCTGACAGCAGGGACCCGCCGGACGGGCCACCGTATTTCGCGAAAAAAACATTTCCCCATGACTGCTGGGACACACCAGCTACATCTTCGCACGCAAGGAAGTGCCTGACAATCGGGACCCACCTAGTCGAAGCGTATGTAGCATTTTCATTCTGGTCGCGAACGTGTACGTACATACTGGTCGATGTAGAGGCGCGCACGTGTCGTAGTAGAGGCATGCACGTAGCATGTACACGTACGTACAACAGCTAGGGTGCAAGAAAGTAAATACGGCCAAGTACGTACATACGGGCAGGGTCTCGAACGCCTACTCGCGCATATGTACGGCCAGGGCTCGTGTACATTGCTGGGTCGTAACGGAGAAGCTGCGACGTTGTTGTGATCATGGGGAGGCAACCGGCTGGGTCGGAACGGAACGCGTCGTCGTGTTCATTGGGAGCCAACCGCCTTGGACGGAAAAGCTGATGGAAACGACGCCTGGCGTACCGCAGAACGAAGGAAACGACCTTGTGTTCGACCGGCCACGGTCGAAACGGGGTCCTGTTCATCGGGAGGGGTCTGGTGTACCGCAAAACGGAGGAAACGGACCTCCTACGTTCGAAACGGGGTCCTGTTGATCGGGAGGGGTCTGGTGTACCGCAAAACAGAGGAAACGGACTTGTGTTGGAGCGCGACGGTCGAAACGAGGGTCCTGTTCATCGGGAGGGGTGTGGTGTACTACAAAACGGGACTCCACGGGATATTGTTCATCTCCACCATCGACCTCCTCCAGCCTCCACGGGCTACTGTTCATCCACCGTCGACCTCCTCTAGCCTCCACCTACGACTGTTCATCCACGGGCTCCTGTTCATGCAGCCTCCACTGCGCGCTCCTCCACCGGGTACTGTTCAACCAGCCCTCTCCACGGGGTCCTGTTCAACCACCTCTCCACGGGCTACTGTTCATCCAGCCCTCCGCCGGCTACTGTTCAACCAGCCCTCCACCGGCTACTGTTCAACCAGCCCTCCACGAGTCATGTTCATCACCCCCAACCGGCTAGATCGATCGGGGTCCTGCTCATCCAGCGGCAACGGCCTCTACTACCACGGGTACCTATTCATCCAACCCCCCACCGGGAACTGTTCATCCAACCCCCCCCCCCCCAACAATGCTCACTATTCATCCGGAGGCAGCATCGATCAGCTTCAGTTAGTAGCAGTAGTGAAGGAATCACTCGGGTTCAGTTAACAACAATGGATCGATCGATCGCTCGGGTTCAGTAACGCGTAGCCTACAGTGCAGTCGCTCGGGTTCAGTAAGAGCCCAACGCCTCGCTCGGGTTCCGTTAGAGCGCAACGCCTCGCACACATGCGCGTACGTACGAGAGAAACGTGCATCGCTCGGCCCCCGACCACCATAACCGGGAACTCCCCCGATATTTTCCTCGCCCTCACTTCTGCCATGGTTTTTTCGTCATGGTCGGCCCAAAGAATGTCATGCAGCTGCGTCTCCGGCCCGCCCAGGACAAAACATCCCATTTTCTGTCACGATTTTTTGTCATAGAAGTAGGAGCCCACCACATCTATGATGATACCAGGTTTTGTCACAATTATCATCATAGAAGTGTCATAAGTATGACAAAAAAAAATTTCGTTCGACCCAAAATGTCACAGATGTGTCTTTTTTTGTAGTGTCCTTCTTTGACTGTTCCATTTTGAACTACTTCAAAATCTTTTTAAGGTATGTACTCATTGAAAAACTTATCAAGCGTCTTGATCTATCTTTATAGATCTTGATGCCCAATATGTAAGTAACTTCACCAAGGTCTTTCTTTGAAAAACTCCTTTCAAACACTCCTTTATGCTTTTCAGAAAATTCTACATCATTTCCGATCAACAATATGTCATTCACATATACTTACCAGAAAGGTTGTAGTGCTCCCACTCACTTTCTTGTAAATACAGGCTTCACCGCAAGTCTGTATAAAACTATGTGCTTTGATCAACATCAACGCGTATATTCCAACTCCGAGATGCTTACACCAGTCCATAGATGGATCGCTGGAGCTTGCACATTTTGTTAGCACCTTTAGGATTGACAAAACCTTCTGGTTGCATCATATGCTGCTCTTGTTTAATAAATTCATTAAGGAATACAGTTTTGATATCCATTTGCCAGATTTCCTAAAATGTGGCAATTGCTAACATGATTCAGACAGACTTTAAGCATCGATACGAGTGAGAAAATCTCATCGTAGTCAACACCTTGAACTTGTCAAAAACCTTTTTCGACAAGTCAAGCTTTGTAGAAAGTAACACTACTATCAGCGTCCGTCTTTCTCTTGAAGCTCCATTTATTCTCAATGGCTCGCTGATCATCGGGCAAGTCCACCAAAGTCCATACTTTGTTCTTATATATGAATCCTATCTCAGATTTCATGGCCGCAAGCCATTTATCAGAATCTGGGCTGATCATCACTTCCTCATAGTTCGTAGGTTCATCATGGTCTAGTAACATGACTTCCAGGACAGGATTACCGTACCACTCTGGTGCGGAACATGCTCTGGTTGACCTACGGCGTTTGGTAGTAAGTTGTTCTGAAGTTTCATGATCATCATCATTAGCTTCCTCTCTAGTTGGTGTAGGCATCACGGGAATGGTTTTCTGTGATGAGCTACTTTCCAATTCGAGAGAAGGTACAATTACCTCATCTAGTTCTACTTTCCTCCCACTCACTTCTTTCGAGAGAAACTCCTTCTCTAGAAAGGATCCATTCTTAGCAACGAATATCTTGCCTTCGGATCTGTGATAGAAGGTGTACCCAACAGTTTCCTTTGGGCATCCTATGAAGACACATTTCTCGGATTTGGATTCGAGCTTATCAGGTTGAAGCTTTTACACATAAGCATCGCGGCCCCAAACTTTAAGAAATGACAGCTTAGGTTTCTTGCCAAACCACAGTTCATATGGTGTCGTCTCAACGGACTTAGATGGTGCCCTATTTAACGTGAATGCAACCGTCTCTAAAGCATAACCCCAAAACGATAGCGGTAAATCGGTAAGAGACATCATATATCGCACCATATCTAATAAAGTACGGTTACGACGTTCGGACACACCATTACGCTGTGGTGTTCTAGGTGGCGTGAGTTGCGAAACTATTCCACATTGTTTCAAATGAAGACCAAACTCATAACTCAAATATCCACCTCCACGATCAGATCGTAGAAACTTTATTTTCTTGTTACGATGATTTTCCACTTCATTTTGAAATTCTTTGAACTTTTCAAATGTTTTGGACTTATGTTTCATCAAGTAGATATACCCATATCTGCTCAAATCATCTGTGAAGGTCAGAAAATAACGATAACCTCCGCGAGCCTCAACACTCATCGGATAGCATACATCAGTATGTATTATTTCCAATAAGTCAGTTGCTCGCTCCATTGTTCCGGAGAACGGAGTCTTAGTCATCTTGCCCATGAGGCATGGTTCGCAAGCATCAAGTGATTCCAAAAGCCCATTAGCATGGAGTTTCTTCATGCACTTTACACCAATACGACCTAAACGGAAGTGCCACAAATAAGTTGCACTACCATTATTGACTTTGCATCTTTTAGCTTCAAAATTATGAATATGTGTATCACTACGATCGAGATTCAACAAAAATAGACCACTCATCAAGGTTGCATGACCATAAAAGATATTACTCATATAAATAGAACAACCATTATTCTCTAATTTAAATGAATAACCGTCTCGCATCAAACAAGATCCAGATATAATGTTCATGCTCAACGCTAGCACCAAATAATTATTATTCAGGGCTAAAACTAATCCCGATGGTAGATGTAGAGGTAGCGTGCCGACGGCGACCACATCAACCTTGGAACCATTCCCGACGCGCATCGTCACCTCTTCCTTAGCCAATCTTCGTTTAATCCTTAGCCCCTTTCACTTTGCCATCCTTCTTATCCGCCAAATACTTGGGGCGGTTCCACTTCCAGTGACCAGTCCCTTTGCAGTAGAAGCACTCAGTCTCAGGCTTAGGTCCATACTTGGGCTTCTTCCCTTGAGCAGCAACTTGCTTGTTGTTCTTCTTGAAGTTCCCGTTCTTCCTTTTGCCCTTTTTCTTGAAACTAGTGGTCTTGTTAACCATCAACACTTGATGCTCCTTCTTGATTTCTACCTCCGCAGCCTTTAGCACCGCCAAGAGCTCGGGAATTATCTTTTCCATCCCTTGCATATTATAGTTCATCACGAAGCCTTTATAGCTTGGTGGCAGTGATTGAAGAACTCTGTCAATGACACTATCATCAGGAAGATTAACTCCCACCTGAGTCAAGTGGTTGTGGTACACAGAAATTATGAGTATATGTTCACTAACAGAACTATTCTCCTCCATCTTGCAGCTATAGAACTTATTGGAGACTTCATATCTCTCAACTCAGGCATTTGCTTGAAATATTAACTTCAACTCATCTCATATGCTCCATGACGTTCAAAACGTCTTTGAAGTCCCGATTCTAAGCCATAAAGCATGGCACACTGAACTATCGAGTAGTCATCAGCTTTGCTCTGGCAGATGTTCGTAACGTCCGGAGCTGCTCCTGCAGTGGGTCTTGCACCTAGCGGTGCTTCCAGGACGTAGTTCTTCTATGCAACAATGAGGATAATCCTCAAGTTACGGACCCAGTCCGTGTAGTTGCTACCATCATCTTTAAACTTAGCTTTCTCTAGGAATGCATTAAAATTCAAGGGAACGGTAGCACGGGCCATTGATCTACAACAACATAGACATGCGAAAACTATCAGGTACTAAGTTCATGATAAATTAAAGTTCAATGAATCATATTACTTAAGAACTCCCACTTAGATAGACATCCCTCTAGTCATCTAAATGATCACGTGATCCATATCAGCTAAACCATGTCCGATCATCACGTGAGATGGAGTAGTTTTCAATGTCGAACATCACTATGTTGATCATATCTACTATATGATTCATGTTCGACCTTTCGGTCTCAGTGTTCCGAGGCCATATCTGCATATGCTAAGCTCGTCAAGTTTAACCCGAGTATTCTGCACGTGCAAAACTGGCTTGCACCCGTTGTATGTGAACGTAGAGCTTATCACACCCGATCATCACGTGGTGTATCGGCACGATGAACTGTCGCAACGGTGCATACTCAGGGAGAACACTTGTTCCTTGAAATTTAGTGAGGGATCATCTTATAATGCTACCGCTGTACTAAGCAAAATAAGATGCATAAAGGATAAACATCACATGCAATCAAAATATGTGACATGACATGGCCATCACCATCCTGTGCCTTTGATGTCCATCTCCAAAGCACCGTCATGATCTCCATCGTCACCGGCTTGACACCTTGATCTCCATCGTAGCGTCATTGTCGTCTTGCCAACTATTGCTTCTATGACTATCGCTACCGCTTAGTGATAAAGTAAATCAATTACATGGCGATTGCATTTCAAACAATAAAGCGACAACCATAATGCTCCTGCCAGTTACCGATAACTTTTACAAAACATGATCATCTCATACAACAATTCATATCTCATCACGTCTTGACCATATCACATCACAACATGCCCTGCAAAAACAAGTTAGACGTCCTCTACTTTGTTGTTGCAAGTTTTACGTGGCTGCTACGGGCTTCTAGCTAGAACCGCTCTTACCTACGCATCAAAACCACAACGATTTTTCATCAAGTGTGCTGCTTTAACCTTCAACAAGGACCGGCCGTAGTCAATCTCGATTCAACTAAAGTTGGAGAAACAGACACCCGCCAGCCACCTGTGTGAAAAGCACATCGGTAGAACCAGTCTCATGAACGCGGTCATGTAATGTCGGTCCGTGCCGCTTCATCCAACAATACCGCCGAATCAAAGTAAGACGTTGGTGGTAAGCAGTATGACTATCATCGCCCACAACTCTTTGTTTTCTACTCGTGCATATCATCTACGCATAGACCTGGCTCGGATGCCACTGTAGGGGAACATAGCATGCAATTTCAAAAATTTCCTACGATCATGCAAGATCTATCTAGGAGATGCATAGCAACGAAACGGGGAGAGTGTGTCCACGTACCCTCGTACACGGAAAGCGGAAGCATTAGATTAATGCGGTTGATGTAGTCCAGCATCTTCACGGTCCAATTGATCCAAGTACCGAACATACGGCACCTCCGTGTTCAGCACACGTTCAGCTCGATGACGTCCCTCGAACTCTTGATCCAGTAGAGGGTCGAGGGAGAGTTCCCTCAACACGATGGCGTGGCGACGGTGATCGTGATGTGATCCGCGCAGGGCTTCACCTAAGCACTATGACGCTATGACCGGCGGAGTAAACTGTGGATGGGGGCACCGCACGCGGCTAAGAGAATTCTTGGTGTGCCTTTGGGGTGCCCCCGCCCCCGTATATAAAGGAGGGGGGAGGAGGCCGGCGGCCAGGAGGGGCGCGCCAAGGGGGGAGTCCTACTTGGACTCCCAGCCCAAGTAGGACCCCCCTTTTTCCTTTCTCCACCGGAGGGAAAAGGAAGGAAACGGAGAGGGGGAGGGAAAGGGGGGTGCTGCCCCCTCCCCTAGTCCAATTCGGACTGCCATGGGGGGCGCGCAGCCACCCCTTGCGACCCTCCTCTCTCTCCACTAAGGCCCAATAAGGCTCATTATTCCCCCTGGGGGTTCCGGTAACCCCTCGGTACTCCGGTAAAATACCCGAATCACTCGAAACCATTCTGATGTCCGAATATAACCCTCCAATATATGAATCTTTACCTCTCGACCATTTCAAGACTCCTCGTCACGTCCGTGATCTCATCCGGGACTCCGAACAAACTTCGGTCACCAAAACCCATAACTCATAATACAAATCGTCATCGAACATTAAGCATGCAGAACCTACGGGTTCGAGAACTATGTAGACATGACCGAGACACATCTCCGGTCAATAACCAATAGTGGAACCTGGATGCTCATATTGGTTCCGACATATTCTACGAAGATATTTATTGGTCAAACCGCATAACAACATATGTCATTCCCTTTGTCATCGATATGTTACTTGCCCGAGATTCGATCGTTGGTATCATCATACCTAGTTCAATCTCGTTACCGGCAAGTCTCTTTACTCGTTCCGTAATGCATCATCCCGCAACTAACTCATTAGTCCCATTGCTTGCAAGGCTTATAGTGATGTGCATTACCGAGAGGGCCCAGAGATACCTCTCCGATACACGGAGTGACAAATCCTAATCTTGATCTATGCCAACTCAACAAACACCTTCGGAGACACATGTAGAGCATCTTTATAATCACCCAGTTACGTAGTGATGTTTGATAGCACGCAAAGTGTTCCTCCGGTATTCGGGAGTTGCATAATCTCATAGTCAGAGGAATATGTATAAGTCATGAAGAAGAAAGCAATAGCAATAAAACTAAACGATCATAATGCTAAGCTAACAGATGGGTCTTGTCCATCACATCATTCTCCTAATGATGTGATCCCGTTCATCAAACGACAACACATGTCTATGGTTAGGAAACTTAATTAACCATCTTTGATTAACGAGCTAGTCTAGTAGAGGCTTACTAGGGACACTGTGTTTTGTCTATGTATCCACACATGTATCAAGTTTCCGGTTAATACAATTCTAGCACGAATAATAAAAATTATCATGATATAAAGAAATATAAATAAAAACTTTATTATTGCCTCTAGGGCATATTTCCTTCACTAGCTACGCCATTACACAACAACACCAAGTTTCACATGCAACATCTAAAACCTTTGGAAAGTAACATCATACACGGTAAATAGACAGATGAATCTCATCTGGAAAACTGCTGAAGCTGAAGGCGAATATTGAGCCTTCAGTGATGTTGAATGTCCTTGCAACTTTAGGCCAGTGGCTGTGGATAATTGCCCCCAACCTTCGTCCTCTTGAGGAGTACTTCAATATTGAACCATGGGTTTTGAATGAATACCTTCCTCGCTTTTGACCATGGAGGTGGTCAGAGAGGTAATCATCGGTGAACAACTTTGGAAAGGACTGAAAACAAAGATATGCATAAATATTTGTTCTAATTTTTGAAATGGCGCAAAGAAAAAAATAAGGTAAAAGAGTTAGTACCATCCTATAGTGAGTGATGTCTATTCATTGTGCAAACAAAGATCTTGCTATTATTCATCGCTAGTTTCTTTGTCTTAACAATCTTTCTGAGTTTCTTGACATGACTGATATTCATGGACATCTCATTTCCCCATATGCAAACTGGGTCGAACAATGGGTCTAAACCTCTCACAGCAGGACCTACATGTGCAAGACCAAATTGTTAAAAGCCTAAATATTATAATGGTTCCTGCAATAGCACAATAATGTGCTATTAGCCAAAGGACCATGCATGTGCAAACCTCGATGGTAAACCTTAGTGCCTCCCATTATTTTCCTTGCAACACATATAAGGCAGATAGTGATTAGGTTAACTGAGAGATATTGTTCAGGCTAACTAAGAGTTGACATACTATCAGTAGAATATGTTAATGAAAAATAAACAAGTTACCGATCCAACAGATTAATTCGAGCCGCATGGAAAACCCAGTTAACCAAGCCAATCATGCTAAACAACTTGAAAACATAGCAATTGTTTATGTTTCTCATGTATTTAGTACAACCAAATTTGATTTATTTCTCACATAAATAACAAAAATTGTATCCACAACAAATGAATATCACATTACAGAATTGAACCAAACGGTTAACTAGACACCACAACAAATGAACCAAACTGTTAACTGAGCATTGATACGTCTCCAACGTATCTACTTTTCCTAACATTTTTCCTTTTGTTTTGGACTCTAATTTGCATGATTTGAATGAAACTAACCCCGGACTAACGCTGTTTTCAGCAGAACTACGATGGTGTTGTTTTTGTGCAGGAATAAAAGTTCTCGGAATGGAACGGAACTTTCCGAGGATTTTTTATATCAATAAAGAGAATTTCTGGAGCCAAGAGCCATGGGAGAGGGGCACCTGGGTGGGCACAACCCACCAGGGCGCGCCTGCCCTTCCAGGGGCGCCCAGGTGGGTTGTCCCCACTTGGTGGCCCCGCAGACCGATGCTATAAAGTCCTATTTTTTCCAGAAAAAAATCAGGGAGAAAGAATTATCGCGATCCACAAGACAGAGCCGCCGTCACCTCCTGTTCTTCATCGGGAGGCCAGATCTGGAGTCCGTTTGGGGCTCTGGAGAGGGGGATCTTCATTCTTCGTCATCACCAACCTTTCCCCATCGTCAATTCCATGATGCTCCCCACCGGGAGTGAGTAATTCCTTCGTAGGCTCGCTGGTCGGTGAGGAGTTGGATGAGATTCATCATGTAATCGAGTTAGTTTAGTTAGGGCCCGATCCCTAGTATCCCCTTTGTTCTAAGATTAATGTTGCTATGACATTGTCATGCTTAATGCTTGTCGCTTTGGGCCCAGGTGCCATGATTTCAGATCTGAACCGTTTATGTTATCACCATTATATCCATGTTCTAGATCCGATCTTGGAAGTTATAATCACCTACTATGTGTTACAATCCGGCAACCCCAGAGTGACAATAGTCGGGACCACTCCCGGTGATGACCGTAGATTGAGGAGTTCATGTATTCACCGTGTGTTAATGCTTTGTTCCGGTACTCTATTAAAAGGAGGCCTTAATATCCCTTAGTTTCCAATTGGACCCGCTGCCACGGGAGGGTAGGACAAAAGATGTCATGCAAGTTCTTTCCATAAGCATGTATGACTATTTACCGAATACATGCCTACATTATATTGATGAACTGGAGCTAGTGCTGTATCGCTCTAGGTTATAACTGTCTCATGATGAATATCATCCAACAAGTCACAGATCCAATGCCAACGAATTTATCTTATATTGTTCTTGTTATGTTACTACTGCTATCATTACTTTCGCACTTGTTACAAAACTACTGCTATCACTGTTACCGTTACCATTGCTGCTCCTATTATTATTAAAACTATCATATTACTTGGCTACTGATCACTTTGCTGCAGATAATTAATCTCCAGGTGTGGTTGAATTGACAACTCAGCTCCTAATACTTGCAAATATTCTTTGGCTCCCCTTGTGTCGTATCTATAAATTTGGGTTGAATACTCTACCCTCGGAAACTGTTGTGATCCGATATACTTGTGGGTTATCCAGACCTTTTTCTGGCGCCGTTGCCGGGGAACATAGCTATATTTGTTGAGTCACTCGGGATTATTATCGATTTATCACTATGAAGAATCTGAAGGATGCTAAGACTAAGATTTATCCCTCTAAGACGAGGGGAGGTAAGGAACTGCCATCCAGTGCTGCTTTTGATTCACCTTCTGTTATAAGTAAACTTCCAACACCACCACATGCTATTAATCCTGCTATGTCGCAAGTTATTGATGATGCTACTTCTGCTATGAATGATACTTATGATGATGCTAGTACCTTGCTTGATGATAATGATGTGCCACTTGGTGATTTTCTTGATGAACAAATTGCTAGAGTAATACAACATGATGTTGTTGAATCTGATGATGAGCTTGAAACTAAAACTCCTGAAACACCTGCTAGAACTAGCCTTCCTAGATATGAATTGCCTAAGGTACCGGAAGGTTATGTTATGAATGAGGAGACAACTAGAGATATTCTTGCTTGTAAGGATAGAGATGATCTAGAGAAATTACTATGCAAGTATAAAGAAAAATCTCTGAATGCTAGAATGCAATATGATCCTAAGTTTGCTACCTCACCTATCTTTATTGATGATAAGGATTATGAATTCTCTGTCGACCCAGAGTTAATTACTTTGGTTGAATCTGATCCTTTCCATGGTTATGAAACTAAAACTGGTGTGGCACATCTTACTAAGTTGAATGACATAGCCACCCTTTTTACTCATGATGAGAAAACTTGCTATTACTTTATTTTCAAGTTATTTCCATTCTCATTAAATGGTGATGCTAAAGCTTGGTACAATGGTCTTGCTCCTGGTTGTGTGCGTAGTCCCCAGGATATGATTTATTACTTCTCTGAAAAATATTTCCCTGCTCATAAGAAACAAGCTGCCTTACAGGAAATATTTAAATTTGTGCAAATGAAAGAAGAGAGTCTCCCACAAGCTTGGGGGAGGCTTTGCTAGTTACTTAATGCTTTGACTGATCATCCTCTTAAGAAAAATGAAATACTTGATATCTTCTATAATGGACTAACCGATGCTTCTAGGGATTTAGATAGTTGTGCTGGTTGTGTTTTCAGGGAACGAACTGTTTGGCAAGCTGAAGAATTATTGAATAATATATTGAAAAATTATGATGATTGGACTCTCCCTGAACCACCGACTAAACCCACTCCGAAGAAGAGGGGCATATTATATCTTAGTCTTGAAGATATGCAAGAGGCAAAGAAATCTATGAAGGAAAAAGGTATTAAAGCTGAGGATGTTAAAATTGACCTCCTATTGAAGAAATACATGGGCTTAATACACCACCACTGCCTAAGGTGGTAAAGGTAAATTCTCTAATGAAGTTCAATGATAATGACAATCCTCACAATATGCACCCTAGTCAATGCCTTTATGAGTTGAAAACTACATTAGAAAACAAGATCACTTCAATGCAAATGGTATGAAACAATTGAAATACAATTCCGATATGATTGCTCGCTTGAGTGACTTGTTATTTAGAATCTCAAATGATGTTAGAGGTGTGGGAAAGCATGCTTCTATTGTTAAAACTCAGTTAGAACAAGTTGTTAAATCTCAAAGAGAGTTGCTAGATGAAATGAATAGCAACGTACATGACTTTGCTGTTAGAGTAGCAACTAGAGGAGGTAAAATGACTCAGGAACCACTTTATCCCGAGGGACACCCAAAAAGAATTGAACGGGACTCACAAAGGAACAACACCACTGCACCTAGTCCTTCTAAAAAGAAGAAAAAGAAGAAAAATGATAGGACTTTCCATGCCTCTAGTGAACCTGAAGTAGAAAAACCTCCAGATAATGAAAATGATAATGATGAGGTTCATGAAAATACTCAAACAAATAATAAAGAACCAAACAATGACGTTGAGATAGAACCATGAGTTGATCTTGATAACCCACAACCTAAGAATAAAAGGTATGATAAAAGTGACTTTGTGGCTAGAAAACACGGTAAAGAAAGAGAACCGTGGGTTCAAAAACCAATGCCCTTTCCACCAAGTCAACTAAAAAGAAAGATGATGAAGAATTTGAACGCTTTGCTGAAATGCTGAGGCCAGTCTTTTTGCGTACTCTCTTGACTGATATCTTGAAAATGCCTCCTTATGCAAAGTATATGAAAGACATCATCACTAATAAGAGAAAAATACCGGAAGCTGAAATCTCCACTATGCTTGCTAATTATACTTTTAAAGATGGAGTGCCTAAAAAACTTGGAGATCCGGGAATACCTACTATACCTTGCTCTATCAAAAGAAACTATGTGAAAACTGCTTTATGTGATTTAGGAGCTGGTGTTAGTGTCATGCCTTTCTCTTTATATAAAAGACTTGATTTGAATAAGCTCACACCTACTGAAATATCTTTGCAAATGGCTGACAAATCAACTGCCATACCTATCGGTATCTGTGAGGATGTGCCTGTTGTTGTTGCTAATGTTACTATTTTGACTGACTTTGTTATACTTGAGATGCCCGAGGACGACAACATGTCGATTATCCTTGGTAGACCCTTCTTGAATACTGCAGGGGTTGTTATTGATTGCAATAAAATCAAGGTCACTTTTCATATCAATGGTAATGAGCATACGGTGCACTTTTCGAAGAAACAATTCCAAGTGAATGGTATTAATGTTATTGAAAAAACTCCGACAATCACTATTGGAAGTTTTCAAATACCTCTACCTAGTATTAAAAAGAAATATGAAATGCTTATTGTTGGGGACATTCATATCCCCGTTGAGGTAACTTAGTGATTTATGAAAGTTCTTCGGTTTCATGCTAATCGAAAGTGGTTGTTAATAAGACTTGATCAACCTAATTAATGGATCATTTTTTAGAGGTATGAAGTTGATGAATTTAGTAAACACTACCTTCTGTCCCTACCTTTTGTTTTCTCTGTTTTCTGATTTTCCCGTGCAATAAAAATTGAACCAAAAATAAAAGTTCCCAGAATGATCTGAAAATTTAATATGATTTTTTACTGAATATTTAAGAATTTCTGGTGCAAATAATATCAGAGGGAGGTGCACCAGGTGGGCACAACCCACCTGGGCACGCCAAGACCCCCAGGCGCGCCCTGGTGGGTTGTGGTTCCGATGTAGGCTCCCTCACTTATCCCTTCACACCACATCATCACCTACCTCCAGAAAAAATTCACCTTTGCTCTCTCTCCCGTGTTCTTGCTCTCAAACCCGCGGATTTCGATCTCTTTGCTCGAAGCTCCGTTTCTGAAACTATTTCGGGGGATTGTTGCTTGGTATGTTACTCCACTGTTTGTCCAATTAGTTTTTGCTTTAGTGGTTTATATTTTGAATAATTAGCTACTCTAGATGAGCTTGCATGTTGAATTCTTAGAGTTCTAAGTAGTTTGAATGCTTGCTATGGCCTCTATGTATCCCTATGAGTAGTTGCTACCAATTTTGTGAAGTTTTGTTAAGAAAAATTTGTGGACTAAAAATTTGCTTCCAAGAAGGAGGAATATCTTTAGGAAGTTTGCTTCCAAGAAGAACTCCAAGGGAGTTATTGGGGAGTCGTCTGATAGTGATCTCCATCCTCGGAGGTTGGCGGAAGTACGGCCGTGTGAATGGCCGCATATCCCGTTCAGGGAAGAGGCTGGAATCCTTCAGGAGTTCACACAATATGCTGCTAATGCCGGCCTCACCGACTTCATCGCAGCTGAATGTGAACAGTATCATCTCCTCACAAACATGTTTGTTCAAAGTTTTAGTTCCCTTCCTAGGAATAATCCTCCTGAGGTGCAGTTTAGTTTATATGCTAAAACCTGTCAGATACCACTTACTGAATTTTGTGACATATGCATGATCCCTTCTGACGGGAGCTTAGTTGAGCCTAGGTCGGTAGAGTTTGAGGCCTTTTATCGTACCTTGATAGTGGGAGATGAGAGAGGGGTGTCAGCTATCACTGCCGCTGGCTTGCATTTTCCTGCTGTTCATTATTCACTCTTTTTATTGCAAAATGCTTGCTTGCTAGACAGAAGGTGGGTGCACTTAGTTCACCAGACCTTGCTGTTTTACGTTGTGCACTAGAGGGCGACAACACTTATAGCTTGGGAGCTATTGTGGCACGTCGCCTCCACGTTAATAAGTCCAAGGGTAAAATACATGGTGGGATTTTCGCTACTCTTTTGGCGGCTCACTTTAATGTTGAGATATGCCTTCATGATTACCCTCTGGCCAAAGTTTACCTATATCGCGCAGCCATGGATCACCACCATTTTACTGATATCAATTATCCTAACATCCCTATTCCATATAACCTAGTTTTTAGTGTGAGGACTCGTGATATTATTCCATTGCCTGCTCCTGCTTTGTTTGATCCTGGTGCCACGGGTGGATATAGGATTATGCCTGCAGACATCATCGCCTACCAGAATGATTAGGCTGCAACAGAGGAGGAGCCTCCGCAGTGGGATCCGTAGATGCCCGCTCCTCAGCACCCCGACTACTATCCAGACTACTGATCGATTACCAAGTTAGGCCAAAAGCCTAAGCTTGGGGGAGTACGTGTTTCCCACCGACATTACATTCATGTTCACACATTTCATTCCAGTTGTTGGTGTCCACACTTTTTCATTGTATCATCCATGTTAAATTTGTTTTCTCGCTTTCTTCTTGTGTGTTTGAAAAACCTTAGAAAAACCAAAAAAAAACTTAGTTGTAGTTAGTTTACTTTCATTGCATGCTTAGTTGTGTTACTAAAAAGAAAACCAAAAAAGATTTCCTTGTTCTTCTTTTGCTTGTTGGGAGTTATCCCGTGTAAATAGTTTCTCTCATTTTTGCTTTTCCCTTTTATTTGCTTGTTCAAGAAAACCAAAAACTCCAAAAATATTTCAGTGTGTTTCTCTAAATTTCTTTTCTTTTTTTATTTGAGTCGTACCGAGGAGAAGACCACGATAAAAATGTTGAGTGGCTCTCATATGAATAATTGTTGATCTAATAAAGAGCCCATTTTACCTTGTCTTCTCTTGTTGAATAAAATGTTTACAGATTCCAGCTTAGTCCACGGCACTCTTCACTATTATTATTTTCATATCGTTCGGTCGTGCAAGTGAAAGGCAATAATGACGTTATTCGATAAACTGGCCGTGGCAGAGAAAAGCAGGTATGAACTCGACTTGTTCTGTTTGTGTAAATATGTTTAACCTAGTATCCATGATTCAGCCCATTATGATTAAACATGTTTGCAATGACAATTAGAGATTATAGTTTCTCATGCCATGCATAAGTAGCTAGGAGTGGATAATGATTTATCTTGGATATCAACATTGCGTTAAAATGATTGTGATGTTGTATGATGATATGGTATCCTCCTCTGAATGTTCGAGTGGCTTGACTTGGCACATGTTCATACATGTAGTTGAATCAAAACCAACATAGCCTCTATGATATTTATGTTCATGGTGTTCATATCCTACTCATGCTAGTATCCAATGTTACTTATGCATAATGCATGTTCATGACCGTTGTTGCTCTCTAGCTGCCACTTCTCAACCTAATTTCTAGCCTTCGCCTGTGCTAAGTGGAATTCTGCTTGTACATCAAAAACCTGGAACCCAAGTTATTCTAGATGAGCACACCATATCTACCTATATGCGGTATTACCCTGCCGTCCTAAATAAATTTGCATGTGCCACCTTAAAAAAAACTTCTAATAAATATCCTTTTTGTGTGCCTGGATCGTTCATGGAACGACAGGAGGTGGTCGGTATCTTCCATGCTAAGCGGGTTATTCTCAGGTAGAGTGTTTATTCACTCGCCATCGTACGAGAAAAGGGGGGTAATATGGATGCCCAGTCCCAAACTGCAAACAGCAAAAGCTTACAAATAATCAAACAAAAACTCCCAATGGAGTCAAAACATTTACTTTTATCGCTTGGGAACCGCCACTTGCGTGCTTAGCATGGAAGATATTGATAACTGATAGTCGTGAAGTAAACAAAAAGGATGCATCACTACTGCAGGATGCTGCTAACGCGACACTACGATCAGAGACCCTTTGACAAAACTGTGTGCGATGCAATAATCGCAAACGGTGGTGTAAAAACTGTCAAAAAGGTGCAAAATGTTTGCGATGACGGATGCATCAAACACGGTTCGGATTTAGTTGCGTGTGCGATGCAAGGCATATGGTTCAGTTAAATTAACTGTTTGTGATGAGGAGGAACAAAAGAAACGGGTAGCCAGATGAAGGTGAGTGCGATATACAGCATATGGTTCACTCGGATGAACTGCTTGTGATTAGGCAACACAAAAGAAACGGGCCAGATGAAGGTGTGTGCGATGTACAACATATGGTTCACTCGGATGAACCGTTTGTGATTAGGCAACAGAAAATAAATGGTCAGCCAGATCAAGGTGTGTGCGATATACGACATGCGGTTCACTCGGATGAACTGTTTGTGTTGAGACAAGACAACAAAAACAGTTCAATATAACAAGATGTGTGTGATACGCGGCAAACAGGTCTGTAATCAGAAATGTGTGTGAAGACCGATAATAACACAGACGATTGCTTCTAATAAGACGTATGTGATATGCTCTGTCTACACAACATCTATTGGCCATTGGGGGATGGGCGGTCATCCGGATACGCCATAAGGATGCGAAGAGGCATCCTATATCAGCAAGGACTAGCTGTTCCACCAGTAGCTCATGTAAGAGAACTCTCAAGTTAAGTGTGCTCTGGCTGGAGCAGCCATCAGATGGGTGACTAGATGGGAAGTTGTGTTGATGTTAAATTAACTGATAGGATGGGTCATATTTGTCAAATTAAATGACTAATACGGCCCATCCCATGAGTTAATTTAACCTCGAGGTCCTTGTTTTTTATTTTATTTTTATTTTTAACACATGTTAAAGAAGGTCTACCGCATTACTTTTTGAAAATGTGCAATACATGGCATACAGTTAATCCATCCGACCTGTTTGTGATGGAATAAGCCGTGTGTGTTGTGGGCTATCGTTGCCTTCCCAATCATAATCATTACAACAAGTGGTAGGTATCACAAAATCATACTCAATATCATCATCCTCCATCAACATATTTGATTCACTTTCATGAGGCACATTGGTGATAGGAGCAACATTATTTGGGAGAGATACCTTTTTACCTTTATTCTTTCTTCTTTTCTTCTTCTTCACCACATCATGTGTGGGTTTAATTAATTTTTTCAAGCTTCTTGTTGAAGAGATTGATTGAATAGGAAGCTCCTCCTTGTTACCTGATTCATCATAATAAACACTAGGAGGGTATTGGGAAACATTTTCCCTTTCATTAGTACTCTCTTCATATTCCATTTGTTTTCTTGTCTTTAGGTAGTTGGCATATAAGGATTCTCAATGCAGTTTACCGCACAAAACATATAAATTTCTTCTAGATCAAAATCAAGAAATCTCTCGGGATTTGGAAAACCCTTAGTTATATGTTTCATTTCTGCATACCCCAAAATAAGACTAAGCTCTTTATGATGCTCATGGGAAATCAAGTTATCACAATTTTTGGACACGATTTGATCATGAAACAATTTGCATTGGAGATTTAAATGACCACGTTCATTGCAAAGTTCACAAAGATGGGAAAAAATTACATCTTTCAGCACAATCATCTAGCCTCTCTTGCAACCTTTTCATTTCTAAATATTTTTTCTTCTTACAAAATCTATCTTCCCTTTTTGGTGTGCAAATGCATTCCCAATTCACTCCGCAAAAAATGACATGCTTATAAGAAACATTTTTGTCATGACTTGTGCAATCATCATTAGCATTTTGGATATTCAAAGAATTTATACTAACAACATTGCAATCATGCTCATCATTTAAATATTTTGTGCCAAACATTTTATTGACTTCTTCTTCTAACAATTGAGCACAATTTTCCTTTCCATCATTTTCATGAAAGATATTATAAAGATGATCAATAATATGATGCAACCTCAATTCCATTTTTTGTAGTTTTCTTTTATAAACCAAACTAGTGATAAAACAAGAAACTAAAGATTCAATTGCAAGATCTAAAGATATACCTTCAAGCACTCACCTCCCTGGCAACGGCGCCAGAAAAAAGCTTCATGTCTACTACACAACTTTATTCTTGTAGACACGTGTTGGGCCTCCAAGCGCAGAGTTTTGTAGGACAGTAGCAATTTTCCCTCAAGTGGATGACCTAAGGTTTATCAATCTGTGAGAGGTGTAGGATGAGGATGGTCTCTCTCAAACGACCCTGCAACCAAATACAAGAAATCTCTTGTGTCCCCAACACACCCAATACAATGGCAAACTGTATAGGTGCACTAGTTCGACGAAGAGATGGTGATAAAAGTGTAATATTGATGGTAGAAATATGTTTTTATAATCTGAATAAATAAAAACAGCAAGGTAGCAAATAGTAAACGGGCACAAAAATGGTATTGCAATGCTTGAAAATGAGGCCTAGGGTCCGTACTTTCACTAGTGCAACCTCTCAACAATGCTAACATAGTTGGATCATATGATTATCCCTCAAAGTGCAATAAAGAATCACTCCCGAGTTCCTATTAGCGGAGAACAAAAGATGGAATTGTTTGTAGGGTACGAAACCACCTCAAAGCTATTCATTACGATCAATCTATCCTAGAGTTCGTACTAAAATAATGCAAGCTATTCTTTTCGATCGATCTAATCAAGAGTTCGTACTAAAATAACACCATATGACACATATCAACTAACTCTAATGTCACCTAGATACTCCAATGTCACCACGAGTATCCATGAGTTAATTCTACGATATGCATCAAACAACTTCATGGTCATAATATTCAATCCACACAAAGAACTATAAGGACACCCCAAAGTTTCTATCGGAGAAAAGATAATAAAAACGTGCATCAACCCCTATGCATAAATTACCCCAATGTCACCTCGGGAATCCGCAGGTTGAGTGCCATAACATACATCAAGTGAATCAATATGATACCCATTGTCACCTCAAGTATTCATACCGCAAGACATACATCATGTGTTCTCATATCTAAATATTCAATCCGACAAGAAAAAACTTCAAAGGGTAAAGATTCAATTCATCGCAACAAGAGTATAGAGGGGAGAAGCATCATATGATCCATCTATGTTAACAAATCCCATGATATAGATCACGAGAGAGAGAGAGAGATTAAACACATAGCTACTGGTACAAACCCTCAGCCCCGAGGGTGGACTACTCCCTCCTCATCGTGGTGGCTACCGGGGTGATGAACATGGCCACCGGTGATGATTCCCCCCTTCGGCAGGGTTCCGGAAAGGGTCTAGATTGGTTTTCAGTGGCTACAGTGCTTGCGGTGGCGGAACTTCGGATCTACGTTAACCCCGAGGGGTTTCGGAATATTTGGGAATTTATAGTGCAAAGAAGGGGTACGGGAGGCCACCGAGGTGAGCACAACCCACCAGGGCGCGCCTGGGGGCCCAGGCACGCCCTGGTGGGTTGTGCCCCCCTCAGGGCACCCCCAGGTGTCGCTCTGGCCCAATGGATGTCTTCTGGTCCATAAAAATTTTCCAAAAAGTTTCGTGGTGTTTGGACTCCGTTTGATATTGATTTCTTGCGATGTAAAAAACAAGCAAAAAACAGCAACTGGCACTGGGCACTGGGTCAATAGGTTAGTCCCAAAAAATGATATAAAGTTGCTACAAAATGATTGTAAAACATCCAAGGATGATAAAATAACAGCATGAATACTTCATAAATTATAGATACATTGGAGACGTATCACAGCTAGATTCGAATTAGTATACAAAAACAGATAGAAAATGGAATTCATAATATATATATATACATAAATTGTTCATTAGTTCATCACAGAATATGTATATAATATCATCACATATACCTGATCATACTTAACTACTAGGTACAATGCATAAAATTGAAAACGAACAATACTAAAACTAATAATCCCTCCTGGGGCCAGTATTCCGGCAGCCCCTCGCCAGCAGTCCCTGGTGCGCGGCGTCTTCCCAGTGCGGAGGCAGTACTCCGCCTCCTCCGCCTCGCAACGCTTGACGTACCGATCTGCCTCTTGCTGGCAGACTCGCGCGAACGATCTTGCCATTTCATTGGGCGACCACCGGAGCTCCTCGTCGGTGGCACACTGGAGCTTATCGGCCCACCTCCTATGACATTCCTTGCGAAGTACCCGTCTTTGTACACCTCCTCAGCACGACGGCGCGCCCGCCCCCAAAGCTCCGCCGCCTCCTTTTTCCAGGCGGCATCACGGGCTTCACAGGCCGCCTGGTACCTGGCTTCCTCCTCCGCCATCTCCTTCTTGAACGCCACTTGTCTGGCTTTCTCAGCCGGCGGCAGCGACTTCCACAGACAAAGATTGTACAGGCCCCAAAACCAATCCAAAGTTGGGGGTCCAACGCAACCACGTTCGGCGGTGCGTAGGGGTCCTCATCGCTGCTATTCGAGTGAGCGTCCTCAGGGGCGGCGACTCCTCGTCGGCGCGTGGGCAGACCGGTGGAGCCATGGCAGAGATTTGAGAGAGAGAGAGAGAGAGGGCGAGCGAGGGGAGGATGTAGATGAGAATGCAGGCGGGACGACGTGAGAAAGGTAGTATTTATTGGCGGCCGGAATCTGGATCGACGGGGACAGTACACACGCCGGTCGCCGGAATTTACGAGTACTGTAGTTTGAATTACACACGATTCCCGCAGCAAAATCCGTGTGTGAACGTAATAGTTGACGGTTTCCAATACACAACCGTGTCTGATTAATGATCCCCGCCACTCACATTCCAAACCTCGAGCCGTGAGATAGAGTGCTAATCGTGTGGGGGCCGGTTGTCTTGCCAGATCTTTACATTTTCTTTTTTGAACACCAGATATTTACATCGTCTGATGATTTTTTAACTCGCACACAAGTACACAAAAATATAATTTTTCAAATCGTTATGGTTAGGCGTTGCATGTAGATGTAGTTCAAATTTGAATTACGGTCATTAAATGGCTAGAAAATCACTTAAATGTCTTTAAAAGGTCAAATGACCCCTGAAATTTTCAAAATTTCCACATGACAGTTGTATTAGTGCACGTTAAACGTAGAAAAAAATTAAAGGCCGTAAGAGGAAGCTATCTCCCGTTCGTCATCAAACATGCATTGTTCCCTCTCGGAACCACTAACCTTCTGGTGAGTTGCTCCGGTTTGTGAGGGGTGTGTGTCCGAACTTTCGTCAAACAGGCCAATTTTTTTACCAAATCATCTTGGTGGCATGACATTAAATCAAGCAAGGTTTCTTGCTTTTCTGATCATTTTTTAATTTTTGGAATTAAAATGCCATGGCACACCATGCATGTGCCCATGCCATGAGACCAATATGTTTGAAAATTCCTTCTAATTTACTGCACATGGAATTAACTCGCACACAAGTACACAAATATGATTTTTCAAACCATTAAGGTTAGGCGTTGCATGTAGATGTAGTTCAAGTTTGAATTACGGTCATTAAATGGCTAGAAAATCACTTAAATATCTTTAAAATGTCAAATGACCGCTATAATTTTCCAAATTTTCACAGTACAATTGTAGTAGTGCACGTTAGACGTAGAATAAATTTTGAAGGCCGTAAGAGGAAGCTATCTTCTGTTCGTCATCAAACATGCATTGTTCCCTCTCGAAACCACGAGCCTTCTAGTGAGTAGCTCCGGTTTGTGAGGGGTGTGTGTCCAAACTTTCATCACACATGCCAATTTTTTACCACATCATCTTGGTGGCATGACATTACGTCGAGCAAGGTTTCATGTTTTTTTGATCATTTTTTTAATTTTTTGGAATTAAAATGCAATGGCACTCCATGCATACGTATGCATGTCTCCATGTCATGAGACCAATATTTTCAAAATTCCTTCTAATTTACTGCACATGGAATTAACTCGCACACAAGTACACAAATATAATTTTTCAAACCGTTTTGGTTAGGCGTTGCATCTAGATGTAGTTCAAATTTGAATTACAGTCATTAAATGGCTACAAAATCACTTAAATGTCTTTAAAAGGTCAAATGACC
This sequence comes from Aegilops tauschii subsp. strangulata, assembly GCF_002575655.3. NCBI lineage: Eukaryota > Viridiplantae > Streptophyta > Magnoliopsida > Poales > Poaceae > Aegilops > Aegilops tauschii. Next base: position 252,759,257 of record NC_053041.3, read on the forward strand.
CCTAGAATTTTCCAAAGTTTCACATTACAGTTGTAGTAGTGCACGTTAGACGTAGAAAAAAATTGAAGGCCCTAAGAGGAAGCTATCTCCCATTCATCATCAAACATACATTGTTCCCTCTCGGAACCATGAGCCTTCTAGTGAGTTGCTCCGGTTTGTGAGGGGTGTGTGTCCAAACTTTTGTCAAACATGCCAAATTTTTTACCACATCATCTTGGTGGCATGACATTACATCAACTAAGGTTTCATGTGTTTCTGATATTTTTTATTTTTTTTGGAATTAAAATGCCATGTCACTCCATGCATACATATGTATGTGTCCATGTCATGAGACAAATATGTTTGAAAATTCTAATTTACTGCACATAGAATTAACTCTCGCACAAGTACACAAATATGATTTTTAGACCGTTATGGTTAGCCATTGCATGTAGATGTAGTTCAAATTTCAATTACGGTCATTAAATGGCTAGAAAATCACTTAAATGTCTTTAAAAGGTCAAATGACCCCTTGAATTTTCGAAAATTTCACATTACAGTTGTAGTAGTGCACGTTAAACATAGAAAAAAATTGAAGGCCGTAAGAGGAAGCTATCTCCCGTTCGTCATCAAACATGCATTGTTCCCTCTCGGAACCACGAGCTTTCTAATGAGTTGCTCCGGTTTGTGAGGGGTTTGTGTCCAAACTTTCGTCAAACATGCCAATTTTTCTACCACATCATCTTGGTGGCATGACATTACATCAACCAAGGTTTCATGTGTTTCTGATATTTTTTAAATTTTTTGGAATTAAAATGCCATGTCACTCCATGCATACATATGTATGTGTCCATGTCGTGAGACAAATATGTTTGAAAATTCTAATTTACTGCACATGGAATTAACTCGCACACAAGTACAGAAATATGATTTTTCAAACCGTTATGGTTAGCCGTTGCATGTAGATGTAGTTCAAATTTGAATTACGGTCATTAAATTGCTAGAAAATCACTTAAATGTCTTCAAAAGGTCAAATGACCCCTGGAATTTTCCAAAATTTCACATTACAGTTGTAGTAGTGCACGTTAAACATAGAAAAAAATTGAAGCCTGTAAGAGGAAGCTATCTCCCGTTCGTTATCAAACATGCATTGTTCCCTCTCGGAACCACGAGCCTTCTAGTGAGTTGCTCCGGTTTGTGAGGGGTGTGTGTCCAAACTTTCGTCAAACATGCCAAATTTTTTACCACATCATCTTTGTGACATGACATTACATCAAGCAAGGTTTCATGTGTTTCTTATATATTTTTAATTTTTTGGATTTAAAATGCCATGTCACTCCATGCATACATATGCATGTGTCCATGTCATGAGACAAATATGTTTGAAAATTCCTTCTAAATTACTTCATATGGAACTAACTCACACACAAGTACACAAATAAGATTTTTCAAACCGTTTTGGTTAGGCCTTGCATGCAGATGTAGTTCAAATTTGAATTATGGTCATTAAATGTCTAGAAATTTACTTAAATGTCTTTAATAGATCAAATGACCCCTATAATTTTCCAAAATTTCACATTACAGCTGTAGTAGTGCACGTTAGACGTAAAAAATTGAAGGCCGTAAGAGGAAGCTAGCTCCCGTTGGTCATCAAACATGCCTTGTCCCTCTTGGAGCCATGAGCCTTCTACTGAATTGCTCCGGTTTGTGAGGGGTATGTGTCCAAACTTTCGTCAAACATGCCAATTTTTATCACATCATCTTGGTTGCATGACATTACATCAAGCAAGGTTTCATGTGTTTCTGATTTTTTTAAAGTTTTTCGAATTAAAATGCGATGTCACTCCATGCATACATATGCATGTGTCCATGTCGTGAGGCAAATATGTTTGAAAATTGCTTCTAATTTACTGCATATGGAATTAACTCGCACACAAGTACACAAATATGATTTTAAACCGTTTTGGTTAGGCGTTGCATGTAGATGTAGTTCAAATTTGAATTACGGTCATTAAATGGCTAGAAAATCACTTAAATGTCTTTAAAAAGGTCAAATGACCCCTAGAATTTTCCAAAATTTCATATTACAGTTGTAGTAGTGCACGTTAGATGTAGAAAAAAAATTGAAGGCCGTAAGAGGAAGCTATCTCCCGTTCATCATCAAACATGCTTTGTTCCCTCTCGGAACCACGAGCCTTCTAGTGAGTTGCTCCGGTTTGTGAGGGGTGTGTGTCCAAACGTTCGTCAAACATGCCAATTTTTTACCACATCATCTTGGTGACATGACATTACATCAAGCAAGGTTTCATGTGTTTCTGATATTTTTTTAATTTTTTGGAATTGAAATGCCATGTCACTCCATGCATACATATGCATGTGTCCATGTCGTGAGACAAATATGTTTGAAACAATTCCTCCTAATTTAGTGCATATGGAACTAACTCGCACACAAGTACACAAATATGATTTTTCAAACCGTTTTGGTTGGGCGTTGCATGTAGATGTAGTTCAAATTTGAATTACGGGCATTAAATGGCTAGAAAATCACTTAAATGTCTTTAAAAGGTCAAATGACCCCTAGAATTTTCCAAATTTCACATTACACTTGTAGTAATGCACGTTAGATGTAGAAAAAAATGGAAGGCCATAACAGGAAGCTATCTCCCGTTCATCATCAAACATGCGTTGTTCCCACTTGGAACCACGAGGCTTCTAGTGAGTTGCTCCGGTTTGTGAGGGGTGTGTGTCCTAACTTTCATCAAAAATGCCAATTTTTTTACCACATTATCTTGGTGACATGACATTACATCATACAAGGTTTCATGTGTTTCTGATATTTTTTTAATTTTTTGGATTTAAAATGCCATGTCACTCCATGCATACATATGCATGTGTGCATGTCATGAGACAAATATGCTTGAACCTTCTAATTTTCTGCACATGGAAATAACTCGCACACAAGTACACAAATATGATTTTCCAAATTGTTATGGTTAGGCGTTGCATATAGATGTTGTTCAAATTTGAATTACGGTCATTAAATGGTAGAAAATCACTTAAATGTCTTTAAAAGGTCAAATGACCCCTATAATTTCCAAAATTTCACATTACAGTTGTAGTAGTGCACGTTAGACATAGAAAAAAATTGAAGGCCGTAAGAGGAAGCTATCCCCCATTCATCATTAAACATGCATTGTTCCCTCTCGGAACCACGAGCCTTCTAGTGAGTTGCTCCGGTTTGTGAGGGGTTTGTGTCCAAACTTTTGTCAAACATGGCAATTTTTGTACCACATCATCTTTGTGGCATGACATTACATCAACCAAGGTTTCATGTGTTTCTGATATTTTTTAAATTTTTTGGAATTAAAATGCCATCTCACTCCATGCATACATATATATGTATGTGTCCATGTCGTGAGACAAATATGTTTGAAAATTCTAATTTACTGCACATGGAATTAACTCGCACACAAGTACACAAATAAGATTTTTCAAACCGTTATGGTTAGCCGTTGCATGTAGATGTAGTTCAAATTTGAATTACGGTCATTAAATGGCTAGAAAATAACTTAAATGTCTTTAGAAGGTAAAATGACCCCTAGAATTTTCCAAAATTTCACACTATTGTTGTAGTAGTGCACGTTAAACATTGTAAAAAATTGAAGGCCGTAAGAGGAAGCTATCTCCCGTTCGTCACCAAACATGCATTGTTCCCTCTCGGAACCACCAGCCTTCTAGTGATTTGCTCTGGTTTGTGTGGGGTGTGTGTCCAAGCTTTCGTCAAACAAGCCAATTTTTTTACCACATCATCTTGGTGGCATGACATTACATCAAGCAAGCTTTCATGTGTTTCTTTTTTTTTATTTTTTGGAATGAAAATGCCATGTCACTCCATGCATACATATGCATGTGTCCATGTCGTGAGACAAACATGTTTGAAAATTCCTTCTAATTTACTGCATATGGAACTAACTCGCACACAAGTACCCAAATATGATTTTTCAAACCGTTTTGGTTAGGCGTTGCATGCAGATGTAGTTCAAATTTGAATTGTGGTCATTAAATGTCTAGAAAATCACTTAAATGTATTTAAAAGGTAAAATGACCCCTATAATTTTCCAAAATTTCACATTACAGTTGTAGTAGTGCACGTTAGACGTAAAAAAAATCGAAGGCCGTAAGAGGAAGCCAGCTCCCGTTCGTCATCAAACCTGCATTGTTCCCTCTTGGAACCACGAGCCTTCTAGTGAGTTGCTCCGGTTTGTAAGGGGTATGTGTCCAAACTTTCATCACACATGCCAATTTTTTATCACATCATCTTGGTGGCATGACATTACATCAAGCAAGGTTTCATGTGTTTCTGATTTTTTTAAGTTTTTCAAATTAAAATGCCATGTCACTCCATGCATACATATGCATCTGTCCATGTCGTGAGACAAATATGTTTGAAAATTCCTTCTAATTTACTGCACATGGAATTAACTCGCACACAACTACACAAATATGATTTTTCAAACCGTTTTGGTTAGGCGTTGCATGTAGATTTAGTTCAAATTTGAATTACGGTCATTAAATGGCTAGAAAATCACTTAAATGTCTTTAAAAGGTCAAATGACCCCTAGAATTTTCCAAAATTTCACATTACAGTTGTAGTAGTGCACGTTAGATGTAGAAAAAAATTGAAGGTCGTAAGAGGAAGCTATCTCCCGTTCGTCATCAAACATGCGTTGTTCCCTCTCGGAACCATGAGCCTTCTAGTGAGTTGCTCCGGTTTATGAGGGGTGTTTGTCCAAACTTTCGTCAAACATGCCAATTTTTTTACCACATCATCTTGGAGACATGACATTACATCAAGCAAGGTTTCATGTGTTTCTGATATTTTTTTAATTTTTTGGATTTAAAATGCCATGTCACTCAATGCATACATATGCATGTGTCCATGTCCTGAGACAAATATGTTTGAAAATTCCTTCTAATTTACTGCACATGGAATTAACTCGTACACAAGTACACAAATATGATTTTTCAAACGTTATGGTTAGTCGTTGCATGTAGATGTAATTCAAATTTGAATTACGGACATTAAATGGCTAGAAAATCAGTTAAATGTCTTTAAAAGGTCAAATGACCCCTAGAATTTTCCAAAATTTCACATTACAGTTGTAGTAGTGCACGTTAAACATACAAAAAATTGAAGGCCGTAAGAGGAAGCTATCTCCCGTTCGTCATCAAACATGCATTGTTCCCTCTCGGAACCTTGAGCCTTCTAGTGAGTTGCTCCGGTTTGTGAGGGGTGTGTGTCCAAACTTTCGTCAAACATGCCAAATTTTTTACCACATCATCTTGGTGGCATGACATTACATCAAGCAAGGTTTCATGTGTTTCTGATTTTTTCTAATTTTTTGGAATTAAAATGCCATGTCACTCCATGCTTAATTGTGTCATAGCCGTTAGACAAGTATGTTTGAAAATTCCTTCCAATTTACTGCACATGGAATTAAATCGCACACAAGTACAGAAAATATGAGTTTTCAAACCGTTATGGTTAGCTGTTGCATGGACATGTAGTTCAAATTTCAATTACGGTTATTAAATGGCTAGAAAATCACTTAAATGTCTTAAAAGGTCAAATGACCCCTGAAATTTTCCAAAATTTGACATGACAGTTGTATTAGTACTACAAAATTTCTCATCCATTTAAAACACTATCCGTTGCCACTTTACTCCAAATTCGTCTTTCACAGCTAATAAAAAATATCTACAACATCACACACAATTGTTTCTAGGAACCGTTTGCGATGAAAATATCTGGGTCTATTTAAGTCTCTCTCCTTAAGCTTCGCCGGCTCGTCTGCTCCAGTGTCGGCAACCCCGGAATCCATGAATCCCGATCCCCATTCCCACACCCCCTTCTTGCAATGATGATGTCGCGAAAACGCTTCGTGAAGGCCCGTACGATGGCCGCGTCCCCCCCCCACCCCCGAGTGCTGCCGCCTTCGCCGAGAGCGTGGCCGCCTACGCCGAGAGTGCTGCCGCATCCGCATTGAGCGTGCCCGCTTCCGCCGAGAGGGCATATGCGGTAGCTGGCAGAACAGTTGCAGCAGCCGAGACGGTTGCAGCTGCTGCTGCGACGGCGGCTGCAAACATCGAGAGTGCTCGAGCTGCCGTCCATGCCGCCAATGTCGCCCTGGCCCGGGTCGAGGCCATCCACACCAAGATCGAGGATGCACATGCCAAGATATTCCAGGCCACCTCACACTCCATTATGCAACCCACGTACGAAAAGGTAGCGGTGGCCATGGAGCACCTGCTTCCTTATGAGGTCGCCGAGTGGGAGCTGGAGATGCATGAGGCGGCAGAGATCGAGGAGCGCCAGGAGGAGGAGTTGCGCGTGGCCGAGGTCGAGGTAGAGAAGAGTCTGTCCCTCGAGGAATCGGCGGTGGAGTACCAACACGAGCTCTGGCGCAGCCACTACTACGAGTACTACAACCTTGAGGGCGGCGCCGAGGACGAGGACGTGGTCGACTTCAGCAGGGGGACGCAGAGTCCACGAACGGCGGCATGTCGCTAGGACAAGTCATCGACGTCTCATCTCGCATCGGTGATGCATAGGCCGGCGCGGGGACGGATTTGTTTAAATTATGCGTACTTAGGCTTTGTTTTTAATGCTGGTCTTTTGTTAGAGCAATGTTTAGGTCAACTAGCTCTGTTTAATTACTAAAATTGCTCGATTCAGTAAGTGTGGTCTGTCGGCTGTACGCTCTTTGTGTGCCCAAATGAGCAAGCGATGTTAAATTATGCAATGACGTACCCGGGGAAATTTCCACCAAAATTTGAATTATCAAACTCAGCCCATGTGCGTAAAGCAGAAGAATCATTTGGGATGCACACAATCATTCAAAGTGAATGGTCCGGCGGTACCGCGCGCCAAGTTTCCCTCCACATTTCCAAAAGTTTGGCCTACCGCCAAAATATCTACCCCGCCCCCTCCCCCCTTCCCCACCCCCTTTTCTCCCGACCACAAGTCACATTTCCCATGTTTCCTCCTTCCTTCCTTCCTTCATTCCTAAGCTATAGCCGCTTCCTCGCTCTCGTCGTCTCACATCCTATCGCCGGGGTCGCCATGGTCTTCTTCAAAGACCCCTCCAGCGGTTCCTCCTCCGGCAACGACTCCTTCACCACCCGGGTATGCCTCTCTTCTCTCTCTCGGGCTCTGACTTGGAATGAAGGATTTTTACCCAGCGGTCGATTTGAGTCATTTCTTCCTCTTGTAGATCCCTAGGACCATTAGTGGCAACGAATGGAGCGGGGTGGCTGAAGATCTATCTGCTCGTTGTCACCATTAATCTCCATGCGTGAAGCTATTTGCGTTTGAATCTGTGGACAGTGGGAGGAAGTTTCTGGCATGTGCAAAGAAGGGTAGACCCTCTTTCGTTGTTACAAATCATTTGTTAGATGTGATTCAGACACTGTCACAGTCCCAACCCATTCATACCACACCTTCAACCAAACGCATCCTAAGACAGTGTCATAGTTTGTACCTAGTATCTTAAATTGTTGCCATCTCATCAGCGGTGCCATTAGAAAATTATTTGGCACCGCTTCAGCAGTTTGTGCAGCCAACTTTGGTCCACACATCCGAGCAGCCAAACAGTAAAATACTAAATCTTTATGGCACGAAGGAACTGGGCATCGGAGCAACTATACGTGCTCCGGAGTCCGGGTCCCTAATTTTTTTCCGCTGCATCGGCTTGCTAGTGCAGGGCACCGGTGCGAGATGTAGCAACAGTTGTCTTTACTCCAGTTTTGGCATAGATAGTGGACGGCCTTAGTGCTATTAGTTCTATGTTAAATTTGTGCATGTACACACCTGTTAGTATCAATTTGCTATAATCCAAACACTGTCACTATGATGCAGTTATATTTACCTTCCTCATAAAATGTTCAATTTGTTATTTATTGTACATGAGTAAGAACTTGTAGCGTTGTTGTAGTTAATTATAGCTTCTGATGTTCCGGAATTTGGTTGTTGTCTCAGTAGCAATTAATTCATTTGCACATTGATCTTTTTGAGAAGATATGTCATAATTAACATGTTTCTTCAGTTTTTCAAAATAAGCATTGGTGATTTTCTATGTTGCTATAAACCCATTTCCCCTACAATTGTTACTGATCTAGTTTTAAATATTATAGGATGAACGGAAGTGTTCTTACTTGGAGTGGGTTGATCAAGAGTGGCCACAGTCTTTGAAGATGTGCCTAGCGAAGCTCTGCAGCATGTATGAGGAAGATAACAGACGTAAGCTTAGAGAAACTATTGTCAACGCTGGAGAATATTTGAAGATGCGGGATAAAAAGTTGAAGGTGGAGAATGAGCTCAGAATTTTTTAAATTAGACTTTGCTAAGATGGTGTTGGCGAAGGAGGAGGCACTTTCCCAGTTGGCCCGTGCAAAACAGGTTCTTACTGAACTGAAACCAGAGGTGGATAAGACGAGCCTGGATGATCTCGGTTAGGGAAATGAATATATTGTTCTTATGAAGTTGAACTAGCTATATGTTGTACTGTGTTGTTTTCATGTAGCTATCGTACTGTTATGTTATAATATATTTATGTGCCTGATATGAAATTGGCAAACAGATGTTCGATATGAAATGTGAATTTGCGTAATACTGGAATTATTAATTGTAAACTAATAAACCTGCTAAATGTGTCATGGACCTTTGCAGACGGTTCTAGCAGTAAAAGCGCTTGTGATGGATAGCCCAATGCCACACAGTTTTCTTCATCAAATCGTGTGTGATGTAGTTGATAAAAGCAAAACAGTTAGCCAAGGCAGAGCGTGTGTGATAGTTACACCTTTCACACACGAGCCTACACATAAAACTATGTGGGATGTACATACGAACGGAAACGTTTTCCCTGGATTGACTGTGTGGGATGTACATAAGAACGAAAACGTATTCCTTGGATTGACTGTGTGTGATATACATACGAATGGAAACGTTTTCCCTGGATTGACTGTGTGGGGTGTACATAAGAATGGAAACATATTCCTTGGATTGACTGTGTGTGATATACATACCTACGGAAATGTTTTTCTGGGATTCACCACGTGGGATGTACATACCTACGGAAATGTTTTTCTGGGATTCACCGTGTGGGATGTACATACCTATGGAAATGTTTTTCTGGGATTCACCGTGTGGGATGCACATACCTACATAAATTTTTTTCTCGGATTCACCGTGTTGGATGTACATACCTACAGAAATGATTGGGTTTTGATGCCTCGCCCGATCGCAGACAAGCTCATTTGGTGTCCCAGGAGGGCCTATCCCCGACGATTTCTAGGTCGTGTGGGAAGGACCCCCCTATCGCCCACACTCACTTGGCGACGGTTCCAAATGACATTGCAGAAAGGGGTTAAAAACCGTTTGTATAGCACCGCCGCGTACTAGTGCATGTCTCAAAAATATCATTTACCTCTGTTTTAAAATTTGAGCTCTGGCACCTCTGCAAATCACTGCTTCCCTCTGCGAAGGGACTATCTATTTACTCTTATGTCGTGTCATCACCTTCTAAAATAAGCGCCAGAACCTGAGAGCACAGCTGTCATGCTGATGCATTGTGTGTAGCTAATGTTGGGTGCATCATGACTGGATCTTTTCTACCATGAATTACAATGTTTGGTCGCTGCTTGAACTTTGGGGGTGCTCTGCATTTATGTTTTGCGGTCTCAGAAATGGCTAGCGAGACACCACTCTTGTCATATTATATCATGGTTGTTTTGACAACGTGTTGCCGTTTGAGATATCTTATTATTGCTCGCAAGCTGATTATGTCATTGATATGAGTTAATATAATTTTTAAGAGTCATTGTCGGCATGGTTAGTTATAATGTTGGCTGAAAACCTGGGTGTTGTTTAAGCTTATTTATGCAAACAAGAGCAAAAGAGTTCGTAAAAGTTTATCTTTTTCACTTTTAGTTTATCAACTGAATTGCTTGAGGACAAGCAAAGGTTTAAGCTTGGGGGAGTTGATACGTCTCCAACGTATCTACTTTTCCTAACGCTTTTCCTCTTGTTTTGGACTCTAGTTTGCATGATTTGAATGAAACTAACCCCGAACTGACGTTGTTTTCAGTAGAACTACCATGGTGTTGTTTTTGTGCAGAAATAAAAGTTCTCGGAATGGACGAAACATTGCAAGGATTTTTTTATATCAATAAATAGGATTTCTGGAGCCAAGAGCCACCGGAGGGGTCACCTGGGTGGGCACAACCCACCAGGGAACGCCTTCCCTCATAGGCGCGCCCAGGTGGGTTGTCCCCACCTGGTGGCCCCGCAGACCCTGAAACCGATGCTATAAAATCCTATTTTTCCAGAAAAAAATCAGGGAGAAAGAATTATCATGATCCACGAGATGGAGCCGTTGTCACCCCCTGTTCTTCATCGGGAGGCCAGATCTGGAGTCCTTTTGGGGCTCCGGAGAGGGGGATCTTCGTTCTTCATCATCATCAACCCTTCTCCATCGCCAATTCCATGATGCTCCCCACCGGGAGTGAGTAATTCCTTTGTAGGCCGCTGGTCGGTGAGGAGTTGGATGAGATTCATCATGTAATCGAGTTAGTTTTGTTAGGGCCTGATCCCTAGTATCCACTATGTTCTAAGATTGATGTTGCTATGACTTTGTCATGCTTAATGCTTGTCACTATGGGCCCGGGTGCCATGATTTTAGATCTAAACCGTTTATGTTATCAGCATTATATCCATGTTCTAGATCCGATCTTGCAAGTTATAGTCACCTACTACGTGTTATGATCCGGCAACCCCGGAGTGACAATAGTCGGGACCACTCCCGGCGATGACCGTATTCACCGAGTGTTAATGCTTTGTTCCGGTACTCTATTAAAAGGAGGCCTTAATATCCCTTAGTTTCCAATTGGACCCCGCTGGCACGGGAGGGTAGGACAAAAGATGTCATGCAAGTTCTTTCCATAAGCACGTATGACTATTTACGAAATACATGCCTACATTATATTGATGAACTAGAGCTAGTGCCGTATCGCCCTAGGTTATAACTGTCTCATGATGAATATCATCCAACAAGTCACCGATCCAATGCCTACGAATTTATCTTATATTGTTCTTGTTAAGTTACTATTGCTATCGTTACTGTTGCACTTGTTACAAAACTACTGCTATCATTGTTACTGTTACCATTGTTGTTGCTACTATTATTAAAACTATCATATTACTTGGCTACTGATAACTTTGCTGCAGATAATTAATCTCTTGGTGTGGTTGAATTGACAACTCAGCTGCTAATACTTGCAAATATTCTTTGGCTCCACTTGTGTCGAATCTATAAATTTGGGTTGAATACTCTACCCTCGAAAACTGTTGCAACCCCATATACTTGTGGGTTATCAAGCATCACATTGTAGAATATACCATATAGTAGAAGATCAGATAGTTAATCAAACCAAGCATGCTTAAGAACTACTAGGAAATATAGCAATTTTTTAACAAAACTATTAACTAAACATCCATTTCAGAAGATCAGATTTCATATTAATATTACATAGGACAATTCACTAAAAGGCACCGGCAGTGGCCTCAAGAAAACACCACGAACTGTCGTTGAAAGCAGCCAATCGCATTCCAGCGTCCGCGTGTGAGGCATCGAAGGTGGCCTCGATGATGAGGTGCTCCTCCAACATCTGGCGGTCGGCACGCATGGCAGCCATCGCGACCTCATCAACGTGTGCGGCCACGATTTGCTTCTCCGCTGCCAGATGCTCCTTGATCTCCTGGCTATACTGCGTGGAAAATGGCTATGGGAGACACTTATTTGGAGTATGGGGCAATGATTTGGGTGAAAGGTGTCGCGCCGGTGATCGGGGTAGTGGGATAGAGAAGGAGGAGGAGGATGGGGGTGGGGCGTGGATTACCTGACTATATCGACGAGCCCGTGCAACAGGAAGGAGCGTCGCCGACGAGGAGGCGGCGCTGGAAGCATGCAGTGAAGATTTGAACTTGGAAAGGAAGGAGGAAACGGTGAAAATGTGGCTTTTGGTCAGGGAGTGGGGAGGGGAGTGTCGGTGTCAAAACCGGCGGATCTCGGGTAGGGGGTCCCGAACTGTGCGTCTAAGGTCGATGGTAACAGGAGACAAGGGACACAATGTTTACCCAGGTTCGGGCCCTCTCTATGGAGGTAATACCCTACTTCCTTCTTGATTGATCTTGATGAATATGAGTATTACAAGAGTTGATCTACCACGAGATCGTAATGGCTAAAACCTTAGAAGTCTAGACTGTATGACTATATCTGTTTTCGGACTAAGCCCTCTGGTTTATATAGACACCGAAGGGGACTAGGGTTGTACGAAGTCGGTTACAAAGAAAGGAATCTTCATATCTGGTCGCCAAGCTTGCCTTCCACGCCAAGGCGAGTCCCATCCGGACACGGGAGAGAGTCTTCGGTCTTGCATCTTCACAACCCATTAGTCCGGCCCATGTCCAACAGGCCGGACGCCTAAGGACCCCTTAGTCCAGGACTCCCTCAGTAGCCCCTGAACCAGGCTTCAATGACGAGGTGTCTGGCGCGCACATTGTCTTCGGCATTGCAAGGCGGGTTCCCCTGTCCGAATACTCCAAGATAGTCTTCGGACACAACGAACTTGTTCGGATCTGCAACACAAGTACCACACACACAGCCGTAGAGAGTATAATATTTCACGAGTCCCATCCGCTAACAACTTTTTGCAAGATGACATCACATCTACCCGGTCATCATTTCGAACCGTTTTCGTCTGCCGTTCCGCGTTTCGAGATGCGGTTTCCATTGGCACGTCTTGTCAAAGCAGAGATCGTGTCCCCTTATTGCGGGATTCCCATCAATACGGGTGTGGGTAATCCAACCGTGCCGTTTGCACAGCCCTTGGGAATAGGCGAGTTTTAAGGTAAGTGGGAGGCGTTCAATATTCACTGTCTTTATAAGGGGATAAGGATTCCCTTTCTTCACCCACGCCTTCTCTCTTCCTCTGCCCTTTCATTCTCAAGCTCCAGCGCCCAAGTTCTCATCTTTTCCGCCTCAAGCAAGCACTCAACCATGTCCGGGTCTGGAGGGCAAGGCAAGTGGATGGCCTCCTCCGTTAAGGAGAAGGACATCATCGAGCTTCGGGAGGCCGGGTATCTGGCGAAGGAAATCGCCCACCGGCTTCCGGCCAAGGGGCAAGTCGTCCCTACACCGAAGCCCAACGAGAGGGTGGTGTTCCTCCCTCATTTCGTCTGCGGGTTAGGGTTTCCACTCCACCCTTTCGTCCGTGGACTGATGCTCTATTACGGGCTAGATTTCCACGATCTAGCCCCGAACTCTTTCCTCAACATCTCGGCATTCATTGTCATGTGTGAGGCTTTCCTCCGCATCCAGCCCCACTACGGACTGTGGCTCAAGATCTTCAACGTGAAGCCGAAGGTGGTGGATGGCCAACACGCGGAGTGCGGCGGAGCCATGGTGAGCAAGATGCCCAGCGTCACATGGCCCAAAGGCACGTTTTTGGAGACTATCAAGGAGTGGCAGAAGTTGTGGTTCTACATCACAGAGCCCCGCGACGCCACCTGGGCCGCGGCTTCCGAATTCAAGTCCGGAGCTCCAATGCGGCTTACCTCCTGCATGGAGAAGGGCCCAAATTGGTCTTCGTCGGATGAGCTGATAGCGCTGCAAATGCGCATCCAAAGCATGGTGGACAAAAACATCAAGCTCGTTGATGTGATCCAGGTGATGCTAGTTCGCCAGATCCTCCCCTGCCAAAGCCAGACCTCCCCTTTATGGGAATTCGATCCGGAGAAGCACCAAACCTTGGTGAGGCTCTTCGGAACCACTCACGAAGATGCCTGGAAGTTTCTCTTCAAGGGCAACGAGAAGCCGCCGGCCATAGACTCGGACTGCGGGCACGATCTTGCCCATCCCGCCAATGCGGTAAGTCCTTCACGTCTCAAGGCGTACCCTCTACTTGCTTGTTCAACGAGGATAACTAAACTTTCCTAATTTATTCTTTCAGGTATGGACAGAGAAAGCGGAGCGGATTCAATGTCCGGCTCCGCTGCCCGAAGAACCAGTCATACCGCTCCTAGCGAAGATGCTGGTCCCGGCGCCCTATCAGCCGCCGGAGAAGAAGGCCAAGGGGGCCAAAAGTGGCCCCCGTCGCAAGGGTGCTTCGGACGTGACGTCCGAAGACGACGAGACCCATTCCTCCGCCGCTGAGGATGACGACGAGGAGGAGGAGGAAAACAACCGTCCCCTGATGGGGGAAGGAAGAAGAGGGTGGCCTCCACGAGTATGGAGGCGGAGATGTCCAAGACGGGGAAGGGCTCCCTTGCGGATACCTCCGCATGGGATGTCGATAGCAGTCCGGAGCGACGCCCCCGGAACAAGCCCCTGGCTGCATCATAAGTGCTGGAAAACTCATATTCGTTCGTGTATCCTGCCTCTTCGCCTCATGGTATTAACATGTCAAATAATGCTATTGCAGTCCGGCCCACGACAGCTCACTGTGAATCTCATCGGGAGGTTCGCTGGATTCAAAGGCGATGGCCAGCGAGTCACCGCCGGCCGCTCACTCTCCAGGCCAAGGGTGACGACGAGGTGTTGTACCAAAGGACCTTCCCAGGCCAGGGAGAGGTTCAGGAGGCGTCAGGGTGGCGTCGGAGGGAGAAACCTCGGTCGCCAAACACCTGGGGGAGCGGGTCCCCATGGAGACTGGCGATGAGGGCCGTGTGTAGTTCAGACCCGAGCTGAAGACGGATCCGGAGACCCTTACGGCTCCGGAATCCAGTAAGCAGCCTCCTTTGAGAGAAGGAGGTGCGCCTGTCCCGCCGGTGACCTCTGAACAACCAGAGGCACCAGATAATCTGCTGGAAGCGCTACAAGGCACTTCCATTGTGGATGAGCACCGTATCCTTATGGGTATGGTGATTGAGAAGGTTCAGTCTGTCAAGAGCGTACTGACCGAAGCCTGCAGCAGCTTGCTGACAGGTTTTGAGGTAAGAGACACAAAAGAGAAAAGTCCCAATATAGACAGTAGCCCCTGAGACATTGTTCGGTGTTCGGAAAGAAAAGCCGGACAGAGGATTAATTAAATTTTGCAGGAAACTAACTAAATATGTCTTACGTGAATAAGCAGACGCCGTTGCTGGCCGCGACCTCACACACTGTCGAAGTCTTCGGACTAAAGCAGAGACTGGAGCGGGCCGAGGGAGAGCTCGGCCAAGCGAGGAAGCAGCTAGAAGACCAGCAAGGTATGCAATGACTCGCTATATTCGGAAAGAATAAATGATGTGTATGGACCGTAGTGTTCTAGGAGCGACGACCGAGGTCGAGGCCCTTAAAAAGGCCTTGGCCGAAGCCGAGGAGAAAGCTACCAAGGAGCAAGCCACCCGCAAGAAGCTCAAGGCCAGGCTTAACGAGGTCCAGCAAGAGCTCCAGGACACTGTGAAAAAGTGTGATGCCTTGGAGGGCGATGTTTCGGATCGAGAGACCGAACTCGCCAAGGCTCGCCAAAGCGCGGAAGAGGCCCGGGTTGAAGCCCAGGGTGCCCTCCAGGAGATCCAGGAGGCCAAGAAGATCGCGGCGGGTAAGGCGTTTAGTATGCAAAGCAAGTATGTGAAGAATACGTATTTCTTACTAACCCGGATTCGGAGTTCTCCAGGGGCATTCGCGGATCTGCCGCGCAGTGTGTCTGACGCTGCGGAGTTCTTCCGAGCCGAGGAAGGGAGCTCAACAGAGAAGCTGTTCTGGTCGCAATATCTTGCGCCAGAATATCTAGTGCCCTTTAGCGATCAGCTAAAACAGCTGGTCGAGCTGCATAGGGTGGCCGAGCTAGCCATGAAGGATTTGATAATCCGGCTGTGGCCTGCCAAAGCTATACCCAGCAGCTACTTCGGGCTCGTGAAGCGGCTGGTGAGCGCCTGTCCTCGGCTGGCCGTCGTCAAGAGGTCGGCCTGCATCGAGGGCGCGCGCATGGCCTTCGCCCGCGTCAAGGTACGGTGGGCGAAGATGGATGCCGTCAAGCTTGTGACCGAGGGGCCGCCCGAAGGCAAGGAGCATCGCACGCCCGAGCGGTATTTTGAAGACGTCCTGGAGGGTCTCGCATTGTGGTGACGCAATGTGCGCAAGACATTATCT
The DNA here is from genome assembly GCF_002575655.3 of Aegilops tauschii subsp. strangulata. Classification (NCBI taxonomy): domain Eukaryota; kingdom Viridiplantae; phylum Streptophyta; class Magnoliopsida; order Poales; family Poaceae; genus Aegilops; species Aegilops tauschii. Next base: position 252,775,426 of record NC_053041.3, read on the forward strand.
TTGAATGAATATATTCATGTTGTCTCTGCCTTGTATGATGAAACAAAATTGTTATGTAATATAATGTTTGTTTAAAAAAATTCACCTCCTGTGCGGACATGTTGTATGAAATCTGAGAGTTGTCCAATCGTCGGCTTCTGCCCCCACATAGGTAGTACGGGGTGTTCGGGATGTAATCTAAACACACTTAATCCAATTGTTTAGTCCTTGAAGGAGGTGTTTAGCGCAACGAACCAGGCAATCAGACTATTCGACTTGAACACCCTCACTTAGCCATAGGAGTTTGACAATAAAAATTTAGGCGCAGCCCCTGGTATTCGAACTAGGAAGCTGTAAACACCTGATCGGGCAAGTACCGATCCCTCGCGTAATGCGGAAAAAATCTCTAACGATTTGAAACATCCGAAGAGCTGACTGGCTCTCGCCGTATCATGACAGTCAGTTTTCGGCTTTCTCTACTGAGGTGCTCCTTCGGTAAACTAGGGCACAATCGCAGTAGTTCTCCCTTTACTACCTCAGCCGATATAGCGGAACGTAAGGTAGCAGGCACAGGAGCCGGGCAACCCAACTATTGACCAAAGGCAATATGCATATAAAGGAGGAAAGTCTTCAAATTCTCATTTTTGAGGAAATCAGGAAGATTAATTGTGTGACCCGGCGTTGGCAACAATCATGACCCGGTGTGTATAACAGTCATAACCCGGAGTCATCAGTTTTTATAACCCGGTAACTTTGGCAATGGTAAACTGGCGAGTCCTACATCTTCAAGCCGACCGAATATCAGTTGAAATATTTGAAGACCAATATTTTTATCAAGTCAGAGCATTGAAGGCCGACTCAAATGGATTCTTTATTTACAATATTTCTTTTGCAAGCAAGTTGATTATGAAGCCGGCCTATTGACCCGGATTTTCTAGAAGGAGGAAATGACAAGGACTTAAGGATGATCAGGTGCCAGCTTACAAGAGTATTTAACCCGGAGCAAAACCTATCAAATTTGTTCTTGTGTTTATGTTGCAGATCAGTTTAACATGGATAAATCCAAATTAAACTGGGGGCTAATGTCGGGGATATACCCCGCGGTGTAACCCGGCCGGATGTATGACCCGGCTGGATCTTGGCAACTCACTGGTGACCCGCCCGGAGCTTGGCGATTCACGGGTAACCCGCCCGATCTTGACGACTCATTAGTAACCTGGCGGGCGGGTCAGGCGAACGAGATGGCCCAAGGCCCAGTAGGCCGGCTCATGTTATGGTGGGCCGGCTTAAGAGGAAGGCATAAGGAATATTCTTTTACAAAGGAAGCAAGACTAGGACTCCACTTGTAATAGAGTAATCCTAATCCTACTAGGACTAGTCATGTAACCCGCCCCTTCAACATATATAAGGAGGGGCAGGGCACCCCAAGAGGGGACAAGAAACAATCTCTAGGGCTAGACACAAAGGGGGAGCCGGCTTATGCGGCGACTCTCTCATGAGCATAATGAGATCTAGCCACAAACAGCATGTAGGGCTATTACCGGATGATGTTTCCCGGGGCCCGAATCTATCTAAATTCTTGTCTTGTGTTGCGTCTCTCGATTCCGCTCAACCCCTCTCAAGCTACTACAAAGATGCATTGGCCTCACGACTAAGTCCTCACACTAGGACATCTGCTATGACAAATCCACGACAGTTGGCGCCCACCGTGGGGCTCGCGCACAATGATTTTGAGTTCTTGAAGGGATCTTCCCAGGGTTTCAAGAAGATTGCGATTAACCGGATGAAGAAGAACCGGCGCGATTGGATCTACATCATCGGCGGCCGCTCTTTCCTGTTTTGGCGAGTCTTCACGATCGTATGGTTCGCTCATCGACGAGCAGCCGGCTGTTTGAGTCGAAGTCTAGCATCCGAAAACAGTCGATACGAGGTACAAGTCGTCGAGACCTACACTGTCATCCGTGTCCAAATCTAATTCGGAGCATCAGATTCCATCGATATTGCATGGCGTGGCTCCCTAGGCCTGGTGCCAATTTCTCAACGGATCAAGGCCGAAACCTCAGGCACGTGGACCAGCAGTTCAAAAAAAAAGTGCCAATGACCTGGACGTGGATAAGGCCATGATTCAGGAACAGAAACGGTAGTGGCTTCGCCAGCGAGCCGCCTGCTACTGTCACACGAGGAAGCCGGCCGTCCCGCCTCTGCTGCCTGCGGCCTCGCCTCCATTGCCACGCGGGCCGCTGCCCTCGCTCATCTCTGCTTTGGGCTGCCGTGCCTCGCCAGATACGCCTCTGCCTCAGGCTGCCGCGCCTTGCCCTTAATCCGCCTTCGTCCCGAGCGACAAGTCACCACCTCAGCTGCTGTTGAGCCACCCGCGTCGGCGGGGTACACCTCGCCGACGGCTTCTGTCATCCAAGTGAGCCGGATCTGACCCGGGCATGGACACGGACTCGGCCTCCATCGCCCTCAGTCGCCGCCGCTTCTGCTGTCGCCGACCTCCACCGCTGCAGGCTCGCCTCGCCACTCTGTCGCGTGGTCTCAAGCGGCCGCCTCTGAACCGCCGGCCCTATCGAGCCGCCATTTTTTCCTTCGCCTCAACCAGCAGGCTGCCGCACCGCTGCGGGCCCGCTTGCACTGAGCCGCTGTCGTGGCCTCGCGACAGCCGTTGAGCCGCCCGCGACCTCACCGCGCGTCGAGCCACCCCGCGGCCGTGGTCTTCACCCGCCGACACGTTCTTCCGACTCGCCGTGCCTTGAGCTCGCCTCGTTGTTATGGTCTTACTTGTCGTTCGCTTGTGAGCCGCCCGACGCCTTCGCCGCTGCGAGTCGCCTCGTTCGCCCGTGAGCCGCCCGAGACCTTCGCCGCTGCGAGTCGCCTCGTTCACCCGTGAGCCGCCCGACGCCTTTGTTCTGCTTGGCCACGCCGCCCCTACGCGCCTTGTCAATCCGTGGCCTCTCTGAGTGCCTGCGCACCGGCGTTTTTCCGTCACGAGCAGAGACCTCCACCAAGGCCCTACCTGCGAGTTGTCTTGCCGGGCTACTACTGCAACCACACTATGCTGCCTTCGTTGGTTGAGACAGATGCCTACTCTCTGAATATTTTGAACAATTGCTTGTTGAAGCTTCTTACTGAACGTTAAGAGTCACCAAGTCAGCGGCAAGCCATCTTGTGTTTGTTTGGTCACTAAATGAAGGAGGGAACGAGCTGATCAGAGAAGATGGTGCTCGTGTTAGTAAGTATGGATCTGGAGGGGCACCCAAAGCTAACATCCACACCCATGGAGCTAGCCCTTGAGGCACAGACCTTTCATCACTGCATATATTGTTGCCGCCGTACTGAGAGCAGATTTCAGTGCTCGGTTGTGGCGCAGAGTTCTCATACACGTGAGGGCGTGTATGCTCATGGGTGCTCCTCTCACTAGTATCATCATTCGGTGTACAAGGCAAAATAGTCCCAGATCAATGAAACATCCGCTGAGGACCATCAGTACTAGTCTACGTGCATCCGCCCGCTACTACCACTTCATTCGCAAGTGGATAGCACCAACACAGCGCCCCGTACATGATCAATCATTTCATGATAAAAGTAACATCATAAAGTGGATTTGGAGCTTGCGCGAGTGTTGTCCAATGACTGCCTCCGTCCGTGCCACGCCAATTTCTGGACAGGCGTACATGCCAAGCCCCCTACGGTCTGGCTTACTTCAACGCACCGGGTCGACTGATGGACACCGCTGAGAATCATAAGGTTTAAATATATCAGGTGATATTCGTCCGGTTTATTTTAAATATCACATATTATTTTTTCTATTTTGAGAACAATTACTCTGGCTTGCGATGTTCTTTGATGTAGGACAAATTATCTATTGCAAAGGTGACCATCATGTCATGGAGTTTATTGAATGACTCCTACCGGGAGTATACAATGAGTATTGTGAGGATCATCAACTCGCTTCAAGCTTCTGGTTTATATGAATTTTAGCGTTTCGCTATTCAACTATATGCCGGTTATATCACGGCCAAGTATGAAGAATCTCAAGCCAACTCCTTGAGTCGTCTTGAGACTCGGGGGCTACAATGGCATGACTCGGCAAAATTGGCCAGTATCAATAATCAAGAACTCCGGGTCATTGGAGGGAAAAAATAACCCGGCCCCAGAGACTACTGCTATATTGATAAGAATTTAAAGGCCGTCAAAAAAATTCCAGTTCAAAATGAAGAATGCCGGTTTAAAATCCGGCTCAAGGTAAACCTGTCTCCCACAAAGCTTTGAAGCTCTCAATATTCGGTTTGAAATTCCGGTTTAATAAGAATTCATCTCTCGCAAGTTCGAGTTCTTAGAAAAAATTACAGGGACCAAAGAGAGTTTGTTGCACAGCACAACTCAAACATAGGCACCCGGCGAGCACAACTCAGAAATATATCACTTGGGGGCTTCCGGCTTATTGAGCTAAGCTATTATTACCCTTTGATCCGGCTTATACGCCATGCTTACAAAAATGCTTGGGGGCTTGCTACCCAGGTTAAAAGTACCAAAGAGAGTCTGTTGCAAAAGCACAACTCAAACATTGGTACCCCCTGAGCACAGCTCAAAATATTGCTTGGGGGCTCTTTTGTTCTAAAGAACAAAGAGTTTGTAACCTTGTGATAGGCTATAAAAGCCAGGCTTGGAAGCCAGGTGTATTCACCTAAAACCCCGATTTATCCTGCCTTTTTAAGTAAGTCACTCCGCCCAAGTAATCCTGGAAAGACCCGTCGAACGTTTGACAAGTCAATCTTATGCAGACCCTGAACTTGTCAAAGTTAAAATGACGATTGGTTAATGTGAGGTCCATCTTATAAGGTTTGTAAAACGGTTTAACTCAGTGGCCTGGCAGCCCATGAAAAGCCTCGTTTTGGGCCTGGCAGCCCATGAAAAGCCTCGCTTCTCGTTTGTTTTCAGCAGATTCTTTCTTTTTTAGGTTTATTTGATAAGACTTATAAAGCTTTATTGTAAATCACCGGTGTTTATTAACCCGGCCTGGCTTTGGACTATAAGCCGCCAGTATATATTTGGATTGCGCCATTGGAATCATGCGCTTATAAATCATTGGGTATATTATTCAAATCTTTAATAGCCAACATGGCTGGATTTTTATTATGGTTATCCATAACCAGTATTATGATTGAGGTTTTCTAAGTCGCTTTAGCGCAATGGCTATTATTTTATCAATGGAGGGAATAGTCCAGACTCGCTGCAGGCTTACGACTCGGCACTTGGGGGCTACATTATTTAAGTTGAGATTACATCAAATATGCAAGTCTCATGTCGCTGCAAGCATGCACCATGACACTTGGGGGCTAATGCAAAGTCATTTTTACTGGCCTTATTGAAGACCCGACTCATCACATCATAATGAGCCGGCCCTTGGGGGCTACCAATTGCTCCTGTCAAAAATTTAAGGTACACAAGTCTTAATCCATTATATTGAAGGATCCACTGCTCAGTTGGTAAAGCACAAAGCTCTTAACCTTGTGGACGTGGGTTCAAGCCCCATGATGGGACATCATATGATGTTATTTTCAACGAAGTATATATAAAGTCCCAGCTCAGTATTATCTGACTGATCCGGTCCTTGGAGGCTACACGTCGCTGCTCAAGTATACATGATCATATTTATAAAGTCCCTGCTCATTATTGCATAATGACCTGGCCCTTGGGGGCTACATTGGTTGAAGTTTTTATGAGCACAAGGCAATTACAGGTCCCAGGTTGCTGCAAGCATGACAACCCGGCACTTGGGGGCTACATATATGGAATATACAGTTTTGACTAATGATTGAAATGAACAACCTAGATTTCTTCAAGGTCGCAACATTTATATTGAAGCAAAGTCTTAAGTTATCACTATGTTTTCCTCTTAAGACTTGGGGGCTACAGGTAATATGCATATAAAGGAGGAAAGTCTTCAAATTCTCAGTTTTGAGGAAATTAGGAAGATTAATTGTGTGACCCGGTGTTGGCAACAATCATGACCCGGTGTGTATAACAGTCATAACCCGGAGTCATCAGTTTTTATAACCCGGTAACTTTGGCAATGATAAACCGGCGAGTCCTACATCTTCAAGCCGACCGAATATCAGTTGAAATATTTGAAGACCAATATTTTGATCAAGTCAGAGCATTGAAGGCCGACTCAAATGGATTCTTTATTTACAATATTTCTTCTACAAGCAAGTTGATTATGAAGCCGGCCTATTGACCCGGATTTTCTAGAAGGAGGAAATGACAAGGACTTAAGGATGATCAGGTGCCAGCTTACAAGAATATTTAACCCAGAGCACAACCTATCAAATTTGTTCTTGTGTTTATGTTGCGGATCAGTTTAACTTGGATAAATCCAAATTAAACTGGGGGCTAATGTCGGGGATATACCCCGCGGTGTAACCCGGCCGGATGTATGACCCGGCTGGATCTTGGCGACTCACTGGTGACCCGCCCGGAGCTTGGCGATTCACGGGTAACCCGCCCAATCTTAGCGACTCATTAGTAACCTGGCGGGCGGGCAGACGGACGAGATGGCCCAAGGCCCAGTAGGCCGGCTCATGTTATGGTGGGCCGGCTTAAGAGGAAGGCATAAGGAATATTCTTCTACAAAGGAAGCAAGACTAGGACTCCACTTGTAATAGATTAATCCTAATCCTACTAGGACTAGTCATGTAACCCGCCCCTTCAACATATATAAGGAGGGGCAGGGCACCCCAAGAGGGGACAAGAAACAATCTCTAGGGCTAGAAACAAAGGGAGCCGGCTTATGCGGCGACTCTCTCATGAGCATAATGAGATCTAGCCACAAACAACATGTAGGGCTATTACCGGATGATGTTTCCCGGGGCCCGAATCTGTCTAAATTCTTGTCTTGTGTTGCGTCTCTCGATTCTGCTCAACCCCTCTCATGCTACTACAAAGATGCGTTGGCCTCACGATTAAGTCCTCACACTAGGACATCTGCCGTGACAAATCCACGACACGAACTATACTGTAAAAAGTGTTCGGACTTTGTTGCCGTGGTGTGGGGCGCTATGAAGCCCCTGGCAAATGTGAAACGTACCAAAGTGTGCGGGTGGTATCTGATAAGGTTATCAACAGAAAAAGGAAAACAGAAATGGAGCAAAGGTAATGAGCTGGGGGCCTAAAATTTGGGTCGCAAGCTTTTTCCATTATAATTTGATTAATACGTCAAAGCACATTAATACAAGTAGTGCGATAAGCAACATGCTATTTGACATGCCACAACCAAGGGAGAGCTGCGTGTGGTTCCTGAAAACAGGTAGAGTGATCGTTAAAGAAAGCACCTAGAAATTCCCCTGTACGTCTGTGCTTCTTGCCATCTTGGTGTATTTATCCTTCGAAAGGACCGCGGGTCAAGCCTTTAGAGGAGGCCTGGGAAAAGAAACCTGAAAAGGAAGAAAGGAAACGGTGAAAGTATATGTGTCCGGGAGCGGTCGAGCCGTATTGTGGATCATAAGGTAGGTATGCCTCCGTCTATGCCCATGGTATTTTGATTGCGTAGTTATGTACGCGCGGTACGAATGCTGCCACTTGATCGGGACTGGGATGGAGGCCAAATTGCTAATTGAGCTCGCGACGAGCCGAGCTATCCTGCTGCAGAATAGTTCGGACTCTCTTGACAGTGTCCGGGAGTTCGGCCGCTGAATTGAGGTTTTGCTTGAGAAGGCCGCTCTGTACTTCTGTTGCTTGGGCAGCGGTGTGCTCCTCGGTATGGAGGGAGTGTTCCGTGTTTCCCTTAACTGTTATGATGCCGCATGGTCCGGGCATCTTGAGATTGAGATAAGCATAATATGGCAACGCGTTAAATCGAGCAAATGTCGTTCGTCCCAGCAGTGCGTGATAGCCGCTGTGAAAGGGGATGATATCGAAGATTAACTCTTTGCTTCGGAAGTTATCCGGAGATCCGAAGACCACCTCGAGTGTGATTGAGCCCGTACAGCGGGCCTCTACACCTGGTATGACCCCTTTAAAGGTAGTCTTTGTGGGCTTGATCCGTGATGGGTTAATGCCCATTTTGCACACTGTATCCTGATAGAGCAGATTGAGGCTGCTGCCACCGTCCATGAGGACCCGCGTCAGGTGGAATCCATCAATGATTGGGTCGAGGACCAGTGCGGCCGAGCCACTGTGACGGATACTGGTCGGATGATCCTGACGATCAAAGGTGATCGGGCATGACGACCATGGATTAAATTTTGGGGCGACTGGCTCTATCGCATAGACGTCCCTGAGTGCGCGCTTGCGCTCCCTCTTGGGGATGTGTGTAGCATATATCATGTTCAGCGTTTTGACCTAAGGGGAAGACTTCTTCTGTCCCCATGTGTTTGGTTGCCGAGGCTCCTCGTCATCGTCTTCGCTTTGCGATCCCTTTTCCTTGTTCTCGGTGTTTAACTTGTCAGCCTGTTTAAAACCCAACAATCTCTGTTGGTATGATTGCCTGGTTTGTCTGGGGTGCCATGGATCTGGCACGGACGGTCGAGTATGCGGTCCAAGCAAGATTGCCCCGAGTTGTTTCTTTTATATGGCTTCTTCCGCTGACCGGACTTGGAGCCACTGAATCCGGCGTTGAATGTCGTGTCATCGGTGTTGTCACCATTGTTTCGGCATTTGTGTCTGTTGCGCCGGAGCTTGCCGTTGCTATTGTTGACCTCGTAGGTGCCCGTTTCACTTGCTGTGTTTTTGCTACGGGCCAGCCAACTATCCTCACCCACCCAAAAGCGGGTCATGAGTGTCGTGAGGGCTGCCATGGACTTTGGCTTTTCCTGGCCGAGGTGGCGGGCGAACCATTCGTCATGGATGCTATGTTTAAAGGCCGCTAGGGCTTCGGCATCCGGACAATCGACGATCTGGTTCTTTTTAGTTAGGAACCTAGTCCAGAATTTCCTGGCTGACTCTCCAGGCTATTGAACTATGTGACTTAAGTCATCGGCATCTGGTGGCCGGACATATGTACCTTGGAAGTTGTCAAGGAAGGCTTCTTCCAAGTCCTCCCAGCTGCCAATAGAATTTCCAGGCAGACTGTTTAACCTGTGTCGAGCTGGCCCTTTGAGTTTTAGTGGGAGGTATTTGATGGCGTGGAGGTCATCTCCGCGGGCCATATGGATGTGGGGAATAAAATCCTCGATCCAAGCCGCGGGATCCGTTGTTCCATCGTATGATTCAATATTTACGGGTTTAAACCCTTCCGGGAATTCATGATCCATTACTTCATCAGTGAAGCAAAGGGGGTGTGCGGCACCTCTATATCGGGCCACATCGCGACGTAGCTCCGATGGAGTCCGTCTGCTGTTTTTGGCCTGGGCGTGACTAGGCTTGTCACGTCCGAATGGATAACCGTCGTCATGTGTCGGGGCACGTCCTCGCGATCCGTAGATCGATCTGGTATTTCCTGCTGTATTGTCCAGGTCCTGCTGAAGGTCATATGTATAACCCCGAGCTACTTTATCTATGCTTTTACGGCGAGGTGGGCGGGCTGGTGTTCGGCTTGAGTTGCCCCTTTATCCCGACCGTGTGGTGGTCGGTCAGCCGCATTGCGCGATGATGGTACGGGCTCCGGTGCCTCATCATCGAACTGAGGTAGCAATTTGCGCTTCGGGTAACTTTTGGTTGGGCGCTTAAGGCCGTATTCTTCAGCTGCTAGGACATCAGTCCATCTGTCGTTGAGCAGATCTTGGTCAGCTTGAAGCTACTGCTGCTTCTTTTTCAGGCTCCTTGCAGTGGCTATTAGCTGGCGCTTGAAGCGCTCCTGCTCGAGAGGTTCCTCAGGCACGATAAAATCCTCGTTGCCAAGGTTCACCTCATCCTCGAAGGGTGGAAGATAAGTGCTGCCCTCCGAGTCATCATTTATGGCCTGTTCATCAGGGCTAACTTGCCCATCTTCCCGATCGTCCTGTTCAGCCATTTGTTCGTCGGGATCTTCTCTACCTTCGGCACCGTCCAGAGTGTTATCGTCTCCTGTGCTGGTATTGCTGTCCTTGCTGCGGCGGGATTTAGAGCGGCGCCGCTGACGCCGGCACTTTTGTTGTGTCTTAGGAGGCTCATCCTCAACTGGATTTCCTTGCCCTCGCCGTTATTCTCTTTAGGTGTATCCACCATGTATACCTCGTACGAAGAACTGGCCGTCCAACGCCCGGTAAACGGCGGGTTTTGGCTATGCTCCTCATCTGCATCGTTGTCCATACCGTCGATGTCTTCGGTGCCGTAATCGAGCATGTCGGTTAAGTCCTCGACAGTGGCTATGTAGTGGGTGGCGGGTGGGAAGAGAAATTCCCCGTCATCAGCCTCCAATTCGAACCGGATATAGTTCGGCTATGAGTCCCCCGCTAAGGATAGATTTTTTAATGAGTTCAGCACATCGCTTAAAGGCGAGTGCCGGAAGATGTCCGCGGCGCTGAATTCGGCGATCGATGACCGATCCAGCTCGACATGCGCGGACACACATGGTTCGGAACTTATGGCCGGAAATGAGTCCGAGGTTCCGGAGACACAGATATCACCCGAGGTTAGGTCTGTGTGCGGCTCCAAAGCCGCAAAGTCTGCGGTTTCCATGGCGGGGTTGAGCTTCCCGTCCTTGGATGGCGCAATCTGCTCCGGATCTAAGGCCAGAGCAGTTACAGGTGCAATTCCTGAGTATGGTCCGATGACAGATTTAAGTCATGTTCATCGTAGGGACCGGGAGCGACTGTTCGAATCTGTCGAAGATCAAGTCTCCACAGATGTCGGCAACATACTTCAAGCTCCCGAATCTGACCTGATGGCCAGGGGCGTAGCTGTCGATCTGCTCTAGATGGCCAAGTGAGTTGGCCCGCAGTGCGAAACCGCCGAAAACGAAGATCTGTCCGGGGAGGAAGGTTTCCCCTTGGATAGCATCGTTGTTGATGATTGAAGGAGCCATCAAACCCTTTGAGGACGGTAGAGTGGAACTCTCAATGAAAGCACCAATGTCGATGTCAAAACCGTCGGATCTCGGGTAGGGGGTTTCGAACTATGTGTCTAAGGTCGATGGTAACAGGACATAAGGGACACAATGTTTACCCAGGTTCGGGCCCTCTCTATGGAGGTAATACCCTACTTCCTTCTTGATTGATCTTGATGAATATGAGTATTACAAGAGTTGATCTACCACGAGATCATAATGGCTAAAACCCTAGAAGTCTAGCCTGTATGACTATATCTGTTTCCGGACTAAGCCCTCCGGTTTATATAGACACCGGAGGGGACTAGGGTTGTACAAAATCGGTTACAAAGAAAGGAATCTTCATATTTGGTCGCCAAGCTTGCCTTCCACACCAAGGAGAGTCCCATCCGAACACGGGAGAGAGTCTTCGGTCTTGCATCTTCACAGCCCATTAGTCCGGCCCATGTCCAACAGGCCGGACGCCCGAGGACCCCTTAGTCCGGGACTCCCTCAGGGAGCTAGATATTTCCGCGGTTGCCGAAAGTTTTTTCTCGGGGCAGAGAAAAATTGGGGCGCGAGTGTAGTTGACGCGCGAGCGGTGGACTGTAGCCAACGAAGCTCCGGCGTAAGTCATACATGAGGTTGCCCCAAGATATTTTATACTACATGCACATGCTCCAAGGCACCAAAATGGGTTTAAAAAATCATATGTGTCATTGGGTTAACGTTTAGGTCCCATGCAAGAAATGAGAATGATTGTTAAATATTTGGGCATCGTGGCTCGGCTGGAAACATTGAGAAACTTGGTTTTAAAATTCCTATAAATCCAAAACACGCTGGAAAATCATGAAACCTGGCATGGTGTTATGACATGGCACCAACATGTAGTGTTAAAAAAATTCCGATTTGGGACAAGTTTCGATATAAGCTTCTTACAAACTGGAGCTTCTCTTAAGAAGCCTCGTGGTTCCGAGAGGGGACGTGTCACCTCTATGTGCGAAACAACATACACTGCCTCTTCCCGCCTTGTTTTTTTACAGAGGCAACATAGACCAATAGGGGTGTCGTGCTAAAATTTGGAATCATTTCGGTTTCGTTTGTCCTTTTTAATACATTAATTGAGTTTTGTAGGCATTTAATGTGCATAATTAAAATTTGAACTACAAGCACATGGTTCAGTGCACCAAAATGGGTTAAAAAATCATATATGTGTCCTTGGGTTAATGTTTCGGTCCCATGCGAGAAATGGGAATGATTTTCAAACATCTGGGCGTCATGGGTCGGCCGAAAACGTTGACAAACTTGGTTTTAAAATTCCCGTGAATCCAAAAGTCGCCTGAAAATCATGAAACTTGGCATGGTGTCATGACATGGCACCAACATGCTATGGTAAAAAGTTTGTCCGATTTGGACAAGTTTTGGCATAAGCTTCTTACAAAACAGAGCTTCTCTGAAGATGCCTCATGGTTCCGAGAGGGAATGTGTCACCTTTGTGGGCAAAACGACATATGTTGCCTCTTCTTGCCCTGATTTTTTTACCGAGGCAATATAGACAAATAGGAGTGTCGTGCTAAAATTTAGAATTATTCAGGGTTCATTTGGCCTATTTTATACATTAATTAAGTTTTATATGCATTTAATGTGCATAATTCAAAATTGAACTACAGACACATGCTCCAGTGTACCAAAATGGGTTAAAAATCATACATGTGTCATTGGGTGAATGTTTAGGTCCCATGCAAGAAATGATAATGAAATTCAAACTTCTAGGAATGGTGGCTTGGCCAAAAACATTGCGAAACTTGGTTTTTAAATTCCTGCAAATCCAAAACTCGTGTGAAAATCGTGAAACTTGACATGGTGTCATGACATGGCACCAAGATGCCGTGGTAGTTTTTTGTCCAATTTGCGAAGGCGCACACATTAACAGCCAACGAAGTCACTTTGGAACAAAGAGCTGCCATGTTACAATTGAAAACAGAAGTATTATTGAAAACCATGGGCGTTCTACTAACCATTTACGTGCCACCACGCGTCCCTATTTTTATTGGCTTGGAGTTGTCGTGCGAGGTAGCTATTTGAGTAGACGGGAGGCATGCGAGCAGACCACTATGCAGGCTCACCGGGAGTCAAGCCCTTTGACCTCCATCCACCGCCCACCTCTCTCCAACTTCTCCATTAATGGCGCCCGAGCCCCTATTTTATAGGTGCTTAATGGTGTGGCTAGGTCTCAGTCCAGTGAGATTTAACCAAGTATCTGTCAAGTGACATAACACGTAATAGATAAAAATGAAAATATGAAAAGAAAATTTTGCACGGATCTTGATGTAAGATCTCACGGATATAGAATCGACTGAGACAGAACGAGGACCCAGTCGACTGAGACTGAACGAGGACCCAGTCGACTGAGACTGAACGAGGACCAAGTCGACTGAGACTTAGCAAGAATGATATATATGATGATGATGGCAATGGATAAAAATTATCTTACATATTCCTAAGCTAATTTAAAATGCCACATGCGGCAACACCCGAAAGACATAGGGGCAAAAGAAGAAGACATAGACAGCGATCTGGGTCGCTGCTCTCTACATCATGATGGGTTTCTACAGGCGGGCACGGAGTTCCGCCAACTCCTTCTTCATCGCCTCCACTACCTTCATCTCCTCTCGCCTCTCCTGTGCCATCTTCACCATTGCGTCCATGACACAGGAGTTCTCACGTCGAGCGGCGATGATCTCTTTCACATCTTCAATACTTCGCTTGACAGCAACCACAGATCCCTCCACCAGACTTTTGCACTTGATGCGGAGCTTTGCATTGGCGTCCATAAGTTCCTCGGGCATGGCAGCCGTCTTGCTCAATAAGGCAGTGGTCTCCTCGTGCTACTTCACCATGCCAGCGATCTTCTTTCTCAGGAGGTCGCGATGGGTGCGGAGCTTCTCCTTGTCATCAATTAGTCCTTGGATGATGCCAGTCGCCTTATCAAACAAGGCATTGGTCTCGTTCTACAGCTTCGCCCAGCCGAGGATCTCATCCTTCAGCTTATTGCGCTCAGCATGCATGTCATCATGAATGCGCCTATGAGAACCCTCACTCGCCCGTCAGAGCTCTTTCCAGGCCGCCGCGGCATGACAGGACCTCTCTGCTGCTTCCATGGCGTGGTTGGGCATCTGTGCTGCTTTCGCGGCGCGGTTGGACCACTCTGCTGCCTCGATGGCGTGGCAGGACCTCTGTGCTTCTTCGACGGCGCGACGGGACCTTGTTGCTACTTTGGCAGTGCGGCGGGACCTCTCTATTGCTATCACGGCGAGCAGGACATCTCTACTGCTTTGACTTCCAAGCTCACCGCTCCCTGGTCATTTCTTGACCCAGAACTCCTCCTATAGGCCATGGCAGATGTGACACCCCCGATTCAATCGTACACTAATCATGCACGCAAACGTGAACGATCAAGATCAGGGACTCACGGGAAGATATCACAACACAACTCTAAAACATAAATAAGTCATACAAGCATCATAATACAAGCCAGGGGCCTCGAGGGCTCGAATACAAGTGCTCGATCATAGACGAGTCAGCGGAAGCAACAATATCTGAGTACAGACATAATTAAACAAGTTCGCCTTAAGAAGGCTAGCACAAACTGGGATACAGATCGAAAGAGGCGCAGGCCTCCTGCCTGGGATCCTCCTAAACTACTCCTGGTTGTCGTCAGCGGCCTGCATGTAGTAGTAGGCACCTCCGGTGTAGTAGGAGTCGTCGTCGACGGTGGCGTCTGGCTCCTGAACTCCAGCATCTGGTTGCGACAACCAGGTAGAATGGAAAGCGGGAAAAGGGGGAGAAAAGCAACTGTGAGTACTCATCCAAAGTACTCGCAAGCAAGGAGCTACACTACATATGCATGGGTATATGTGTAAAGGGCCATATCGGTGGACTGAACTGCAGAATACCAGAATAAGAGGGGGATAGCTAATCCTGTCGAAGACTACGCTTCTGGCCACCTCCATCTTGCAGCATGTGGGAGAGAGTAGACGGTAAGTTCACCAAGTAGCATCGCATAGCATAATCCTACCCGGCGATCCCCTCCTCGTCGCCCTGTTAGAGAGCGATCACCGGGTTGTATCTGGCACTTGGAAGGGTGTGTTTTATGAAGTATCCAGTTCTAGTTGTCATAAGGTCAAGGTACAACTCCAAGTCGTCCTGTTACCGAAGATCACGGCTATTCGAATAGATAAACATCCCTGCAGGGGTGCACCACATAACCCAACACACTCGATCCCATTTGGCCGGACACACTTTCCTGGGTCATGCCCGGCCTCAGAAGATCAACACGTTGCAGCCCCACCTAGGCACAACAGAGAGGTCAGCACGCCGGTTTAAATCCTATGTGCGCAGGGGTCTGGGCCCATCGCCCATTGCACACCTGCACGTTGCGTACGCGGCCGGAGAGCAAACCTAGCAACCTCCATTTCAAAGGAAGTTGCGTTACCCGGTCCAACCCGGCGCGCGCCGCTCAGTCGCTGACGTCACGAAGGCTTCGGCTGATACCACGACGTCGAGTGCCCATAACTGTTCCCGCGTAGTTGGTAAGTGCGGATAGGCCAGTGGCCAGACTCAGATCAAATACCAAGATCTCGTTAAACGTGTTAATTGAAGTATCCGCGAACGCCGACCAGGGCCAGGCCCACCTTTCTCCTAGGTGGTCTCAACCTGCCCTGTCGCTCCGCCACAAAGTAACAGTCGGGGGCCGTCGGGAACCCAGGCCCAAGTATATAGCATATGCCCGTGATCACCTCCCAAAGTGATCACGGCCCAGTAGTATAGCATGGCAAACGGACAAGAGTGTAGGGTCACTGATGGAATACTAGCATCCTATACTAAGCATTTAGGATTGCAGGTAAGGGTAACAACTGTAGCAAGAATGACAGGCTATGCAGCAGAATAGGATTAACCGAAAGCAATAACATGCTACGCTACTCTAATGCAAGCAGTATAGAGAAGGAATAGGCGATATCTGGTGATCAAGGGGGGGCTTGCCTGGTTGCTCTGGCAAGTAGGGGTCGTCAACAACGTAGTCGGTCGGGGCACCAGCAGCGGCGTCGGTCTCGTAGTCTACCGGAGAGAAGAGGGGGAAGAAACAATGAATACAATGCAAACAGGTGCATAACGATGCATGAGAAAGCAAACAGCGGTGGTAGGTGTGCCCTAACGCAGTAAGAGGTGATACCGGCGAAGGGGGGAAACATCCGGGAAAGTATCCCTGGTGTTTCGCGTTTTCGGACAGATGAACCGGAGGGGGAAATTTGCGTGTTCGATATGCTAGGGGTGTGTGGCGGACGAACGGGCTGCGTATTCGGATTCGTCGCGTCGTTCTGAGCAACTTTCATGTAGAAAGTATTTTCATCTGTGCTATGGTTTATTTTATATGAATTTTAAAAGATTTAAATCATTTTTAGGATTTATTTAATTCTTTTAATTCAACATTATCCAGAACAGTGTTTGCCGACGTCATCATGACGTCAGTAGTCAACAGAGCTGTTGACTGGTCAAACTGACGTGTGGGCCTAGTGGGACCCACCTGTCATACACTGTTAAGTTAATTAGGGTTTATGTGACACTAATTACTGTTTAATTAACTAACATGTTAATTAGATTAATTAAATATGATTAATTAACATAATTAATTTAGTTAATTAGTTAATTAAATTTATTATTTATTTTATTTATTTTTTATCTCTTTTCTTTTTCTTAAAACTGTTCTGGGGCGGAAGGGCCCACTCGTCATAGGCCCAGAGGCCTTATCGGGCACACGGGCGCGGTTCGGCGCCGCCCGAATTGGCCCGGGCGCGGGCTACTGGGTCCGACGCCGGTGGCTGTGGCCGCTGCTAGAGCCGCAGCAGCAAGGGGCCGGAACGGCGAGCGGCGGGGCCCGCGAGCGGGGCGAGCAGGGGCTGTCGGGGGGCGCGGTCGGCGAGCTGCGGCAGCACGGGGCAAACGCGTGCGGTGCAGGGTGTGCGGCTGCAGAGGTGAGGTGCGGCCAAGCGCGTGGCTAGCCGGAGGCGGGCGAGCAGCCGTCAGCGGGGAGCGCAGGAGGGAGGGCCTCGCGCGGGCGGGCGGTGGCGGAGGTGCAGGCGGAGCGGGACGGCCCTGGGCGAGCTGCCGGCGGCAGCAATCGCAGCTGTAAGCGGGGAGGAAGAGGCGCGGCTAGGCGCGTCGCCTGGACGCGCAGGGCGCGCGGTCGAGCGCGGCGACCGCGATGCAGGGGCGCTGCTACAGCAGGAGAAGCGGGCGGCAGCGGAGCGGGGCCGCGCGGGTGGGGCGCCGCGAGCGCGGGTGCAGGACGCGCACGGGCGCGGCGAGGCGTGCGCGAGCTCGGGCGCGGGTCAGCGGCAGCGGGCGCGGTGAGCAGGGACAGGGGAGGGAGGAGGAGGGGTGTGGGGCGTGCTCACGGGGGGCGTAGGGATCGTGGCAGCGGTGCACGAGGAGGGTGACGGGGACGACGGAGCCGGAGAGGGAGCAGGCCGGCGAGGGAGCGCGGGCTCCGGGCGGCGGCGTCCAACGGCGACGGGTGAAGGGGCGGCCTCGATCCCCTTCCCCGATCCAGATCGGATCGGGAGGTGGGGGGCTGACGAGGGGGAGTGGGGGAAGTGGGGTAGTGGGTTAGGGTTTGCGGAGGGGAGTGGATAAGAGGGAGTGGGGGGAGTGGCCGGCTGGGCCTGGTGGGTTGGCCTAGTTGGGCCCGTGGTCAGCTGGGTCGAAGCCTAGGGGGGTTTCTCTTCTATTTTTTTGGTCTATTGTTTTTCTATTTTTATTCTTTTTCTTTTATTTATTTTCGTTTACTGTTTTAATTCAACTTAGGGCATTTAAGTATTTTATAAATTGTGTTTTCTTTACTATAATTACCTATGCCATTTTTGGCACTGCCCGAACATTTTTGTTTCAACTTTTGAAAACTTCTGTTGTTTGACATATTTTGAATTTGAATTTTGGAACGGTTTTTGATCGAACGATAGCTTAGCAACAGTAATTGGGGTGACGTGGCATCATTAGCAGACGTTACTGTAGCTTGATTATCCGGGCGTCATAATTCTCCTCCACTACAAGAAATCTCGTCCCGAGATTTAAGAGGCGGAGTAGAGGGGGAAGGTTCTGGTTACGAATTTCTAATGAGTGTTCTCGGTCTTGGTTGCTCTTCTCGAAGAGGTCGATCCATTATGTTGATGTCTTCATTTCTCTGCTTCAGGTCATCATGCTGACGTCGGCATCCTTTCTTTGGGAACTCCATCGTACTTACGAAGGAATAAAGGGACTGGGAGAACAGACCTCTGCAAGATTGACTATCTTGTCGATAACATCGGGGAAGGTGGGGGAAAGTAACTCTCGAATTAAAAACCTTAGAAAATATCGAGAGCAAAGTAAGAAGGTGTCATGAGAAGTTTCAAGCGGCAGGCAATCGTTCGATGCCTGAAACAGGGCATGAAAGGGGTTCAATCAACAGGGATAAGTATTTCATCTGATACCAAAGTAGATTACTAGGAAGATGACCCATGAATTACATACGAAATCAAGCGCGAAGAATAACTTTGGCAACTTGGGTGTACAGGAGAGTCAGGTTTCGATCCTGTGAAACTGTGGGTTATGGGCCCACCATGTGGGTTAAAAGTAGGAAGGGCGGTGACATCTTGCACGATCATGTAAGTAAGGAATGTCAGAGGATAGTCTGTCGGTTATGTCAACAACAACATCGGTACCAAGGGCGAGGGACGAAGAGAACCATTTTCCTGCTCGTTGAACGAGGCGGACCAATAGGCAAGTTCTCGTCCATCGGTGGTTACCGGAATGCTATCCACAAAAGCAACAGGGTCTTACTGACACGGTTGTACACCAAGGTGTTTACATAAGCAGAAGAACATTACTGCTTAGATCATATAGATCACCAGAAAGGTTAAAGAAAACAATGGAAAGGAAAAGGTGATCTTCATATTAAACAGAATAATGGAAAGGAAAATGTGTTTAAACACAAATTTCAGGGGGTATATCCTTCCCAAGGACAAACAGAGCATGATATCCATGACAGGATATAACGTAGAAAACCCTTTAGGAAAGGGGAGAGAAATTTCATGACATTACCCATACAACGGTGTTTGGATAATTGATAAAGAGAATTTAGCATTGTGCTTCAAATGCTCTTATTGATGACCGGAGTAGCACAGGCATGCTTCGAGATAGCATTGACATGGACATCAAGTAAGGGTCAGATTTTAGATACACAAGGATCCACCAGGAACAACTTATAGAATAAGTCTTACAATTTCCTCATGGAAGAATGGATAACCTTGCTAAGAAGGAAACTATAACAGCAAGTCATCCGGCCAGGTGTGTTGGGCATGCCATCACCTTACCGGGTCATAAAAGACCAGTGTTATAACTCTTGGAAAAATGTTCCAACCATCATATCTGACCGAGATTCAGATCTGATCGGTGTTAGGATACCTCAGACTCGGGATGCCTGAGAAGAAAAGGTGCAAAACAAATTGACGAGACGACATTGTAAGATTCTCGGGAAAATTACTACGAAAGCGAGTTCCGAAACAAAAGCTCATCATTAAACCAAGAAGAGGATGAGGAGGTGGCTGATGGACTCAGCAATCATTCCTCGAGATTTCCAAAAGATGGGTTTCCACAATCATGTGAACAAGGAGATAACACTTGTCAGATCAAATGATATAATGATGTATGCTCGAGGAAAACATACACAATTAAACATCGGTTGAAAGGTGCACCCGAAATATGGGCTTAGGTAGCATGATCAATGTTATAATGGTGATGCGATAACCAATGGTCTAAGAATGAAATATTGACCATTAACTTCAAAGCAATAGGGTTGCTAGAAGTTTTGAAGCCGCACATCATAGTTCAATTGTCGGTTTTTCGGTTAGAAACGACACGGGGACCAAGGAATGAACGGATATGGAAAGAAGTATCACCTGTATCAAGAATTCTTAAGAGGTGGTGAAATTCTCACGACATTCTTGACATAAAAGATGGTAATACTCCCAGGTAAAGAAGAGCAATTGCTGGATAGCAAGGAACTCAAGGTATAACACAAAACCCCAAGTTTGTGTTGGAGGGAAGGCAGTAGAGTGGTCGATGATGACACTAATCATCGAGGGCAAGGATGGTCTTTGTCAAATTAAATTCAAGTGATATCCTGGAAGAGCTTAGAATGTTGATGATGATCACGACAAATTTTGTCGAGAGGCTCCATGAAGATGCATTCGAACATCGACTACATCAAGTAAAAGGACTGATGCAGCAAAAGATTATTTGAACCACGGATACGACACCAACTCGGAATCAGGCTTGCTGTTCAAGGTGAAATGATAAGACGAGGAACTCGACGTAAGCTTAGCTCATCGTCAAAAATTGTGCTCCGGGAAGGACCGGATAGCACAGTTAAAATTAGCACGATAATGATGTAGCCGGTCAGGCTCGGAATGACGTGGAGTCTTAAACTTCTCAACAACAAAGTACTGGAAGTACTAAATCACAGTGTTGATTTGATTTCACAAATCGGTGTTCTCGGTTGACGACAACCCAGAACCCGTGGAGTGACCATGACGGGAAAGTTAGTACTTCATCAGAAATTCATAAGATGTAGTGTAATGGGTTGATATCCTCGAGATACCAGGGGGTAATACTCGAAGGTAGATCAAAATAGAGGTTGGGCAGACGTAATGATCTGCAGAAGGAAAGTACTTTTAACTTGTCCGAGAATGGGATCAAAGAAGAACAATCACGGTCGGAACCACGATTGCAAAGGACAAAATCATAGATACAAAATCAAATTATGTCAAGTGAATAATTATTATTATGAGAAGCTATCATGATAAGCTCAACATCCTTTCCATGGGCATGACCACAAAGTTCAAGGTCGACTCCCACTTCTCCAATGCATAACCTTTCACTCACTTCTCATTTTCGAAGAAGTTGTAATATTGAAATTTTATCTGTCATAACACCAGTAGAGTATGACCCATAGTAGTTTCCGGGTTCACACAGATTTGAAAAGGCATAGGTTCAACCCATCTGGGCCTATTAGGAACATATACCACAAACTTCAGGAGTAAACAACACAAGCTCGAAAGCAGAGCATGTTCGACAAAGCAGAGGATACAATTTACCAAAGGCATTATGTATCCGAGAAAAGACTCACAAAGTTATTGAATATGAAGGACGTTGTCGGATAAAATCCAACAAAGGATTTGATGGTCCACAAGAGATCGGATGTGAGCATCAGTACTCAACTAGAAGAAGAAACAATGCGAAGGCATTGGATTATAGAAGCAACTGGCTAATTCAAAGCTCACATGTAAAGGATTTATGATTTCCAAATCAAACGATCAGAAACAAACGCTCTGATTAAGGATGGATAAGTTGAGTAGGCTTAGGGTACAATCGACGGCAATTGGATTGGTTGAGAACTAGCTCATGTTTAAAATGACGTCTGAGCCGGAAGGATAATTTTCAGCGAATAACTGATGATTGCGTGCATTCACACACATGTCGAAAATACAGGATCAGAATGTCAATCACAATGATTTTAATGGTTATTGCTAGACAAATGGAATTGTCTAGACTGCAAGCAAACAAGTATTTGCAGAACAATAGTTGGCAGAGAATTACCGGAAGATCGGGTAGTATTTCAACGTATCTAGTGAATCCTATGAACAACTAGTAATGAACGGTTCCTCGATAAGTGTGAAGAAATAAATCGTAAGGATATTTTTGCGGCAAGGAACCGCAAGGCAGTGGCACAAGGGATTCTTGGAACAACGACGAGTATTACGGGGTATCTTGTAATAAAAAGACCAACTGGGTATGAATGTAAGAATGGCAAGTGCATGTAGTTATCCATAAGGATTGACGGTGGAAGGGGAATTGCAAACGCGATGAACACAAGTTCTTGGGATAACATCGGAGAGTATCCTCGGGGTCTTCTAATGAATCAAGCCATCATCTGGAATGAAGGGGGCTCTCCAGAAGGAAGTAGTTACGAGACCCTAATTTTAGAGTTAGCAAAATTATTTAACCCGAATAGAAGAGAGATAAGAACCCCAGAGTATAGAAGAGGAATAAAAGATCCTAATACCACCCAATGGCGACGTGGGGCCGTAAGCCGCACAGCCATGTTAGTAAAAAGTTTTGGAATGACTAGACTCAACTTCGGCCAAGGAGTTGGAAGGGGGATTCCTACAGGCAGTCGGCTCTAATACCAACTTGTGATGCCCCCGATTCAATTGTACACTAATCGTGCACGCAAACGTGTACGATCAAGATCAGGGACTCACGGGAAGATATCACAACACAACTCTAAAACATAAATAAGTCATACAAGCATCATAATACAAGCCAGGGGCCTCGAGGGCTCGAATACAAGTGCTCGATCATAGACGAGTCAGCGGAAGCAACAATATCTGAGTACAGACATAATTAAACAAGTTTGCCTTAAGAAGGCTAGCACAAACTGGGATACAGATCGAAAGAGGCGCAGGCCTCCTGCCTGGGATCCTTCTAAACTACTCCTGGTCGTCGTCAGCGGCCTGCACGTAGTAGTAGGCACCTCCGGTGTAGTAGTAGTCGTCGTCGACGGTGGCGTCTGGCTCCTGGGCTCCAGCATCTGGTTGCGACAACCAGGTAGAATGGAAAGGGGGAAAAGGGGGAGAAAAGCAACAATGAGTACTCATCCAAAGTACTCGCAAGCAAGGAGCTACACTACATATGCATGGGTATATGTGTAAAGGGCCATATCGGTGGACTCAACTTCAGAATGCCAGAATAAGAGGGGGATAGCTAATCCTGTCAAAGACTACGCTTCTGGCCACCTCCATCTTGCAGCATGTGGGAGAGAGTAGATGGTAAGTTCACCAAGTAGCATCGCATAGCATAATCCTACCCGGCGATCCCCTCCTCGTCGCCCTGTTAGAGAGTGATCACCAGGTTGTATCTGGCACTTGGAAGGGTGTGTTTTATTAAGTATCCGGTTCTAGTTGTCATAAGGTCAAGGTACAACTCCAAGTTGTCCTGTTACCCAAGATCACGGCTATTCTAATAGATAAACTTCCCTGCAGGGGTGCACCACATAACCCAACACGCTCGATCCCATTTGGCCGGACACACTTTCCTGGGTCATGCCCGGCCTCGGAAGATCAACACGTCGCAGCCCCACCTAGGCATAACAGAGAGGTCAGCACGCCGGTCTAAATCCTATGCGCGCAGGGGTCTGGGCCCATCGCCCATTGCACACCTGCACGTTGCGTACGCGGCCGGAGAGCAGACCTAGCAACCTCCATTTCAAAGGAAGTTGCGTTACACGGTCCAACCCGGCGCGTGCCGCTCAGTCGCTGACGTCACGAAGGCTTCGGCTGATACCACGACATCGAGTGCCCATAACTGTTCCCGCGTAGTTGGTTAGTGCATATAGGCCAGTGGCCAGACTCAGATCAAATACCAAGATCTCGTTAAGCGTGTTAATTGAAGTATCCGCGAACGCCGACCAGGGCCAGGCCCACCTTTCTCCTAGGTGGTCTCAACCTGCCCTGTCGCTCCGCCACAAAGTAATAGTCGGGGCCGTCGGGAACCCAGGCCTACCTCTACCGGGATGGAGCCACCTGCCCCTTCAGCCCCCATCTTCGAACAGTATCATAAGTAATGTAGCAGTATAAAGTATATAGCATATGCCCGTGATCACCTCCCGAAGTGATCACGGCCCAGTAGTATAGCATGGCAGACAGACAAGAGTGTAGGGTCACTGATGGAATACTAGCATCCTATACTAAGCATTTAGGATTGCAGGTAAGGGTAACAACTGTAGCAACAATGACAGGCTATGCAGCAGAATAGGATTAACCGAAAGCAATAACATGCTACACTACTCTAATGCAAGCAGTATAGAGAAGGAATAGGTGATATCTGGTGATCAAGGGGGGGGCTTGCCTGGTTGCTCTGGCAAGTAGGGGTCGTCAACAACATAGTCGGTCGGGGCACCAGCAGCAGCGTCGGTCTCGTAGTCTACCGGAGAGAAGAGGGGGAAGAAACAATGAATACAATGCAAACAGGTGCATAACGATGCATGAGAAAGCAAACAGCGGTGGTAGGTGTGCCCTAACGCGGTAAGAGGTGATACCAGCGAAGGGGGGAAACATCCGAAAAAGTATCCCCGGTGTTTCACGTTTTCGGACAGATGAACCGGAGCGGGAAAGTTGCGTGTTTGATATGCTAGGGGTGTGTGGCGGACGAACGGGCTGCGTATTCGGATTTTTCTCGTCGTTCTGAGCAACTTTCATGTAGAAAGTATTTTCATCTGTGCTACGGTTTATTTTATATGATTTTTAAAAGATTTAAATCATTTTCAGGATTTATTTAATTCTTTTAATTCAACATTATCCAGAACAGTGTTTGCCGACGTCAACATGACGTTAGCAGTCAACAGGGGTGTTGACTGGTCAAACTAACGTGTGGGCCTAGTGGGACCCACGTGTCATGCACTGTTAAGTTAATTAGGGTTTAGGTTAAACTAATTACTGTTTAATTAACTAACATGTTAATTAGATTAATTAAATTTGATTAATTAACTTAATTAATTTAGTTAATTAATTAATTAAATTTAATATTGTTTTATTTTTTATTTTTTTATTTTTTTTATCTCTTTTCTTTTTTAAAAAACTATTCTGGGGCGCTAGGGCCCACTCGTCATAGGCCCAGAGGCCTTATCGGGCACACGGGCGCGGTTGGGCGCTGCCCGAATTGGCCCGAGCGCGGGCTACTGGGTCCGACGCCGGTGGCTGTGGCCGCTGCTAGAGCCGCAGCAGCAAGAGGCTGGCACGGCGAGCGGCGGGACCCGCGAGCGGGGCGAGCAGGGGCTGTCGGGGGGCCCGGTCGACGAGCTGCGGCAGCGCGGGCCAAGCGCGCGTGGTGCAGGGTGTGCGGCAGCGGAGGTGAGGCGCGGCCAAGCGTGTGGCTAGCCGGAGGCGGGCGCGCAGCCATCAGCGGGGAGCGCAGGAGGGAGTGCCTCGCGCGGGCGGGCGGCGGCGGAGGCGCAAGCGGAGCGGGACGGCAGTGGGCGAGCTGCCGGCGGCAGCAATCGCAGCGGTAAGCGGGGAGGAAGAGGCGCGGCTGGGCGCGTCGCCTAGACGCGCGGGGCGCGCGGTCGAGCGCGGCGACCGCGATGCAGGGGCGCTGCTACAGCAGGAGAAGCGGGCGGCAGCGGAGCGGGGCCGCACGGGTGGGGCGCCGCGAGCGCGGGTGCAGGACGCGCACGGGCGCGGCGAGGTGTGCGCGAGCTCGGGCGCGGTTCAGCGGCAGCGGGCGCGGTGAGCAGGGACAGGGGAGAGAGGAGGAGGGGCGCGGGGCGTGCTCACGGGGGGCGTAGGGATCGTGGCAGCGGTGCACGAGGAGGGTGACGGGGACGACGGCGCCGGAGAGGGAGCAGGCCGGCGAGGGAGCGCGGGCTCCGGGCGGCGGCGTCCAACGGTGACGGGTGAGGGGGCGGCCTCGATCCCCTTCCCCAATCCAGATCGGATCGGGAGGTGGGGGGCTGACGAGGGGGAGTGGGGAAGTGGGGGTAGTGGGTTAGGGTTTGCGGGGGGGAGTGGATAAGAGGGAGTGGGGGGAGTGGCCGGCTGGGCCTGGTGGGTTGGCCCAGTTGGGCCTGTGGTCAGCTGGGCCGAAGCCCGGGGGGTTTCTCTTCTATTTTTTTGGTCTTTTGTTTTTCTGTTTTTATTCTTTTTCTTTTATTTATTTTCTTTTACTGTTTTAATTCAACTTAGGGCATTTAAGTATTTTATAAATTTATGTTTTCTTTACTATAATTACCTATGCCATTTTTGGTACTGCCCGAACATTTTTCTTTCAACTTTTGAAAACTTCTGTTGTTTGACATATTTTGAATTTGAATTTTGGAACGGTTTTTGATCGAACGATAGCTTAGCAACAGTAATTGTGGTGACGTGGCATCATTAGCAGACGTTACTGTAGCTTGATTATCCGGGCGTCACAGCAGACATAAGTAAGGAGGGAGAAAGACTTGTTTCTTTGTTGATGACGAATTGAGGAGGAATGTGCAATCATTTTCGAGTATGTAGTATTTATAACCTACTAATAAGCTGCTAAGTGGGAAAACATTTAGGTTTTGATCGGTATAAACATGTAGGCAATTAAATATAGTGAGGTAATTTGGAATCTGACGGGAAAAATCTCAAATTTATTAACGGTCCCGGTTACGAAGTGTGGCATGATTCCTGGATGGCGTAACATGGGCACGCGTTCTCGAATGCGTACGTGACGTGTGCACCGTAATCAACGATGTCAGCACATGACTTGTTCCATCAACCGTGGGCGCTTGTTATTACTATCACGATTCTTTTTAATAGAACGTGTGCCCGTCTATTGCAGACTCCTTGATCTGGCTGACCGTTTGTTTTGTTTTGCCTAATTGCAAATAGTTCATTCGAGTGACATGTATGCCGCCTATTGCACACACCTTGATCTCGCCGACCGTTTCTGTTGTTTTGACTCATCGCAAATAGTTTATCCGAGTGAACTGTATGCCGTCTATCGCACACGCCTTGATTTGTCTAACCTTCTCTGTTGTATAGGCTAATCACAAACAGTTCATCCGACTGAACTGTCTGGCGTATATCGCACACACACCTTGATCTGGTTGACCGTTTATGTTGTTCTGGCTCATCGCAAACAGTTTGTATGGATAAATTGTATGCCACGTATCGCACACGCAACTCTAATCTGAATTATGCTTGATGTCTCTGCCATCACACACAATTCGTCTTATTGGTGACGGTTTTATTACAATATTGTTTGCAATTGCTTGGCACATAGCTTCGTTGATTGGTCTGTGATACATGTGTCGCGTTTGGACCATCCTGCAGTAGTCGCATAAATCAAGGAGGAGGACTCGATGGTTGTAGTATAAACTATGGAGGGAGAGGGCATTGGTCGCCAAACATGTGACGATGAGACTCGAGTGTGGTGGATGAGATGAGGAAAATTGAGAGAAGTAGAGGATTCGAGAGAGCTTGAGATAAACAAAGTATTGAGAGAGGGATAGGATTATTTAGTGAACTTATGTTGATATGAGATATAGGGAGTATGATAAGTTGTTTTGTTTTTTGTTTTCCCGCTTAATGTTGTTACTATTCCTTACACACTTCAAATATCATGATTCTTCATGCCGACGACAGTTGATGACGAACATGTTTTGGTAGCACATGCCCATTTGGCTTTAATCACGACGGGGTGTAATTTTTATTGATGTATACATGTGGTTGTTGAAAAATTTAATCTTTCAAAAATATAATAGTTATATATATTGCATGGTTATAAGAAAATAGGAGAATGCAAGTTGGTGGAATTTGAGGATTGGATATGATAAGTGTGTTGAACATACAAACAAACAAATAAAAAGAAAATAAAGAGGGACACTTTTGAGGTAAATCTTCGCATGAGGATTTGAGGAGCCAGTTCTAAGCAGGATGTTGCAATTTCCCTTACATACTTGTAATATGTTTGGAGGCAAGTGGATGTTTTTTAATCATTGTTACATTTAACTAGTTTAGCTACTTTGTTTTTCTCTTGTCTATGGGACCTTCTCTGATTTCGGTACTGAAATCGGGCCAAAATCCCACACAAAACCATGAGATTTAGTTAGTTATAGCTAATTTTAATTTAATTTTATTAATTCTAGTGGAATCCTATTGTTATATACAACCAAATTAAATTTTGAGTGATAACATCATCCTTATAAGATAAATATATGTTTACTTCCGCACTATTAAAAATAGTTGTCGGTGATCGCGCATATCTGATGGGCTGAAATGTACATGCTAATGGTAGAAACGTCACATATAGATAGTAAATAGGGCCCCTAAAAAAGAAGATAGTAAATAGGGTCCCCTAAAAAATATGAAAGTAAATAGGGTCGTAAGTGGTGACTTTGGTAGAAATATGAGATTTAACGAGAAAGTCATCACTGACGGGTAAAAAAAGACGTGTCACCGGTGACATTGTTACCACTGATGGGATTATACTAGTGAGCCGGCCAAAATATGGTCTGAAAGCGCAGTTTTACCCCCAGAGGGCGGGTGAATGGGAGAATTTTAGAGATTCGTCAAACTCTAAAGAATTTGACAAAGATCAGAGTGAAGAAATAGAAACATGAGGGAAACTAAGTCATCACAGAATGAGAGTGCATACAACCAGGATACGTAATAGTGAAGAACTTGCAATACAATCATACGAGCATGAAGAATATGAATCGAGGAAAAGAAAGATAGCAAGATGAAATTCTTTAGTTCAAATTCGTCAGAAGATTGATCACAAATTCTTCAGCGGTGGAATAATGTAAGAGAGGGTCGAGGAATTTGAAACCAGGTTGGCTTTGTGAAGACAATGCAATTTGGTAGACTAGTTCTAGTTGTTGCATCAACTGTATGTCTGGTTGAGGCAGCTGAGTCGCAACTCAGAGGACACACAGTCCTCACCGTATTCGTATTTCTCTTGAGCTAAGGTCCACAGACCTCGCCCAATCACTTGTGGTAAGTCTTCAAGGTAGACTTCCAAAACCTTCACAGACTTGTTCACCAACACACCACAATGACTCTTGGTGTACTCAGAACTTGATGCCTAACCGTCTGGAAGAATGACAGTCTTCAAAGGTAACAGGCGTCGGATCACATAGATCAATCCCTTCAATGATGCTCAATCACTTTGGCTCTAGGTTTTTCCTCACTTAGGATTCTCTCAAAGTCGTCAGAGGATGGGTTGCTCTCTTATGAAGAGTTGTTGGGAAACGTAGCATGCAATTTAAAAAAAAATCCTACGCTCACGCAAGATCTATCTAGGAGATGCATAGCAACAACGGGAAGAGTGTGTCTATGTACCCTCGTAGACCGTTAGCGGAAGCATTTGACAATGCGGTTGATGTAGTCGAACTTCTTCTAGATCCGACCGATCAAGCACCGAACGTACGACACCTCCGAGCTCTGCACACCTTCAGCTCGATGACGTCCCTCGTCCTCTTGATCCAGCAAGGTGTCGAGGAAGTAGATGAGTTACGTAAGCGCGATGGCGTGGTGATAGTGATGGTGAAGTGATCCGCGCAGGGCTTCGCCTAAGCAATGAGAGAATATGACCGGGGTGTAAACTGTGGAGGGGGGCGCCGCACACGGCTAACAATTGATGTTGTGTGTCCTAGGCGCCCCCTCCTCATATATATAGGTTGGAGGGAGAGGGGAGAGGCCTAGGGGCGCCCCAAGTGGGGCTGAATCCCACTTGGGCTCCTTGCCTGGTTCGCCCCCCCCCCTTCCTTGTATAGGCGCTAGGGGAAGGAAGGGGGAGGTGGCGCCCCCCCCCTTTCCTTTCTCCCTTGGTGTGAGGACTTAGTCGCGA
Organism: Aegilops tauschii subsp. strangulata; assembly: GCF_002575655.3. Lineage (NCBI taxonomy): Eukaryota > Viridiplantae > Streptophyta > Magnoliopsida > Poales > Poaceae > Aegilops > Aegilops tauschii. The sequence goes on from NC_053041.3 coordinate 252,804,821, forward strand.
GGCCAATGCATCTATATGGTAGCTTGAGAGGGGTTGGGCGGAATCGAGAGACGCAACATAAGACAGGGATTTAGATAGCTTCGGGCCCCGAGAAACATCATCCGGTAATAACCCTACATGCTGTTTGAGGCTAGGTCTCATTATGATCATGAGTGAGTCGCCGGGTTGGCCGGCTCTTTGTGTCTAGCCCTAAAGATTGTTTCTTCTTGCTTGTCCCTCTTGGGGAGCCCTGCCCCTCCTTATATAAGTTAGAGGGGCGGGTTACATGTGGAGTCCTACTAGGACTAGGACTAGTCTATCTTGTCTTACAAGTTGAATACAAGTCCGGGTCTTGCTTCCTTGTAAAGGAAATATTCGTCATCCCTTTCTTCTTAAGCCGGCCCACCATCACATGAACCAGCCTTCTGGGCCTTGGGCCTTGTCATCCATCTGACCCGCCGTTGGGGTTATCAGGAAGTCACCAAATACTCGCCGGGTCTCTGTGAACCGCCAAGTCCGGCCGGGTCATACTTCCGGCCGGGTCATACCGCGTGGTATATCCCCGACATTAGCCCCCAGTTTAATTTGGATTTATCCATGTTAAACTGATCCTGTAAAATAAACACAAGAACAAACTTGATAGGTTGTGTTCCGGGTTAAATATTTTCCTGAACCGGCACCGATCATCTTTAAGTCCTTGTCATTTCCTTGTTGATATGTATATGTCCATGATCTCATAGTAAATCTTCTTTAGTAGATATGTTTCAACTTTGTCAATACAAAAAATCCAGATACTTCTTTTGAAAAGTCCGGGTCAATGGGCCAGCTTCAGAGTCAATTTGCTGACATTGGTCTCTTGTAGAGATATATTGTGAAGAATAATCCACTTGAGTCGGCTTTCAAAGCGCCGGCTTAAGAAATATTGGTCTTGAAATACTCATCTGATATTCAGCCGGTTTAAAGATGTAGAACTTGCCGGTTTAATATTACCAAAATTGCCGGTTTGTAAATATTGATGGCACCGAGTCATAATTGTTGCCGACGCCGGGTCATAATTGTTGATGACGCCGGGCTATGATTGTTGCAGACACCAGGTCATAATGATTGGTGACGCCGGGTCAATCTGATTTGCTCAAAAACTGAGAATTCGAAAGTATTTCTCCTTATATCCGTGTTACCTGTAGCCCCCAAGTGACGGGTTGCCATGCTTGCATCAACCTGGGACTTGTAATTGTCTTATGCTCACAAAACTTCAACCGGTGTAGCCTCCAAGGGCCGGGTCATTATGCAATAATGAGCAGGGACTTTGTAGATGTAGACTTGAGCAGCAACATGTAGCCCCCAAGGGCCGGCTCAGTAAGATAATATTGAGCTGGGACTTTATATATATTTCCTTGAAAAGAATACCATATGTTGTAATCCTCTCCATGGGGCCCGAACCCACGTCCATAAGGTTAAGAGCTTTGTACTCTTCCAACTGAGTAGTGGACCTTTCAATATAATGGATTTAAACTTGTGTACCTTGAATTGTTGACAGGAGCAATTGGTAGCCCCCAAGGGCCGGCTCATTACAATGTGATGAGTCGGGTCTTCAATAAGGCCAGTAAAAATGACTTTGCATTAGCCCCCAAGTGCCATGGTGCATGCTGGCAGTGACATGGGACTTGCATATTTGATGTAATCTCAACTTTGAATAATGTAGCCCCCAAGTGCCGGGTCGTAAGCCTGCAGCGACTCGGGACTATTCCTTCCATTGTAGAATAAATCATATCCATTGATAAAATAATAGCCATTGCGCCAAAGCGACTTTGAATACCTCATCTGTTGATAAGTAAACCCGGAGTTTAAATACCCAGCGGCTCTTGGCCGATGGCAATTTAATACGCCTCCATTGTAAGCCGGAACTTTTATAACCCGACAGCTTATAGCCTTTGAGAAAATCAAGAATTGATAACCCTTTTGAGACACCAATTTCAATTTTTGATGATGGGCTTGAACTTAATCATTTATGTAAGTCATAGTTGTGTAAATCCTGCACAGAGATTAAACAACATATGCCTTGGCGACTTAACGTCAAAAGCCAGGACGGGTAACCACCCAAATGTAGTCTTATCCTGCACACAAGTAGATCACAAAATCCCTTGATGGTTTACCGCAGGGCGGGTCATAATATCTCACATATAACCATTGTGATATTGAATTTGTACTGCCGGTTTACATGACCTGTGCAGTAAGGGTGATAACCCAATCTTTAGAAATCAAGACTTCCAAATGTTTATGATTGTCATATGATGGCGACTTATTATCCAAAGTCAAACCGGGTTAAATAGCAACCACTCATATACACTTTAGATATGATCAAAAGAGCTTCAAATAAAATCCGAAAACTGTTTGCAAAAAGAGACTTCAAAAATTTTGAGGCTTCTGATTCGAATACGATCAGAAAACCGTCCCAAAGGGGTTAAGCTAAGATTCGAATACGATCATATAGCCCCAGTGGCTTTGCGTTGCCGATCAAGAGGGTACCGACAGCTATGTTCTCTTTGGTTCGAATACGACCTATGTTTGAACAGGAAGCCCCCAAATGACCTTGAGAGTTGTTTAACGACGCTGATTCGAATACGATCCACGTCGGTTCCCAAAAGGGGTTGAGCTATGATTCGAATACGATCAAGAAGCCCCCTAGTGAGCTCGGCAGTGTGCCGATCAAGAGGGTACCGACAGCTATGTTCTCTTTGGTTCGAATACGACCTATGTTTGAACAGGAAGCCCCCAAGTGATCATAAGAATATTTAACGACTCTGATTCGAATACGATCAGGGTCACACCAAAAGGGTTAAGCTAAATTCGAATACGATCAGCTCCCAATGGTTATTAAAGCAGGATACCTATGTTTGGGTGGTGCCTTGTAACAGAATCCTTTTTGGTCCCTTTAATTTTTCCCGAGAACTCGAACTTTCCGAGAGATAGATTCTTTTTGAACCGGAAAAAAAACCGGATATGGAGAATTTCAAAGCTTTGTGATAGACAAATTTACCTTGAACCGGATTTTGAACCGGATTTTGAGAGCTTCAAAATCTTGTGGCAGATAAATTTCCCTTGAACCGGATTTTAAACCGGATATTAAGAGCTTCAGTGCTTTGTGGGAGATGTCAAGTCTCTTGAGCCGAATCTAAACCGGAATCCTTCTTTTTAAGCCGGAAAAATTCTCACGGCCTTTAAACTTTTCACCAATATAGCGGTAGCCTCCGGGACCGCATTATTTTTCCCTCCAATGACCTGAAGTCCTTGAATGCATTGAAACCGACCAATGCTGCCGAGTTATATCATTGTAGCCCCCGAGTCTCAAGATGACTCAAGGAGTTGGCTTTGAGATTCTCTATATTGACCATAACATAAGGTGTATATCATTGGTGTTGATAACACGATGTAAATCCATAGAAGGTTGATGTGACTGCGGCGGGTTATAGATGATCCCATATGAGCCGTGTCAGCAACTCGGCCAATGGTTCCTTCCAACTGGATGTTTTGAAGTTTCACCAAACCGTAGTGGCGGCGACTTGTGCGCCTGCCCATTGAGCCGTCCAGTGCAGACGGCGGCTGATAACACATGATAATTTTCCTCCAAGTTGTTGGAAGAAAACCGGGCTTCCCAAGGTGTGACTTGCTCAAACTCAATAAACAGCTCATGCAGACAGGTGCGACCCGGTATGTTGATGTAGACCAGGCTGCGAGAGACGGACGGCAAAGACGACCGCAGCATCAGAGGCAGCACAGATAGCTGAGTCGGCCGCGGTGTTATAAGCCAACACGGACAAGAGAGTCGGTCGCGGTATTGTGGATGTAATCCGGACTGCGGGGGCGGCGGTTTGTGTTCCTGTTCATCAGTGCGACATGCGTAGATGCCGGTGTAGAACAGCTAGCGTGCACCGTCCGCAGTAGGGCATCACTTTCATAGTGAGCACTTGTCCTGTATAAAAACGACATAGGCCAGAGTAATTATTCTCAGACAAATAATGTATACTAAAAATATACATAAGATGAATAACACCTGGTATTTTTATCGGATGAACACAACTGCTAGCACTAGATATTGTTGGATGTAGTCAGAAAAATAATAGATGTTCGTGTAGACTGACATAATGATTCATTGCTCTGTACTCAAAATCTAGGCTGATTGCCTTCATTCCTCAAGTGAAGATGTACCAAAAGGTACATTATATAATCAGGAGCGCTTGGCACTATTTGATCCCTTACTACAGATTGCCCCCGGCTTGCAAGTTGCATGAGCTGCAGCAAACCAGATTAATTGTTCTTTGACAAAAAAAATATATGTTAATAAATTTAAACGGATAGATATCACCTGATTGTTCGGATAACGGATGATCCGTTCAACACAACAGAGGCGGTTCTGGCAAAACGACGACTCAATATAACCCGGGCGGCTCAACATAGCAGAGGCGGCTCAACGTGGCCCTGGCAGTTGCAGTTTCTGAGTCACCGCCATGGTGATGCCTCCGTTTCGCTGCCGTGTGTTTGAAACGGCGGAGGCGGCGACTTGAACAGCTTGAAACGACGCGGGTCGATCCGGGGCAGGCGGCGGAGGCGGCTCACAGCAGGCGAGGTTCCGAGTCATAGTTTTCCTTCCCTCATTCATTTTTTTAAGGAATAATGTACAACAGCGTGCGTCGGTTCAATGTACAGCAGCGGCGACAGTAGGGCCCAGATCGGCTTACAGTGAAGGTGAGACCGCTCACGACGAGGGCAGTTTCACGGCTCAGTTATGGCAGAGACCGGCAGCACGGGCTCGGCAGCGGATTCGGCCACGGCGATTTGTAAGCAGAAATCCAATCCGGTTCCGAATCGTTGTCCTTTTTACCAATCTAATCTTCTTCTTTCCTTGATCTGATCGCTGGAATAGTACTTTTTTGTCTTTATGCACAAAACGGATTGAGCCTCCAAATCCCTCATGATTAAGAAGTACTACTATGTCTTTCTCCGTTCCGGCGCTCCTACTAGGCTCAAAAAACAATACTTTTTAGCTGACATTGATTAACTTCCATGTGCTATCTGCTTTTCTTCTCATATTGGTCAGCTCCCATGCACTGTTTGCTTTCAACATTGACATGACCAGGCTAGTTTCAGCGAGTTCACGTGTCGGCGAAACAAAACAGCAGCGGAAAAAACGATGTTCCCGGCGACTTGGGATTGGACCGCTTGCCCATATCAACAGCGGTTGACTTCTCCTTGGACTAAAATATCGTACTATCCGATCCAAAGTTGATGACGATTCTGATCTCCTAACGATGAACTGGCCGGCTCTGCCCGAGGTTATCCCACGCCGGGTTATTCTGCGCGATTGTTTCATGCCAGCTTTTTTTATCTAACAAATTGTGAGCTTCTTGACCCGTGAAGAAATCCCTCCAAGAACTCAACACCACCGTGCGTCTGGCCCCACGGTGGGCGCCAACTGTCGTGGAATTGTCATGGCAGATGTCCTTGGTGTGAGGACTTAGTCGCGAGGCCAACACATCTATATGGTAGCTTGAGAGGGGTTGGGCGAAATCGAGAGACGCAACATAAGACAGGGATTTAGACAGCTTCGGGCCCCGGGAAACATCATCCGGTAATAACCCTACATGCTGTTTGAGGCTAGGTCTCATTATGATCATGAGTGAGTCGTCGGGTTGGCCGGCTCTTTGTGTCTAGCCCTAAAAATTGTTTCTTCTTGCTTGTCCCTCTTGGGGAGCCCTGCCCCTCCTTATATAAGTTAGAGGGGCGGGTTACATGTGGAGTCCTAGTAGGACTAGGACTAGTCTATCTTTTCTTACAAGTTGAATACAAGTCCGGGTCTTGCTTCCTCGTAAAGGAAATATTCGTCATCCCTTTCTTCTTAAGCTGGCCCACCATCACATGAACCGGCCTTCTGGGCCTTGGGCCTTGTCAACCATCTGACCCGCCGTTGGGGTTATCAGGAAGTCACCAAATACTCGTCGGGTCTCTGTGAACCGCCAAGTCCGGCCGGGTCATACTTCCGGCCGGGTCATACCGCGTGGTATATCCCCGACACCCCCCCTCTTCCTTGTATAGGCGTCAGGGGAAGGAAGGGGGAGGTGGCGCCCCCCCCCTTTCCTTTCTCCCTTGAGGAGGGGAAGGAAGGAGGGACTTGCCCTCCCCCTTTCCTTTCCCTAGGGCTGGCCGGCCTGGTGGAGGGACACACCAGACCCTTGTGGGCTGGTCTGCCCCTCCCTTGGCCCATTAAGCCCATATCTTTGTCGGGGGGTGCTCGGAACCTCTTCTGGGTGACCCTATATGTACCCGGTACCCTTCGGAACACTTCCGGTGTCCGAATACCATCGTCCTATAAATCAATCTTTACCTCTCGACCATTTCGAGACTCCTCGTCATGTCCATGATCTCATCCGGGACTCCAAACAACATTCGGTCACCAAATCACATAACCTACATAATACCAAATCGTCATCGAACGTTAAACGTGCGGACCCTACGCGTTCGAGAACTATGTAGACATGACCGAGACACTTCTCCGGTCAATAACAAATAGCGGAACCTGGATGCTCATATTGGCTCCTACATATTCTACAAAGATCTCTATCGGTCGAGCCGTTATGACAACATACGTTATTCCCTTTGTCCATCGGTATGTTACTTGCCCAAGATTCGATCGTCGGTATCCACATACCTAGTTCAATCTCGTTACTGGCAAGTCTCTTTACTTGTTCCATAATACGTCATCCTGCAACTAACTCATTATTCACTTTTCTTGCAAGGCTTCTTATGATGTGCATTACCGAGAGGGCCCAGAGATACCTCTCTGATACTCGGAGTGACAAATCCTAATCTCGATCTATGCCAACCCAACAAACACCTTCAGAGATACATGTAGAGCATCTTTATGATCACACAGTTATGTTGTGACGTTTGATAGCACACAAGGCATTCCTCCGGTATTCGGGAGTTGCATAATCTCATAGTCAAAGGAATATGTATTTGACATGAAGAAAGCAATAGCAATAAAACTGAACGATCAATATGCTAAGCTAACGGATGGGTCATGTACATCACATCATTCTCCTAATGATGGGATCCCGTTATCAAATGACAACTCATGTCCATGGTCAAGAAACCTTAACCATCTTTGATCAACGAGCTAGTCAAGTAGAGGCTCACTAGGGACACAATGTTTGTCCATGTATTCACACATGTATTTAGGTTTCCGATCAATAGAATTATAGCATGAATAATAAATATTTATCATGAATAAGGAAATATAAAAGAACAAATTTATTGTTGCCTCTAGGGCATATTTCCTTCAGTCTCCCACTTGCACTAGAGTCAATAATCTAGTTCACATCATCATGTGATTAACACCCATAGTTCACATCGCCATGTGACCAATACCCAAAGAGTTTACTGGAGTAATAATCTAGTTCACATTGCTATGTGATTAACACCCAAAGAGTACTAAGGTGTGATAATGTTTTTCTTGTCAGAGACCTTTAGTCAACGGGTCTGCCACATTCAGATCTGTATGTATTTTGCAAATTTCTATGTCTACAATGCTCTGCACGGAGCTACTCTAGCTAATTGCTCCCACTTTCAATATGTATCCAGATTGAGACTCAGAGTCATCCGGATGAGTGTCAAAGCTTGCATCAACGTAACCCTTCATGACGAACTCTTTGTCACCTCCATAACCGATAAACATTTCCTTAGTCCTCCTTAGGTATCTAAGGATAATTTTGACCGTTGTCCAGTGATCTACTCCTGGATCACTATTGTACCCCCTTGCCAAACTCATGGCAAGGTACACAATAGGTCTGGTATACAGCATGACATACTTTGTAGAACCAATGGCTGAGGCATAGGGAATGACTTTTATTCTCTCTCTATCTTCTGCCGTGGTCGGGTTTTGAGTCTTACTCAACTTCATACCATACAACTCAGGCAAGAAGTCCTTTTTTGACTGATCCATTTTGAACTCCTTCAAAATCTTATCAAGGTATGTACACATCAAAAGTCTTATCAAGCGTCTTGATCTATCTCTATAGATCTTGATGCCCAATATGTAAGCAACTTCACCAAGGTCTTTCTTTGATAAACTCTTTTCAAACACTCCTTTATGCTTTCCAGGAAATTCCACATCATTTCCGATCAACAATATGTCATTCACATATACTTATCAGAAAGGTTGTAGTGCTCCCACTCACTTTCTTGTAAATACAGGCTTCACCGCAAGTCTGTATAAAACTATATGCTTTGATCAACTCATCAAAGTGTATATTCCAACTCCGAGATGCTTGCACCAGTCCATGGATGGATCGCTGGAACTTGCACACTTTGCTAGCACCTTTAGGATTGACAAAACCTTCTGGTTGCATCATATACAACTCTTCTTTAATAAATCCATTAAGGAATGCAGTTTTGACATCCATTTGCCAGATTTCATAAAATGCGGCAACTGCTAACATGATTCGGACAGACTTAAGCATCGATACGAGTGAGAAAATCTCATCGTAGTCAACACCTTGAACTTGTCGAAAAACTTTTGCGATGAGCCGAGCTTTGTGGACAGTAACTTTACCATCAGCGTCAGTCTTCTTCTTGAAGATCCACTTATTCTCTATGGCTCGCCAATCATCGGGCAAGTCCACCAAAGTCCACACTTTGTTCTCATACATGGATCTTATCTCAGATTTCATGGCCTCAAGCCATTTATCGGAACCTGGGCTCATCATGTTGGGGAACGTAGCATGCAATTTCAAAAATTTCCTACGCTCACGCAAGATATATCTAGTAAATGCATAGCAACGAGAGGGGGAGAGTGTGTCCACGTACCCTCATAGACCGAAAGGGGAAGCGTTTGACAACGCGGTTGATGTAGTCAAACTTCTTCTCGTTCCAACCAATCAAGCACCTAACGTATGACACCTCCGAGTTCTTCACACGTTCAGCTCGATGACGTCCCTCGAACTCTTGATCCACCAAAGCGTCGAGGGAGAGTTCCGTTAGCACGACGGCGTTGTTACGATGATGGTGAAGTGATCCGCATAGGGCTTCGCCTAAGCACTATGTGAATATGACCGGAGGCGTAAACTGTGGAGGGGGCGCCGCACACGGCTTGGAATCAATGGTGTGTGTTCTAGCGGTGCCCCCCCACATATATATATATATATACATAGGTGGGAGAGGGGCAGCAAGGGGCGCCCCAAGTAGGAGTAATCCTACTTGGGCACCTCCCACAAGTCGGCCTCCCCCTTCATAAGTGTTGGAGGGGGAAGGAAAGAGATGGGGGAGAGAAGGGAAGGGGGAGGCTGAATCCGCCCCTTTCCTTTCTCCCTTCCCCTCCTTCCTTCTACTCCTATTTGGCCTATATGGGGCGTACTAGCCCACTAGAGGCTGGTCTGTCCCGCCCTTGGCCCAATAAGGCCCATATCTTTGTCGGGGTTTGCCCAGAACCCCTTCCGATGACCCGATACGAACCCGGTACCCCCCAGAACACTTCCGGTGTCCAAATACCATCTTCCTATATATGAATCTTTACCTCTCGACCATTTCGAGACTCCTCGTCATGTTCGTGATCTCATCCAGGACTCCTAACAACATTCGGTCACCAAATCACAAAACTCATAGAATACAAATCGTCATCGAACGTTAAGCGTGCGGACCCTACGGGTTCGAGAACTATGTAGACATGACCGAGTCACCTCTCCGGTCAATAACCAATAGCGGAACCTGGATGCTCATATTGGTTCCCACATATTCTACAAAGATCTTTATCGGTCGTACCGTAATGACAACATATGTCATTCCCTTTGTCATCGGTATGTTACTTACCTGAGATTCGATAGTCGGTATCTCCATACCTAGTTCAATCTTGTTACCGGCAAGTCTCTTTACTCATTCCGTAATGCATCATCCCGCAACTAACTCATTAGTCACATTGCTTCCAAGGCTTTATTATGATGTGCATTACCGAGAGGGCCCAGAGACACCTCTCCGATACTCGGAGTGACAAATCCTAATCTCGATCTATGCCAACCCAACAAACACCTTCGGAGATACCTGTAGAGCATCTTTATAATCACCCAGTTACGTTGTGACGTTTGATAGCACACAAGGTATTCCTCCGGTATCCGGGAGTTGCATAATCCCATAGGCGAAGGAATATGTATTTAACATGAAGAAAGCAATAGCAATAAAACTGAACGATCAACATGCTAAGCTAATGGATGGGTCTTGTCCATCACATCATTCTCCTAATGATGTGATCCCGCTCATCAAATGACAACACATGTCTATGGTTAGGAAACTCAACCATCTTTGATTAACAAGCTAGTCTAGTAGAGGCTTACTAGGGACACTGTGTTTTGTTTATCTATCCACACATGTATCAAGTTTCCGGTTAATACAATTCTAGCATGGATAATAAACATTTATCATGATATAAGGAAATATAAAAGAACAACTTTATTATTGCCTCTAGGGCATATTTCCTTCAGTCTCCCACTTGCACTAGAGTCAATAATCTTGTTCACATCGCCCTGTGATTTAACACCAATAGTTAACATCACCATGTGATTAACGCCCATAGTTCACATCACCATGTGACCAATACCGAAAGGGTTTACTAGAGTCAGTAATTTAGTTCATGTTGCCATGTGATTAACACCAAAAGAGTACTAAGGTGTGATCATGTTTTGCTTGTGAGAGAGGTTTCGTCAACGGGTCTGCCACATTCAGATCCGTATGTATTTTGCAAATTTCTATGTCTACAATACTCTGCATGGAGCTACTCTAGCAAAATGCTCCCACTTTCAATATGTATCCAGATCGAGACTCAAAGTCATCCAGATCGGTGTCAAAGCTTGCATCAATGTAACTCTTTACGACGAACTCTTTATCACCTCCATAACCAAGAAATATTTCCTTAGTCCTCTAAGGATAATTTTGACCGCTGTCCAGTGATCTACTCCTAGATCACTATTGTACTCCCTTGCCAAACTCATGGTAATGTATACAATAGGTCTGGTACACAACATGTCATACTTTATAGAACCTATGGCTGAGGCATAGGGAATGACATTCATTCTCTCTCTATCTTATTCGTGGTCAGGCTTTGAGTCTTACTCAACTTCACACCTTGCAACACAGGCAAGAACCCTTTCTTTGAATGATCCATTTTGAACTTATTCAAAATCTTGTCAAGGTATGTGCTTTGTGAAAGTCCTATTAAGCGTCTTGATCTATCCCTGTAGATCTTGATGCCTAATATATAAGTAGCTTCATCGAGGTCTTTCATTGAAAAATTCTTATTCAAGTATCCTTTTATGCTATCCAGAAATTCTATATCATTTCCAATCAACAATATGTCATCCACATATAATATCAGAAATGCTATAGAGCTCCCACTCACTTTCTTGTAAATACAGGCTTCACCATAAGTCTGTATAAAACCATATGCTTTGATCACCTTATCAGAGTGTATATTCCAGCTCTGAAATGCTTGCACCAGTTCATAGATGGATCACTGGAGTTTGCACACTTTGTTAGCACCTTTAGGATCGACAAAACCTTCTGGTTGCATCATATACAACTCTTATTTAAGAAATCCATTAAGGAATGCAGTTTTGACATCCATTTGCCACATTTCATAAAATGTGGCAATTGCTAACATGATTCGGACAGACTTAAGTATCGCTACAAGTGAGAAAATCTCATCGTAGTAAACACCTTGAACTTGTCGAAAACCTTTTGCAACAGGCCGAGCTTTGTAGATAGTAACACTACCATCAGCGTCCGTCTTCCTCTTGAAGATCCATTTATTCTCAATGGCTTGCCGATCATTGGGCAAGTCCACCAAAGTCCACACTTTGTTCTCATACATGGATCCTATCTCAAATTTCATGGCCTCAAGCCATATCGGAATCTGGGCTCATCATCGCTTCATCATAGTTCGTAGGTTCATCATGGTCTAGTAACATGACTTCCAGAACAGGATTACCGTACCACTCTGGTGCGGAACGTTCTCTGGTTGACCTACGAGGTTCGGTAGTAACTTGATCTGAAGTTTCATGATCATCATCAGTAGCTTCCTCTCTAGTTGGTGTAGGCATCACGAGAACGGTTTTCTGTGATGAGCTACTATCCAATTCGAGAGAAGGTACAATTACCTCATCAAGTTCTACTTTCCTCGCGCTCACTTCTTTCGAGAGAAACTCCTTCTCTTGAAAGGATCCATTCTTAGCAACAAATATCTTGCCTTCGGATCTGTGATAGAAGGTGTACCCAACCAGTTTCTTTTGCGTATCCTATGAAGACGCACTTCTCCGATTTGGGTTCGAGCTTATCGGGCAAAAGTTTTTTCACATAAGCATCACAACCCCAAACTTTAAGAAACGACAGCTTAGGTTTCTTGCCAAACCATAATTCATACGGTGTTGTCTCAACGGATCTAGATGGTCCCTATTTAACGTGAATGCGTCTCTAACGCATAACCCCAAAACGATAGCGGTAAATCGGTAAGAGACATCATAGATCGTTCCATATCTAATAAAGTACGGTTACGATATTCAGACACACCATTACGTTGTGGTGTTCCAGGTGGCGTGAGTTGTGAAATTATTCCACATTGTTTTAAATGAAGGCCAAACTCGTAACTCAAATATTCGCATCCGTGATTAGATCATAGAAACTTTATTTTCTTGTTACGATGATTCTCCACTTCACTCTGAAATTCTTTGAACTTTTCAAATGTTTCATACTTGTGTTTCGTCAAGTAGATATACCCATATCTTCTCAAACCATCTGTGAAGGTCAGAAAATAACGATACCCGCCACGAGCCTCAACACTCATCGGACCGCATACATCGGTATGTATTATTTTCAATAAGTCAGTGGCTCGCTCCATTGTTCCGGAGAACGGAGTTTTAGTCATCTTGCCCATGAGGCATGGTTCGCAAGCATCAAATGATTCGTAATCAAGTGATTCCAAAAGTCTATCTGCATGGAGTTTCTTCATGTGCTTTACACCAATATGACCAAAACGGCAGTGCCACAAGTATGTTGCACTATCATTATCAACTTTGCATCTTTTGGCATCAATATTATGAATATGTGTATTACTACGATCGAGATTCAACAAACCATTTACATTGGGTGTATGACCATAGAAGGTTTTATTCATGTAAATAGAACAACAATTATTCTCTTGATTTAAATGAATAACCGTATTCCAATAAACATGATCCAATCATATTCATGCTTAATGCAAACACCAAATAACATTTATTTAGGTTAAAAATTAACCCCGAAGGTAGAGGGGGTATGCGATGGTGATCTTATCAACCTTGGAATCACTTCCAACCCACATCGTCACCTCGCCCTCAACTAGTCTCTGTTCATTTTGTAACTCCTGTTTCTCGATGTGGTGGTCTTTTGCCGCCCGGACAGCACCGGCCTCAACGCCATCCGTGAGATTCTGCGGGTCTTTGGTGACGCCTCTGGGATGCACACCAACTTCTTCAAGTGCACTGCACTTCCGATCCGTTGCTCCCCCGAGCAACTGGCCGCCGCCTCGCAGATTTTGAGCTGCCCGGTACTGCAATTCCCTACTACCTACCTCGGCATTCCGCTCTCGGTAAACAAGATCCCTACTTCTGCGCTTCTGCCCCTGATCGTCAAGCTGGCGCGGAAGCTATCCACTTGGCATGGCTCCATGCTCTCGCGTTGCGAGCGGCTTGCTTTGGTTCGACACGTCCTCTGCGCCATGCCCATGCACCTCCTCATGGCCATGGCTTTGAACAAGAGCATCCTTGTCCAGGCCAACAAGATCATCCGCAGCTTTCTCTGAATCGGCCGCAAAGACGCCCGTGGTGGCCACTGCCTCGTCGCCTGGCCTAGGGTGTGCTGGCCGCTCTCCTATGGCGGCCTGGGCGTCCATGACCTTCACCGTGCCGGCATCGCGCTTCGCGTCCGCTGGCTCTGGCTCCAGCACATGGACGAGGCGAGGCTGTGGCAGCACCTACACCTCCCCTCCGATCCCGAGGTGGCCGCCGTGTTCCGTGCTTCCACCATTTGGGCCGTGGGGGACGGTTCGTCCTGCCGATTCTGGCTGGACCACTGGATCAACGGGCAAACTGCGGCGGAGATCGCCCCCCTCGTCTTCGACCTCGTCCCGCGCGGGCATCGCAAGAACCGCTTGGTGTGTGATGGCCTACACCATAGGACTTGGGTCCAGGACATCCAAGGCGTTTTTGGCCCATTGGCGCTGCTGCAGTACGTGGAGCTATGGCGGCAAGTGCAACTCGTCCAGCTCTCTGACACCCCCATGCGATCCGCTGGCGCTGGACGGAGTCTGGCCACTACTCGGCCAAGTCCTACTATGAGCAGCTATTCGTCGGGTCCATTCGCGACCCCCACTGGCGCCCCATCTGGAGGTCTTGGGCGCCTACCCGAGTGAAGATCTTTCTCTGGCTCGCCGCCCTCGATCGCTGCTGGACGGCTGCTAGGCTGGCGCGCCACAACCTCCCGCACGCGGACTCATGCCTTTTCTGCGATCAGGACACCGAATGCATCCAGCACATCCTCGCTCGCTGCTCCTTCTCGCGGCAGGTTTGGTTTGACATCCTCTCTTGGTGTTGGCTACCCATCCCCCCACCGGACCCTAGAGCAGATCTTCTCTGTTGGTGGGAGCGCTCCCGCAATTCCCTTCCCGCGAGCGCACGTAAAGGCTTCAACTCTCTGGTGATGCTCACGTCCTGGGAGCTATGGAAGCATCGGAACGGCTGCGTTTTTGATGGTCTTCGTCCCTCCACCACCAGCCTATTCGAGGCGATTCGTCAGGAGGCATTACTTTGGGCTTCCGCCGGAGCCAACGGTTTGCACAACATTGTAGGCATAGGCTGATACCCTTTGTTTTTGGGTTGAGAAGCCCCGGCTCCTGCTGCGCAGGCATTGCGCTTAGCGCCATTCTCTCGTGTGCGCCCCATAGTGTAATGCCCAACCTTGTATTCTATCCTACCAATCAATGAAAGATACGCAAGCTTTGCGTATTCGCAAAAAAGTAACTCCTATTTCAAGTTACTAATCTTAGCAACTGAACAGGTATCAAATACCCAGGGGATACTATGAACACTAGTAAAATACACATCAATAACCTGTATATCAAATATACCTTTGTTCTCTTTGCCATCCTTCTTATCCGCCAAATGTTTGGGGCAGCTCCGCTTCCATTGACCATTTCCTTTGCATTAGAAGCACTCAGTTTCAGGCTTGGGTCTAGCTTTGGGCTTCTTTATTGGAGTGACAACTTGCTTGCCATTCTTTTTGAAGTTCCCTTTCTTTCCCTTGCCCTTTTTCTTGAAACTAGTGTTCTTGTTAAACCATCAACATTTGATGCTATTTCTTGATTTCTACCTTCACCAATTTCAGCATTGCGAAGAGCTTGGGAATCGTTTTCGTTATTCCTTGCATATTATAGTTCATCATGAAGTTCTAGTAACTTGGTGATAGTGACTAGAGAACTCTGTCAATCACTATCTTATCTGGAAGATTAACTCCCACTTGATTCAAGCGATTGTAGTACCCAGACATTCTGAGCACATGCTCACTAGCTGAGCTATTCTCCTCCATCTTGTCAGAGGTCTCATACCTCTTAACACGGGCATGAGTCTGAAATACCAATTTCAACTCTTGGAACATCTCATATGCTCCGTGGCGTTCAAAACGTTTCTCAAGTCCCGATTCTAAGCCGTAAAGCATGGTGTAAACTATCAAGTAGTCATCATACCGAGCTTGTCAAACGTTCATAACGTTGGCATCTGCTCCTGCAATAGGTCTGTCACCTAGCGGTGCATTAAGGACATAATTCTTCTGTGCAGCAATGAGGATAATCCTCAGATCACGAACCCAGTCCGCATCATTGCTACTATCATCTTTCAACTTAGTTTTCTCTAGGAACATATCAAAAATAAAACATGGAGCTAAACGCGAGCTATTGATCTACAACATAGATGTGCAAATACTATCAGGACTAAGTTCATGATAAATTAAGTTCAATTAGTAATATTACTTAAGAACTCCCACTTAGATAGACATCCCTCGAGTCATCTAAATGATCACGTGATCCATATCAACTAAACCATGTTTGATCATCACGTGAGATGGAGTAGTTTTCAATGGTAAACATCTCTATGTTGATCATATCTACTATATGATTCACGTTCGATCTTTCGGTCTCTAGTGTTCCGAGGCCATGTCTGTACATGCGAGGCTCGTCAAGTTTAACCCGAGTATTCCGCACGTGCAAAAATGTCTTGCACCCATCGTATGTGAACGTAGAGCTTATCACACCCGATCATCACGTGGTGTCTCGGCACGACGAACTGTCGCAACGGTGCATACTCGGGGAGAACACTTATACCTTGAAATTTTAGCGAGGGGTCATCTTATAATGCTATGGTGACGGTGATGGTGAAGTGACCCGCGTAGGGCTTCGCCTAAGCACCGCGAGAATATGACCAGGGTGTAAACTGTGGAGGGGGGCGCCGCACACGACTAACATTTGATGTTGTGTGTCCTAGGCGCCCCCTCCTCATATATATACATATATATATATAGGTGGGAGGGAGAGGGAGAGGCCAAGGGGCGCCCCATGTGGGGCCGAATCCTACTTGGGCTCCTGCCCTGGTTCGCCCCCCCCCCCCTCTTGTATAGGCGCCAGGGGAAAGAAGGGGGAGGTGGCGCCCCCCCTTTCCTTTCTCCCTTGAGGAGGGGAAGGAAGGAGGGACTTGCCCTCCCCCCTTTCCTTTCCCTAGGGCTGGCTGGCCTGGTGGAGGGGCGCACCAGCCCCTTGTGGGCTGGTATGTCCCTCCCTTGGCCCATTAAGCCCATATCTTTGTCGGGTGGGTGCCTGGAACCCCTTTCGGTGACCCTATATGTACCCGGTACCCTCCGGAACACTTCCAGTGTCCGAATACCATCGTCCTATATATCAATCTTCACCTCTCAACCATTTCGACACTCCTCTTCATGTCTGTGATCTTATCTAGGACTCCAAAAAACATTCGGTCACCAAATCACATAACTCATATAATACAAAATCGTCATCAAACGTTAAGCGTGGGGCGCACCAGCCCCTTGTGGGCTGGTATGTCCCTCCCTTGGCCCATTAAGCCCATATCTTTGTCGGGTGGGTGCCTGGAACCCCTTTCGGTGACCCTATATGTACCCAGTACCCTCCGGAACACTTCCAGTGTCCAAATACCATCGTCCTATATATCAATCTTCACCTCTCAACCATTTCGACACTCCTCTTCATGTCTGTGATCTTATCTAGGACTCCAAAAAACATTCGGTCACCAAATCACATAACTCATATAATACAAAATCGTCATCAAACGTTAAGCGTGCGGACCCTTCGGGTTCGAGAACTATGTAGACATGAACGAGACACTTCTCCAGTCAATAACCAATAGCGAAACCTGGATGCTCATATTGGCTCCTACATATTCTACAAAGATCTTTATCGGTCGAAGTGGTGTGACAACATACGTTATTCCCTTTGTCCATCGGTATGTTACTTGCCCAAGATTCGATCATCGGTATCCACATACCTAGTTCAATATCGTTACCGGCAAGTCTCTTTACTCGTTCCGTAATTCATCATCCTGCAACTAACTCTTTAGTCACTATGCTTGCAAGGCTTCTTATGATGTGCATTACCGAGAGGGCCCAGAGATACCTCTCTGATACAAATCCTAATCTTGATCTATGCCAACTCAACAAACACCTTCGGATATACCTGTAGAGCATCTTTATAATCACCCAGTTACGTTGTGACGTTTGATAGCACACAAGGTATTCCTCTGGTATCCGGGAGTTGCATAATCCCATAGTCGAAGGAATATGTATTTAACATGAAGAAAGCAATAGCAATAAAACTGAATGATCAATATGCTAAGCTAACAGATGGGTCATGTCCATCACATCATTCTCCTAATGATGGGATCCCGTTATCAAGTGACAACTCATGTCCATGGTCAGGAAACCTTAACCATCTTTGATCAATGAGCTAGTCAAGTAGAGGCTCACTAGGGACACAATGTTTGTCTATGTATTCACACATGTATTTAAGTTTCTAATCAATACAATTCTAGCATGAATAATAAACATTTATCATGAATAAGGAAATATAAATAACAACTTTATTATTGCCTCTAGGGCATATTTACTTCACAAGTGTCAAGTACTCTCGGAGCAGCCAACCAACAGTGGTTGTGGGGGGTGGCTATTTGTAGCCAGGGGGCAAGCCGACATGAATTGGCATAAATGCCCTTCACTGATTCGACCGTTGTCAGTATAAGGATCAACTCGACAACTGGCCCGTGGCGCAGCAACAGTCGGAATTTGAACTCTCAAATTTGTCAGGGCACTCAATTTCCTCACGGTAGGCATATCGCACTCGTAAACTCCTAACTCCTCAGCCTGACCAATTCTTTAGCGACCAGATGAACTTCGTCACTATCGCTAGCAAATGCGTCAGCTTTTCCAGAGATTTCCAAAGGCTTCACTCGAAGCAGCTTTTGTGTGAATAGGTTTGAGTAAGTTTGAGCATCACTTTGGAAATGTGAAATAGGTTTCACATAGACCCCCTTTAACAGTACGGATTTTCCTATGACTCAAATAAGAAGAAAAGAATCTACGAAAACAAAAGTCGTCAAGCTTCAAAGTCTTCACATCAATTTCTTTAAAGGTCGTACCAATTCCATCATCAAATTATTCACTTGAAGAAATCCACTTTTAGGGGTCGTCTTCCATGCGTTAAACCAAATCTTCAGGGACTCTGTTTTCTGTATATACTCACAAACACATTAGTTCCTCAACCTATTTGTCTTCAATACTCCAAAACCACCAAGGGGGCACTTGATGCACTTACATGGCCTGCCAATCATATGAACATACCATTATAGGCTAAATTCTGGCCCATTAGTTTTTCGATTAGCTTAGGACTAAATCCCATATTACCGATGTTCACTCCTATATATATTGCTTTGTGATATTCTACTCCCACGCACCCTTCCCCTTCTCTTTTTCCTCTTCCTAGCGGTGCCAAATGCTCAAGCTTATCTTTCTCATCCTAACCTAGTTTTGATCCCTCTCTTCCTCACCTTGTACCATGCAAGAGGTCACTGATGTGAATGACCAAGAGTCTTTCCCTTTCGTTTGCATCCCATCCCCGTTACTCATATCACAAGCATGAGAAAGATGTTGGTCTTTGTATAGTCCTTAATTTATTTAGGAATGCCTCGCAGGTCTGAGCCTCTAAAAATACCTTGCCACTCCTCCGAGCTATGTACTATGCAATTTGCTCTATGTCTCGTCCGTATTTTGGCCCTCATGCATGTGTGCCTGGGAAATCTTGGCCTCCAAACTTTCAAACTTTGTATGGAGGATCTAGGGTTAGGCATAGCTTCATGGTATTGGTTGGACTGTGAAGGGCCTTGTATATAAGCTCCCCTTCTTGCCAACCAACAAACCTTGACCATTGGATATGAGAAAACCACGCCATTGTTGAGCTTCCTACTTTGCCTCAAATTTTGATTCCAAGTAAAAGTGGTTTGAACCTAGATCCAAGATTCCACCGAGGCAAATCTTGACCCCCGCCCCTCCGAGTTAGTCATTGATCTTGTTACTATTGGAGTATGGAGACTCCTACGCAGTTTGAGGCACCTGAGAGTTTCCAAGTTGTGGATTTGCTCCCAGAAAGTTTATGAATACTAGAGATTGCCTCAAGATCTACCATTGGTGGTTGAGCTTGGACTTTGTGGCCAAATCGTAAGGATGAGAATACTTGGCCTTCGTGCCATTGGGCGACATTGTGGCCCAAGCCTCTACAATTGATATTATAATCCTCCCTTTCCCAAGGATTTGAAATTCAGGCAAAAACCTCCTTGTCTTTTCGTTCTATTTTGGTTACTTCTTTCGTCTCCATTACTTTGTTCTTAACTTATTTCTGACTTGTTTAAATTGTGTGATCTTGCTAGCTAGAATTGCTTTTCCATATAGGTTGATCCACTTAGTTATTGTTTTAGAAAACTTATAATATAAAATTCCCTAAAATCAATGAAATAGTAAAAAATGTGTCGTCATATATTCACGCTCGCCTCCCGTTGATGTCATCCAATATCATGGTTGTGGGGAAACGTTTGAAGAGGCAGAGCATGTGCTCTCGGCACTTGGAGACATGGAACTAAGCTAGCCGCAAGGATGCTAACA
This sequence comes from Aegilops tauschii subsp. strangulata, assembly GCF_002575655.3. NCBI lineage: Eukaryota > Viridiplantae > Streptophyta > Magnoliopsida > Poales > Poaceae > Aegilops > Aegilops tauschii. Next base: position 252,825,098 of record NC_053041.3, read on the forward strand.
TCGGAGGCATGAAAACTATGGGTAAGAGCTCGACTACCTCCTTTCACTCGCCGCATCCCTCCTCCTCTTCAACGTTGACCTTTTACATGTCCTCCACTCCATCTCCTTTCTCCTTGTTTTCCTTCTTAGTGACATTACGTGAATGACCGAGGAGGAAATGAAGACACCGGTTTGGATCCCTATCTTCCTCACCAGGTTTGGATCCCTATCTGACTGGTCCTCGTCCATAATCGACCACCTATGCTGGCAAGGCTCGATTTGGGGTGTGGTGGTCATTGTTGCCGTTGTGCGATGATACCTGTCGTCCTGATCTGGTCGGTCTTGGGTGGGGATTCTGGAATGGCCGGTCCATCAACCAGATTCGCCCGTTGAGGTGACCACTCTGACATGTAGTGGCCATTGAAAGATCTTCATGAGGGTTCCTCCCCACATTTCCAGTTGTTGACTTTTTGACAATGAGATGTAAACTATGGACAACAACTTTATGCAGATGGATGGTTGTGCTGCAGCGACAGTCGCACATCGCATGTAGCTACTGGGAACCTAGAAAAGTGATGGCAACAACACATGAGTGACATCGATGGTGGTGATAATCGAGCACCCAGTTTTGATCGATCTCGGGGGTGAGAGCCTAGCTTTGACCCGAGTTGGTTATACATGGCAATGACGATATCTTTACGTCATTACCTTATTGAAGACATTGCTCAATGCCCAGACTTGTTCCTCAGGGTGAAAATTCTGGCCATTATTATTACCTTATCTAGAATTAAAAGTGGATTTCGCTAGAGTATCGGCCACCCCGTTGGCCTCTCCAAAGCAACGTAGAAAATTAACACGAATTTTACTCAGTGTGTGCGTTATAGCTTTGCAGAGGTCAGGTGTGTGCTTATTGTCTTTGTATTCTTTTGATGTTGTATTTTTTTAAGCTAATAAAATCCACCTTTGGTTGACAAAAAAGTTTTGGGCATCAACTAGAATTGCTCTTAAATATACGATGAGTTATGAGTTAGTTGCTACTACTAGTACTCACATCTCCACATGATATAGTTAATTATATTTAGTAAGACCCCACCATTTTGTAATAATAATTAAATCTAGTAGAAATTTTAGATTATAAGACACTAAAGAAATACGGTACATATCCTGCGGCAACTAAGCTAGCAGCTTCTGAATTGAGGTCAGCCATGACGACACGGAAATAAACAATTCCCCACGAAATCTTGGATGCAGTATCTATACATGCATAGCTGGATTTGGCAATTGATGATCAAATTAAGGTGGGCCAGGGCTAGTGGAAGGCCATGATTAGCGTGTATTATATTAGCAGCTCGATCTTAGCTTCTTCTTTTAGCACTGGTACGTGTATGACAGTACCACTATACTATTATATTGCCAACAAATCTGATTTAATTAATAGGCGCGGAGTCCAGAAGCGTCTGTTTGGTCTACGGATTCGAGTTGTATAGACTAAATTATGGGGCCCCGAATCTAATCTTACCGGAAATAAAGTTGTCTTGCCGTATACTCCCCGTTTGCGTGAGGGACGGATGCCACTGTTCATAACGCAAGATGTTTTACGCTTTTGTTTACTCGTGTGTAAACTGGTTATTAAAAGTTATAGGGTGTCTAGAACTCGTCTAGCGGAGAAATAATTTTTTTAAGAAATAGCGGAGAAATAAATACTATGTTTCATTCACCCGTTTACTGCAGCCCATTTCACTTGAGCGGATCAAAGAGTTGGGAGCACCTATCTAGCGTGGGTCGGCGGACCCTGATCCTATTCCATGCCTTAAGCTGTAGTACTACAAACCGGCGCCCACCCCTCTTTAAGGCATATAAAATTAAATTAGTATTCTATCTTCTTGTTAGTACTCTTCCGAGCATGCTTAAGCACGTCTCAAGCGAGTTCCGACCGAACGGGCCGGTCCATTTTAAGACAGTAGATGTAGTGCGTTTTTTTCTCGCTTCTTTGTTGTCTTTTTTATTTTTTATTTCTTATTTTATTTTCCTATTCATTACTAATTTTACTTTCCTTCAATATTATACGCATGAATGTTATTTAAACTCAATTTTTTTCTTAAAATCTCTGAACATTTTATTTTTTATTTCTTATTTTATTTTCCTATTCATTACTAATTTTACTTTCCTTCAATATTATACGCATGAATTTTATTTAAACTCAATTTTTTATTAAAATCTCTGAACATTTTAAAAATTCATGAACCTTTATTTAAAATCATTGCATTTTTTCAAATTCATAAATATATTTTGAATCCCGCAAACTTTTTCAAATGCATGCATACATTCACATTTATAATTGTTTTTAAATTTAGGAAGCTCTTTTTCCAAAACCCGTAAATTTTTCAAATTCAAGATTTAAAAAAAGGGCGAAGTTTTTCCAAAATCCATGATTTTGTTTTCAAAATCGACGAACTATTTTCAAATTGCCAAAAATTTTAAACAATCAACAAAAAAAATCCAATTCTTAATTTTTTTTCAAAATCGTTGAGCTTTCTTCAAATCCTCCAAAAAAATTCAAATACCCAAACTTTTTTTTTCATTTTTTTTCAAAACCGTGAACTCTTTCTAATTCATGAATCATTCCAAATTCACTATGATTTTTTGTGATATTTTATTTTGCATTTTTTTTCAAAAGTCAATGGTTGACCAATCAACAGTCGGCCGGTTAGTCGTTGACCGAGCGAACCAGGGCATCTTGACTAGCGATCCAATCGCGCGCGTGATGGGCTGGCCCGTATCTGCCACACACGTGAGCGCCGGGGCCCCTAACAGGCGCAGAAGGCGCCGATTGACGTGGCTATGCACCGGGAGTGGCTCACCAAGGAGGACCATGCAGGAGGCTCGATAGGGGGCCCACAAGGCCCAACAGGGGGATGAATCGAGTCGCGACCATCTTGCCTCCCAAGTCACAAAGGGCGGCGGCCTAGATCACATCTCCTCCCTGTAAACCCTAACCTCCACCGGCTATATAAGGAGAGGTTGGAGGGCTCTCATCATCATCTAATGTTGGAGAAAATAACTCTCGGTAGTAGCCTAGTTAACACCATTGTACTCCCTCAGAAGAGGTATCCCACCATCATGAATAACAAGAAGAAGGAGGATGTAGGGTATTACTCTCCGGAAGCCTGAACCTGGGTAACTTGTGTGTGTGGGCTCCATTTTGGTACTTCCAATCTCGTCAGGAACCCTACCAAGGGATCTGACGGTTTTCTGCACCGTCAGTTGGCGCGCCAGGCACAGGCGACGCTGGTCGGAGGCCTAGTCCGGGGCAGAGATCCAGACGAGCCCGAAAAATTCATGCCGGGCCAAACCTTCAGCTTCGGCTCCTTTGAGCTAGCGGTTGACGGCAGGGGCGGATCTTCGATGTCAAAACCCCCGCCTTTTATCGACTACATGGATTTCGGGACGATCAAATTCATCTTCAGCGAACAAGGAGAGACTGTGGCGGGTTACCTTGGGTCGAACCACATCGCAAGAAAATACACGCGGGCTGCTGCCTGGAGGGAGAAAGCTAGGCCTTCTTCAACCCACCAGCCCTCCCATGTGTCCACTGTAAACATGATCTTTCCAGCAGCAGAAACATGCCAGAATCAAAAGATCATGCGACGCGAGATCTATGCGGTGGTGCCCGCGCCCAGTGAGCTCCTTGCATGGTCAGAAAAAAGCAATGACATTCAGCAAAGACAATCACACCGAGCACATACCCCACCCAGGCAAGCACGCCTGTTTGGTAGATCCAATCAGCGGGGGTTGCCGCCTCCCATGTGTCCTGATGGACGGGGGCAGTGCCATAACATAATCTTCGTTGACACTCTACCCAAGATGGGGATCTCCCTATTCAGCCTATGGAATTCGGACGAGGGCTTCCACGGTTTCATGTCAGGGTCGCCCCGTTCGCTCCTAGGGCCGATCAAATTTGAGGTTGTCTTCAGAGACGAGGATATTTTCCAAGTTGAACGCCTTCAGTTCGAGGTCACCACTTTCACATCTGCTACAATGCAACCTTCGGCATACTAGCACAGGTGAAATTCATTGTAGTACCGTCATACGCATATCTACAATAAGATACCAGGTCGAATGGCACCATCACAGCCTATGGGAGCCCAGAAAGAGCGTTCGAGGAGGAAGTTGCTAGCAAGACTTCGACACCTCAACAATGGAGCTCCCGGAAAAACCAAGGCCAAGCCTGATTTTTCAACCATCCAAATACACAAAAGAGTTCCCAGTGCACCCGGAGAACGTCAAGAAATCAGTAACAATTGGGAAAAACCTCTTGGAGGAGCAAGAAGAACTCTTCACCTTCCTTTGAGCTAACTGGAACATATTTGCTTGGAGGCCTGCCAACATGCCAGGGGTGCCAGCCAACAAAGCAGAGCATAGCTAGCCTAAACGTCCGTAAGGACGCATGGCTAGTCAACACAAGCCTTACGCTGCTTCGCCACATAGAAGCACGAACCATAGGAGAAGTGATAGCTCGAATCCTTGATGCCGGGATCATCAGAGAGGTCACACACCCAGAGTGGCTTGCTAACCCAGTTATGGTGCGCAAGAAAAACATGTCTTGGTGCATGTGTGCCGATTACACCGATCTCAACAAAGAATGACCCAAGGATCTGTTCCCTCTTCCCTGAATCGATTAGATCATCGGTCGCACCGCGAAAGCATGCACTTATGCTTCCTTGACGCCAACTCAGGGTACCATCAGAATGTGCATGAAAGTACCATACCAGACCAGGAAAAGACCTCCTTCATCATACCTTATGGACCTTTCCATTACATCACAATGCCTTTGGGATCAAAAATGCTAGAGCAATCTATCAACAGACGATGCAGAAGTGCTTCCATAGCCCAATTGGGATCAACGTGAAGGCCTACGTCGATGACATTGTGGTCAAATCTCGCAAGGGCTCCCGTCTCCTAGATGACCTCCAGCAAACATTTGATAGCCTTCACAGCTTGATCATGAAGCTGAACCCCGAAAAATGCATCTTTGGAGTCCCCGCAGGGCAACTTTTGGGATTCATTGTGTCCCAGAGGGGGATAGAGGCCAACCCGAAAAAATTCAAGCAATAGTCAACCTGAAGCCACGGGAAATGGTTCGAGAAGTCCATAAGCTCACGAGATGTGTGGCAGCCCTCAGCCGCTTCATCTCAACGCTGGGAGAGAAAGCTATCCCACTTTACCGACTCTTGAAGAAAGGGGACAAATTTTACTGGGGCAACGAGGAAAAAGTAGCATTCACCAACCTATATATATATATATATATATATATATATATATATATATATATATATATATGTGTGTGTGTGTGTGTATATCGGCAACCACCCAAGTGGTCAGCGTGGTGATAGTAGTGGAAAGAGAGGAGGTCGAAAAAGCCCAGCGGGTACAACACCTATTATACTATTTCAGCGAAGTGCTAACACCATACAAGACATGGTACACTTGTTATCAGAAAATATCACATACAAAGTGTTCATGGCAGCCAAGAAGCTGCGACGGTACTTTCAGGCAACCAAATCATAGTGGTTATCCATGCCCTGCTCTCTGATATCATCAATAACAAGGACACCATAGGTTGCGTAGCAAAGTGGGCAATCGAGCTCTTGCCAGTTGACATTTCATACAAACCACGCTCAGCGATCAAGTCTCAGGCGATCGCCGACTTCCTGGTCGAATGGACTGAGGCCCAACAGGTTCCCAAGAACATTGACCTCGAGTATCGGACAATGTATTTCGACGGATTAATGACCACGCGAGGACTGGGGGCTGGCGTGGTGTTGGTATCTCCATGGGGCAACAGGATGAACAATGTCCTATAGCTACACTTTCAGGACACCAACAACGCGGCAGAGTACAAGGCCCTTCTACATGGGCTCCGTGTCATGGCATCCAAGGGCAAAGGCGCCTCATCTACCGAGGCGACAGCGACCTTGTGGTACAACAATTAATGAAAACATTTGACATCAAAGATGCAAAGATGGTTGTATACTGCGCAACAGTCCAGGAACTAGAAGGCAAGTTTGACGGCATCGAGCTACACCATGTCAAATGAAAGCGACAGCATAGCAGCTGACAGTTTGGCACGGATGGGTGGGACAAGGGTTTTCATACTCGAGGAAACATTCATGGAAATATTGCACAAACCATCAGCAAAAATACAAGGCGCCAAAGAAATAATAACGACCTCCATCTACCAGGGGTCGAAAATGTAGACAAGTCCGTGCCAGACTTCACGGAAGGAGCACCGGATACAAAACAAGCGAAGGAGTGTTTGTTGCTCCACTTGATTGGACCCAGCCCTTGCTAGCATACATGATCAAAGACTACCTCCCAACAGATAAGACCGAAGTGTTGGGGAACGTAGCATGCAATTTAAAAAAAACCTACGATCACGCAAGATCTATCTAGGAGATGCATAGCAACAAGAAGGGAAGAGTGTGTCCACGTACCCTCGTAGACCGAAAGCGGAAGCGTTAGATTAACGCGGTTGATGTAGTCGAATGTTTTCATGATCCAACCGATCCAAGTACCGAACGTACGGCACCTCCATGTTCAGCACACGTTCAGCTCGATGACGTCCCTCGAACTCTTGATCTAGTAGAGGGTTGAGGGAGAGTTCCGTCAGCACGACGGCGTGGCGCGGCTAAGAGAATAACTGTTGTGCCTTTGGGGTGCCTCCGCCCCTGTATATAAAGGAGGGGAGGAGGAGGCCGGCGGCCAGGAGGGGCAGGCCAAGGGGGGAGTCCTACTAGGACTCCTAGTCCTAGTAGGATTCGCCCCCCCTTTTCCTGTCTCCACTGGAGAGAAAAGGAAGGAGAGGGAGAGGGAAAGGGGGCGCCGCCCCCTCCCCCTGGTCCAATTCGGACTGCCATGGGGGGGGGCGCTGCCACCCCTTGCGGCCCTCCTCTCTCTCCACTAAGGCCCAATATTTCCCCCGGGGGGTTCTGGTAACCCCTCGGTACTCCGGTAAAATATCTGAACCACTCAAAACCATTCCGATGTCCGAATACTACCTTCCAATATATGAATCTTTACCTCTTGACCATTTCAAGACTCCTCGTCATGTCTGTGATCTCATCCGAGACTCCGAACAAACTTTGGTCACCAAAACACATAACTCATAATATAAATCGTCATCGAACGTTAAGCGTGCGGACTCTACGGGTTCGAGAACTATGTTGACATGACCGAGACATATCTCCAGCCAATAACCAATAGCGGAACCTGGATGCTCATATTGGTTCCTACATATTCTCCGAAGATCTTAATCGGTCAAACCGCATAACAACATAGGTCATTCCCTTTGTCATCGGTATGTTACTTGCCCGAGATTCGATCGTCGGTATCATCATACCTATTTCAATATCGTTACCGGAAAGTCTCTTTACTCGTTCTACAATGCATCATCTCATAACTAACTCATTAGTCACATTGCTTGCAAGGATTATAGTGATGTGCATTACCGAGAGGGCCCAGAGATACCTCTCCGATACACCGAGTGACAAATCCTAATCTTGATCTATGCCAACTCAACAAACACCTTCGGAGACACCTGGAGAGCATATTTATAATCACCCAGTTACGTTGTTACGTCTGATAGCACACAAAGTGTTCCTCTGGTATTCGGGAGTTGCATAATCTCATAGCCATAGGAATATGTATAAGTCATGAAGAAAGCAATAGCAATAAAACTAAACGATCATAATGCTAAGCTAACGGATGGGTCTTGTCCATCACATCATTCTCTAATGATGTGATCCCGTTCATCAAATGACAACACATGTCTATGGTCAGGAAACTTAACCATCTTTGATTAACAGGCTAGCCAAGTAGAGGCATACTAGGGACACTCTGTTTTGTCTATGTATTCACACATGTACTAAGTTTTCGGTTAATACAATTCTAGCATGAATAATAAACATTTATCATGATATAAGGAAATATAAATAACAACTTTATTATTGCCTCTAGGGCATATTTCCTTCAGTCTCCCACTTGCACTAGAGTCAATAATCTAGATTACATGGTAATGATTCTAACACCCATGGAGTCTTGGTGCTGATCATGTTTTGCTCATGGAAGAGGCTTAGTCAACGGGTCTACAACATTCTGATCCGTATGTATTTTGCAAATCTCTATGTCTCCCTCCTTGACTTGATCGCGGATGGAATTGAAGCGTCTCTTGATGTGTTTGATTCTCTTGTGAAATCTGGATTCCTTCGCCAAGGAAATTGCTCCAGTATTGTCACAAAAGATTTTCATTGTACCCGATGCACTAGGTATTATACCTAGATCGGATATGAACTCCTTCATCCAGACTCGATCATTTGCTGCTTCCGAAGCAGCTATGTACTCCGCTTCACACGTAGATCCCGCCATGACGCTCTGCTTGGAACTGCACCAACCTACAGCTCCACCATTCAATATAAATACGTATCCGGTTTGCAACTTAGAGTCATCCGGATCAATGTCAAGGCTTGCATCAACGTAACCATTTACAACAAGCTCTTTGTCACCTCCATAAACGAGAAACATATCCTTAGTCCTTTTCAGGTATTTCAGGATGTTCTTGACCGATGTCCAGTGATCCACTCCTGGATTACTTTGGTACCTCCCTGCTAAACTTATAGCAAGGCACACATCAGATCTGGTACACAGCATTGCATACATGATAGAACCTATGGCTCAAGCATAGGGAATTACATTCATTTTCTCTCTATCTTCTGCAGTGGTCGGGCATTGAGTCTGACTCTACTTCACACCTTGTAGCACAGGCAAGAATCCTTTCTTTGACTGATCCGTTTTGAACTTCTTCAAAACTTTATCCAGGTATGTGCTTTGTGAAGGTCCAATTAAGCGTCTTGATCTATCTCTATAGATCTTGATGCCCAAACTTTCATTGAAAAATTCTTATTCAAGTATCCTTTTATGCTATCTAGAAATTCTGTATTATTTCCAATCAACAATATGTCATCCACATATAATATTAGAAATGCTACATAGCTCCCACTCAATTTCTTGTAAATACATGCTTCTCCAAAAGTCTGTATAAAACCATATGCTTTGATCAAACTATCAAAGCGTATATTCGAACTCCGAGAGGCTTGCACCAGTCCATAAATGGATCACTAGAGCTTGCACACTTTGTTAGCACCTTTAGGATTGACAAAACCTTCTGGTTGCATCATATACAACTTTTCTTTAAGATATCCATTAAGGAATGCAGTTTTGACATCCATTTGCCAAATTTCATAATCATAAAATGCGGCAATTGCTAACATGATTCGGATAGACTTAAGCATCGCTACGGGTGAGAAGGTCTCATTGTAGTCAACTCCTTGAACTTGTCGACAACCTTTCTCAACAAGTCGAGCTTTGTAGACAGTAACATTACCGTCAGCGTCAGTCTTCTTCTTGAAGATCCATTTATTTTCTATGGATTGCCGTTCATCTGGCAAGTCAACCAAAGTCCACACTTTGTTCTCATACATGGATCCCATCTCAGATTTTGACACGTCTCCAACGTATCTATAATTTTTGATTGTTCCATGCTATATTATATTCTGTTTTGGACATTATTGGGCTTTATTATACACTTTTATATTATTTTTGGGACTAACCTATTAACTGGAGGCCCAGCCCAGAATTGCTGTTTTTTGCCTATTTCAGAGTTTCGCAGAAAAAGAATATCAAACGGAGTCCAAATGGAATGAAACCTTCGGGAACGTGATTTTCGGAACGAACGTGATCCAGAGGACTTGGACCCTACGTCAAGACATCAACCAGGAGGGCACGAGGTAGGGGGGCGCGCCTACCCCCCCCCCCCAGGCGCGCCCTCCACCCTCCTGGGCCCCCTGTTGCTCCACTGACGTACTCCTTCCTCCTATATATACCTACGTACCCCCAAACTACCAGATACGGAGCCAAAAACCTAATTCCACCATCGCAACCTTCTGTACCCGTGAGATCCCATCTTGGGGCCTGTTCCGGAGCTCCACCGGAGGGGGCATCGATCACGGAGGGCTTCTACATCAACACCATAGCCTCTCCGATGATGTGTGAGTAGTTTACCTCAGACCTTCGGGTCCATAGTTATTAGCTAGATGGCTTCTTCTCTCTTTTTGGATCTCAATACAATGTTCTCCCTCTCTCGTGGAGATCTATTCGATGTAATCTTCTTTTGCGGTGTGTTTGTTGAGACCGATGAATTATGGGTTTATGATCAAGTTTATCTATGAACAATATTTGAATATTCTCTGAATTCTTTTATGTATGATTGGTTATCTTTGCAAGTCTCTTCGAATTATCAGTTTGGTTTGGCCTGCTAGATTGATCTTTCTTACAATGGGAGAAGTGCTTAGCTTTGGGTTCAATCTTGCGGTGTCCTTTCCTAGTGGCAGTAGGGGCAGCAAGGCACGTATTGTATTGTTGCTATCGAGGATAACAAGATGGGGTTTATATCATACTGCATGAGTTTATGCCTCTACATCATGTCATCTTGCTTAAAGCGTTACTCTGTTCTTATGAACTTAATACTCTGGATGCATGCTGGATAGCGGTCGATGTGTGGAGTAATAGTAGTAGATGCAGGCAGGAGTCGGTCTACTTGTCTCAGACGTGATGCCTATATACATGATCATACCTAGATATTCTCATTACTATGCTCAATTCTGTCAATTGCTCAACAGTAATTTGCTCACCCACCGTAAATACTTATGCTCTTGAGAGAAGCCACTAGTGAAACCTATGGCCCCCGGGTCTATTTTCCATCATATTAATCTTCCAACACTTAGCTATTTCCGTTGCTTTTTATTTTGCCTTTTATTTTACTTTGCATCTTTATCATAAAAATACCAAAAATATTATCTTATCATCTCTATCAGATCTCACTCTCGTAAGTGACTGTGAAGGGATTGACAACCCCTTATCGCATTGGTACTTGCGAGGATTTATTTGTTTGTGTAGGTGCGAGGGACTCGTGCATGGCCTCCTACTGGATTGATACCTTGGTTCTCAACACTGAGGGAAATACTTACGCTACTTTGCTGCATCACCCTTTCCTCTTCAAGGGAAAACCAATGCAGTGCTCAAGAGGTAGCAGATTTCATGGCCTCAAGCCATTTCGCGGAATCTGGGCTAATCATCGCTTCCTCATAGTTCATAGGTTCATCATGGTCTAGTAACATGACTTCCAGAACAGGATTACCGTACCACTTTGGTGCGGACCGTACACTGGTTAACCTACGAGGTTCGGTAGTAACTTGATCTGAAGTTTCATGATCATTATTGATGACCAACAAGTATAGGGGATCAATTGTAGCTCTTTTCGATAAGTTAGAGTGTTGAACCCAACGAGGACCAGAAGGAAATGACAAGTAGTTTTCAGTAAGATAATGTCTGCAAGTGCTGAAATTGTGAGTAGCGGAGTAGTTTGATAGCAAGATAATTTGTAATGCGTGATAACCCACAAGTATAGGGGATCAGTTGTAGCCTCTTTCGATAAGTAAGAGTGTCGAACCCAACGAGGAGCTAAAGGTAGAACAATTATTCCATCAAGTTCTATCGACCACCGATACAACTCTACGCACGCTTAACGTTCGCTTTACCTAGAACAAGTATGAAACTAGAAGTACTTTGTAGGTGTTGTACGCTAGGTGCAAGATAATAAAGAGCACGTACATAAAAACTAGGGGTTGTTTAGATGAAGACACAACTAAGTTAGTTTTAGTAGAGAGCTTTTTGTCACACAAGAAAGTGATTTGTCCCTAGACAATCGATAACTAGACCGGTAATCATTATTGCAATTTTATTTGACGGAGAGGCATAAGCTAACATAATTTCTCTTCTTGGATCATATGCACTTATGATTGGAACTCTAGCAAGCATCCGCAACTACTAAAGATCATTAAGGTAAAACCCAACCATAGCATTATAAGGCATCAAGTCCTCTTTACTCCCATACGCAAACAACCTACTTACTCGGGTCTGTGCTTCTGTCACTCACGCCACCCACCATAAGCAAATCATGAACATATTGCAAACCCTACAGCGGGGATCCCTCACGCTTGCGCGACACGGAGAGCACCATAGGACAGCACCAATAATAAAACATGCAACTCAAACCAATCAAGATCATCAATTAACCCATAGGACAAAACAGATCTACTCAAACATCATAGGATAGCCATACTCATTGGGAAATAATATATAGCGTTGAGCACCATGTTTAAGTAGAGACTAGCACAAATGTTGTGTTGCGACGGGAGACAAAAAATCCACTTTACTAATGCAATGGCTCACATCATGAGACATGATGATATCAACAAACTCCTTGAAATCCTCCACATTGTCACATGAGAAACAACATAATATGAGGAGCGTTTTACAAATATCACACATCTTTCTATGATATAACAGAGAAAAGTGCGGAGTTTGAGTCGCACACAGTAGGGACTCCGAGTCTGATTCCTTGTACTTTGGTGACGGGTGCTAGTGAGTTGATCAGAAAAATAAGAGTAAAGATGTTTTCTGTTCTCAGAAAAGTATAGCACATGACCAACAAAAAATGAACACCTTTTTATTGTGATTTAGACTTTTTTTGCATGTGTTATACGTAATATTTTTCTCTTGAGTTAAAAAATTTCGGTACGTCAAATATTAGTATTACAACGTCATATCTTAGTTCTTGACGTCAACAGTTCTGATATAAAGAAGTGGTTCAACTGTGGCATATGCACCTAAACAAAATTCCTACCAATTCAGTCACAAACGAAGCGGTTCGACAAATTTAGACACAAAAGAAGAAATTCATCGGCCTCGACCATGTAGGTAAATTATGATATTTTTGCACCAGACCGTCTGATCTGGTAGACCGGTCGCACATGTGATGATGATCCGATTGCATAGTCCTATCATGTCCGCCATGGGTGATGTTGTATAAGCCATGCGTTTGCACATCACATTAATTTTTTGAATAACACCCCCCGCAAAAAATATTTTTTTGAATAACTCAAAATCATGATTGGCCACGATCTAAGTTTTTCTCCAGTGCAAAGACATCTAAGTTTGTATATGCTCATGTTTCTTTTGTATGTGCTCAAGTCTCAACTTGCATGTTCCATAAAAAATTTGCACGCATGTTTTTATATATATATTTCTAACTCATAATGGAGTGTGGCATACATGCTTTTTGTTCCAAATATGGTTTCGCTTCCTTCTCTCATCCCCATTCGTGATTTAATTCCTCATTCCTTGTTTGGTTTTTAATCACATCTAAAATCCCTCGTTCTTTCCTTATTATCTCAATTCCTCTTTCTTTCCTTATATTCTCTCAATGCATCTTTCCTTCCTTATTCTCATTCCTTGTTTGGTTTTTAATCCCTCTTTCTTTCCTTATATTCTCTAAATGCATGTTTCCTTTCTTATTATGAGACATCTGATTTCCTCTGTAATGATTCCTGAGATGGATCCTCGATATCCAAAAGAAAATCAAGACGTATATAAATTAGGAAAATTAGGTCTAAGGGAGCGAGGTGGGACTATTTAATAGGTTATTAATCAACATTGTATTCTTATATGTTGCGATCCAGCTTAGTCCAGATTTTTTTTTGCATTGGCCGCCTGGGATTATTTGACAGGCGCGAAACCTTTTGTTCAAACACGAAAACATCCTAGGTCAACTGGCGATGGCTTGGCATGTTAGGTCTGGAGGTTTTGAGTTCGATCCCACCGAAGAACAGTTTTTTTCTGCCTTCTTTTATACAGAAGTTGGGCTGGCTGACTTGGGCCAGATAGACGTTTGACAAAAAATTTGATGGGCCGTCTGAGTTAGACATAGCCATAGCAATGACTGACGACAAAATATGGATCGTTAACGGCGGATTAAATCATTGTAATGACGGACGAAACTACAGACGGTTCCCCGAATTAGTACCACCTCGCGTATATGTTTTAAATTTCAAACTGAAAGCGTAAATTCACGGGAAGAAATGTATCGTGACGGTGAACCCGACAAAGTCAATCCGTGCTTTATTATTAGGGAAAGATAGGGAGAGATTATGACATGGGAAGAAAGCGTATTGTTACGGTGAACCCATGGAGTCAATCCGTGCTTTATTATTAGGGAATAAAAATTTCCCTTCCTCCCTGTATCCCCAGCCTCCAGGCCAAGCTCAGAGCAGCCCGAGCGAATCGAGCGCAGCACCTCCCCGTGCCGGCTCCCGACCAGCAGGTGCCGGTGAACACTGTGACGCCCCCGATTCAATCGTACACTAATCATACACGCAAACGTGTACGATCAAGATCAGGGACTCACGGGAAGATATCACAACACAACTCCAAAAATAAAATAAGTCATACAAGCATCATAATACAAGCCAGGGGCCTCGAGGGCTCGAATACAAGTGCTCGATCATAGACAAGTCAGCGGAAGCAACAATATCTGAGTACAGACATAAGTTAAGCAAGTTGCCATAAGATGGCTAGCACAAACTGGGATACAGATCGAAAGAGGCGCATGCCTCCTACCTGGGATCCTCCTAACTACTCCCGGTCGTCGTCAGCGGGTTGCACGTAGTAGTAGGCACCTCCGGTGTAGTAGGAGTCGTCGTCGACGGTGGCGTCTGGCTCCTGGGCTCCGGCATCTGGCTGCGACAACCAGGTAGAAGGGAAAGGGGGAAAAGAGGGAGAAAAGCAACCGTGAGTACTCATCCAAAGTGCTCGCAAGCAAGGAGCTACACTACATATGCATGGGTATATGTGTAAAGGGCCATATCGGTGGACTGAACTGCAGAATGCCAGAATAAGAGGGGGATAGCTAATCCTGTCGAAGACTACGCTTCTGGCCACCTCCATCTTGCAGCATGTAGGAGAGAGTAGATGGTAAGTTCACCAAGTAGCATCGTATAGCATAAACCTACACGGCGATCCCCTCCTCGTCGCCCTGTTAGAAAGCGATCACCGGTTATATCTGGCACTTGAAAGGGTGTGTTTTATTAAGTATCCGGTTCTAGTTGTCATAAGGTCAAGGTACAACTCCGGGTCGTCCTTTTACCGAGGGACACGGCTATTCGGATAGATAAACTTCCCTGTAGGGGTGCACCACATAACCCAACACGCTCGATCCCATTTGGCCGGACACACTTTCCTGGGTCATGCCCGGCCTCGGAAGATCAACACGTCGCAGCCCCACCTAGGCTCAACAGAGAGGTCAGCACGCCGGTCTAAATCCTATGCGCGCAGGGGTCTGGGCCCATCGCCCATTGCACACCTGCACGTTGCGTACGCGGCCGGAAGCAGACCTAGCCCCCTTAATACAAGCGCGAGCTTACGGTCCAATGCGGCGCGCGCCACTCAGTCGCTGACGTAAAAAAGAGCTTCGGCTGATACCACGACGCCGAGTGCCCATAACTGTTCCCGCATAGTTGGTTAGTGCGTATAGACCAAATGGCCAGACTCAGATCAAATACCAAAATCTCATTAAGCGTGTTAAGTATCCGCGAACGCCGACCAGGGCCAGGCCCACCTCTCTCCTAGGTGGTCTGAACCTGCCCTGTCGCTCCGCCACAAAGTAACAGTCGGGGGCCGTTAGGAACCCAGGCCCACCTCTATTGGGATGGAGCCGCCTGTCCTTTCAGCCCCCTCATCAGAATCACTTGCGGGTACTCAACGAGCTGACCCGACTTTAGTCACCACATGTGTCATGTATATAAAGTATATAGTATATACCCGTGATCACCTCCCGAAGTGATCACGGCCCAATAGTATAGCATGGCAGATGGACAAGAGTGTAGGGCCACTGATGGAACACTAGCATCCTATACTAAGCAGTAGGATAGCAGGTAAGGGTAACAACTGTAGCAACAATGACAAGCTATGCAGCAGAATAGGATTAACCGAAAGCAGTAACATGCTACACTACTCTAATGCAAGCAGTATAGAGAAGAATAGGTGATATCTGGTGATCAAGGGGGGGGGGGCTTGCCTGGTTGCTCTGGCAAGAAGGGTTCATCGTCGATGTAGTCGATCACAGGGGTACCGGCAGTGGTCTCGGGGTCTACCGAAAAGAAGTAACTGAGGGGGGACACAATAAATAACAGAGCAATCAAAGCATCACAAAGCATAACATGGCAATACGTGGTGCTAGAGGTGATCTAACACGGCAGACAGTGATACCGGCGAAGAGGGGAAACATCCAGGAAAGTATTCCTGGTGTTTCGCATTTTCGGACAGATGAACCGGAGGGAAAGTTGCGTGTTCGATATGCTAGGGGTGTGTGGCGGACGAACGGGCCGCGTATCCGGATTCGTCTCGTCGTTCTGAGCAACTTTCATGTACAAAGTTTTTTCATCCGAGATACGGATTATTTAATATTAATTTTTAAAGATTTAATTCATTTCCAGTAATTAACAGAATTAAATTAATTATAAAATGTAATTATGATGTCAGCGTGCTCTCAGCATGATGTCATCAGTCAACCGTCTGTTGACTGGGTCAATAGACGTGTGGGTCCCATTCGTCACTGTCTAAGACTAACTAAATAAGTTTAATTAGTTTAGCTAAATGATTAGGTTAACTAATTGTAATTAGTTTAGTTAAACAAAATTAATTATCTTAATTAATTCACTATTTTATTAATTAAATAAATATTAATTATTGATTTTATTAAATTCATTTTTTTAATCGTTCTAGGGGTGGGCCCTAGCTGTCATGGGCACATAGGCCAAACCGGGCACTGGCGCTAGCGGTAACGGGCGCGTGGGCACCCAACTGGGGCGAGCCAGGGTGCTGGTTCGGGCGAGGCCATCGCCGCCGGCCGAGGAGTGGACTTAGCGGCAGCGGCGGCCGGAGGCAGCAACGACGGCGGAGGAGCAGCGCAGCGGCGAGGCGGGACAGCAGCGCCGGCCAGCAAGCAAAGGTAGCACGGGACGGTTGCATGCGCGCTGCTGAAGGCGGATGCGGTCGGCGTAGGCGGGCTCGGCAGCCGGAGATGGGGCGCGGTGCCGGAGTTAGCGGCATAGGCGAGCCGCGGGAGCGGGTGGGCGCTGGCGAGCGGCGCAGAGCGGGGGCTGCCATGGTGGCGCGCGTGCGCGCGACGAGGGGCACGACGGGCGACGCGATGAAAGCAGGGGCAAGAGGAGGAGGGAAAGGGGGGCGGCTCATGATGCGGCTGTAGGGCTTGGCAGCTGGCTCGGGGAGGAGTCGAGGACGGGGAAGTCCGGCGACGCGGCGTTGGGGAGGCGGGGTCGAGGTAACTCCGGGCGGGGTCCAGCGATGGCGCGGTCATGGACGTGACGGCGAGGTGGCAGGGCGCCGGCGGGGCGATGGGCGGCGGCGTCGAGCGACGGGGATGCCAACTGCCGTTGTGGGCAGAGGCAAGGTCGAGGGGTGGCGGCGGGGCGGTGGGCTTGGTGCCCCCGATCCCGATTTGGATCGGGGAGGGAGGCAGAGGAGTAGTGGGACGTGGGGGAGTGGGGATCGGGTGAGGGTTAGGGTTAGTCGGGGGGAGGCCGGCCTAAGTAGGCCAGAGGCGCGCGGGTGGGCCGGCCTGACGGCTTGGTGGCCTGCTGGGCCACGGCCCAGCAGGGACGAGTTTTCTCCTTTTCTGTTTTTTGTTTGCTTTCCTTTTATATTTTGTTTATTTTCTTTTACTGTTTTCTTTTATTTCTTGGGACTAATTTTGTTTTATTTCCACAAAGTGATTCCTAATTTAGTGTCTCATGATCACCCACTACCACAAAAAGTTTACTATTTCAAATAGATTAGTATTTTGTAAAATATCAAAAGCAATTATTTAATTGTTTCAACTACTGTTTTATTCATCTTATAGTACCTAAACATTTTATAAATGTGTGGTTTCTCCACCATAATTATCTATGCAATATTTGGTTCACTCCGAACATTTTTAGTTTTAATATTTGAAAACTTTTATTGTTTGCTTGATTTTGAATTTGAATTTGAATCGGTTTTGAACTAACGCGAGATTAGCAACGGTAATCGAAGTGACATGACATCATTTGCAGAGGGTTGTTGTAGCTTAATTATCCGGGCGTCACAATTCTCCTCCACTACAAGAAATCTCGTCCCGAGATTTAGGAGCGGGAGTAAGGGGAAGGGATTTGGTTACGAAATTCTAACGGGTCTTCTCGGTGTTGGTTGCTCTTCTCGAAGAGGTCGATCCATTACATTGAAGTCTTCATTTGTCTGCTTCAGGTTATCCTGATGAAGTCGTCATTCTTCCTTCAGGATCTCCATCGTACTTATGGGAAGCTAAGGGGGAAAACTCGGGAAGGACGGAGCTCAACATATGTTAGGTACCTGGGGGCTATCTCAATGAACATGGCATAGAGGCATCTCTCAAGTTGAAATTCAAGAAAGTTATCGAGAGCAAGGTGAGGATGGGCAACAAGAAGCTCCAAGCGGGTAGGCAACCGTCCGTTGCCTGAAACAGAGGGTGAAAGGGGTTAAGAACAATGGGAATAAGTATTGCGCCTGATACCAGAATAGGTCACTAGGAAGGTGGCTCGTGATCTTTCATACGAAACCAAGCGTGAGGAATAACTTTAGAAACAGGGGTGTACAGGAGAGTCAGGTTTTGATCCTGTGGAACTGTGGGTTATGGGCCCACCATACAGGATAAAGGTAGAAGGAGTGGTGACATCTTGCACGGTCATGATAGCAAGGCATGTCAGAGGGTAGCCCGTCAGTTATGTCGGCAACAACGTCGGTACCAAGGGCGAGGGACGAAGAGAACCATTCTCCTGCTCGTTGAACGAGGCGGACCAATAGGCAAAGTTCTCGTCCATCGGTGGTTACCGGAATGCCATCAACAATAGTAGCAGGGTCTTACAGACAGAGTGGTACAACAAGGTGCTTACCTAAGCAGGGAATTATCTCTGCTCAGTTAAGTCCGGTTACAGGAAAGGTTAAACAAAAGAATGGAAAGGAAAACGCGATTATCAGATTAAACAGAACAATGGAAACGAAAATTGTGATTACACACAATTATTAGGAGTATATCCCTCCCATGGACAAGCAGAACATGGCATACAGGGTAGGAGAGCCAGTACCCAACCATTCAGATAAAGAGGCAAGGATTAATCAAGATGTTACCCATACAACGGTGTTTGGATAACTGGCCAAGAAACTTTTAGCATCGCGCCTCCAATGTTCTTGTTGATGAGCGGGGTATCATAGTCATGCTTCGAGGTAGCAATGATATGGTGTTTCAATCAAGGGCAAGACTTTGGATACACAAATGATCCATTAGGAGCAACTTATAAAATAATTCCTACAATTTCCTCCAGGAAGAATGGTTATCCTTGCAAAAGAAATTATAATGATAGGTCCTCCAGCCAGGGGGGTGCTAGGCATGACATCATATTACCGGGTCATCAAAGGACCAACATCATATCCGACCGAGATTCAGATCCGATTGGTGTCATGATACCTCAGACTCAGGATGTCCGAGAAGAAATGGTGCAACACAAATCGACGAAATGACATTGCAAGATTCTCGGGAAATGGACCATGGAAGCGAATTCCAAAACAAGAGTTCATCATCAAACCAATGAGAGGATGAGGAGGTGGCTGATGGACTAAACGACAATTCACCGAGATTTCCAAAAAGATGGATTACCACAATCATGTGAACAAGGAGATAACATTTGTCAGATCAATGATATAATGAGGTATGCTCGAGGAAAACATACACAAGTAAACATTGGTTGAAAGATGCACACAAAAGATGGGCTTAGGTAGCATGATCAACGTTAGAATGGTGGTTCAACAACCAATAGTCTAAGAACAAACTATCGACCATCAACTTCATAGAAATAGGGTTGCTAGAAGTTCAGAATCCAAGCAGCACTGTTCACTTGTTGGTACCCCGGTTTGAATCAACACGGGGACCAAGATATGAACGGAGATGGCGAGAAGTATTACTATATCAAGAATTCTTAAGAGGTGGTGAAATTCTCACGACATTCTTGACATAAAAGATGGTAATACTCCAAGGTAAAGAAGAACAAATGTTGGATAGCAAGGAACTCAAGGTACAACACAAAATATGAGCAAGTTTGTGTTGGAGGGAAGGCAATAAAGTGGCTGATGATAACACAACTCTTCGAGGGCAAGGATGGTATTTCTCTTCATGAATCCGATTGATATCCAGGACGAGCTCATAAGGTTGATGATGACCACGACACATTTGTCGAGAGATTTCAAGAAGATGTAATCAATTAGCGACGACATCAAGTCAAAGGAATGATGAAGCGAAAGGTTATTGGAACCATGGGTACGACACAAACTCGAAATCAAGCTTGTTGTTCAAGGCGAAATGATATGATGAGGAAGATCGACGTAAGCTTAGCTCATCATAAAAAATGGTGCTCCGGGAAGAAGGACCAGGTAGCACAGTTAAAATTTAGCACGATAAGGAATAGACAATCAGGCTAGGAATGACATGAAGGATTATTAAACTCATAAGCAACAAAAATTACTTAGAGTTAATGAATCGGGTTACAGACTCGATTCACTATCGGTGTCCCTGAGTGTCTAACAACTCAGAACCCGTGGAAAATTGGAATTGATGAGAAATAATACTTGAAGAAGAACTCATAAGAAGTAATATGGTTCTGTGATATTATCGAGATACTAGGGGGGTAATACTCGACGATAAATCAAGGAAGAGGTTGGACTGGGGTATTGCTCTACAGAAGACAAGTGCTTAAACTTGTACGAGAAATGGTATTTAAAGGAGAACATGGTCGGAACCACGATTGCAAAAGGCCAGATCCCAGATATAAGATGAACTTATACCAAAGGAATAATTAATTTAAGAGAAGCTTTAATGATAAGAGCTACATCGTGTCCATGGGCATGAACATAAAGTTCAAGGTCAACTCCCACTTCTCCAATGCATAACCTTTCATTCACTTCTCACTTTGTAAAAAGTTGTAGTGTTGAAATTTTATCTGGCAAAATACCAGAAGAGTATGACTCATGAAAACTTTCGAGTTCACACATATTATGGAAGGCATAGGTTCAACCCATCGGGGCATCATGGAAACATATACCACAAGCTTCAATAGTAAATATCACCAGCTCGAAAGCAGAGCATGGTTGGCCAAATCAAGAAATAGGATTTACCAAAGGCATTATGTATCAGGGAAAGAACTTCCAAAGTGATTGAATATGAAGGACGTTGTCGGATAAAATCCAACAAGGTTCTGATGGTCCATAAAGGATCTGATGTGAGTATCGGCTCACAACCAGAGGAAGAATCAATGCAAAGACATTGGATTATAGAAACAACTGAGTAACTTAGAGCTCAATTGCAAAGGAATTATGATTTACAATGCGAAGGATCAGAAGCAGGCGCTCTGATCAAGGATGGATAAGTTCAATAGACTTAGGGGCACAATCGACGACAATTTGATTGGCGAGAACCAGCTCATGTTTAAAATGACGTCTTAGCTGGAAGGATGAATTCTAGGATCTGATTGAGGATTGTGAGCATTCGCAACAAATTGAATCAACGGACTCAATATGATAATGACAAGAGATGCCAATAAGATTGTAGACTTATGGGATTAACCATAATGTAAGCAAGTCAGAATTTCAAGAGCAATAGGCTACTCAGGATTTTCGGAAGTTCAAATAGTATTTTGAAGACTTTTGTGAAATACATGAATCAACTGGGGATGAGCAAATATCCGGTGAGTGCTAGAAATTATCCATAGTGGTATTCATGTGGCAAAGAACAGCAAGGCAGTAGGCAAAAAGGATTCTCGAAACAACGACGAGTATTTCGGGGTATCTTGTAATAACAAGACCAACTAGGGATGAATGTAAGAATGACAACTGCATGTAGTTATCCATAAGGGTTGACGGTGGAAGGGGAATTGCAAACGCGATGAACACAAGTTCTCGGGTTAACAGCGGGGAGTGTCTTCAGGGTCTTCACGTGCAGCAGACGATCATCAGTAATAAGGGGCTCTCCGGGTGAAAGTGATAACGAGATCCTAATGTTAGATTTAGCAAAATTCACTTAACCCGAATAGAAGAGAGATCAGTGTCCCGGAGTATAGACAAGGAGTAAAAGATCCTAATACCACCCAATGGCGACGTGGGCCCGTAAGCCACACAGCCATGTTAGTAAAAGTTTTTCAATGACTAGACTCGACTTCGGCCAAGGAGTTGGAAAGGGGGATTCCTACAGGCAGTCGGCTCTGATACCAACTTGTGACGCCCCCGATTCAATCATACACGCAAACGTGTACGATCAAGATCAGGGACTCACGGGAAGATATCACAACACAACTCCAAAAATAAAATAAGTCATACAAGCATCATAATACAAGCCAGGGGCCTTGAGGGCTCGAATACAAGTGCTCGATCATAGACGAGTCAGCGGAAGCAACAATATCTGAGTACAGACATAAGTTAAACAAGTTGCCATAAGATGGCTAGCACAAACTGGGATACAGATCGAAAGAGGCGCAGGCCTCCTGCCTGGGATCCTCCTAACTACTCCTGTCGTCGTCAGCGGGCTGCACGTAGTAGTAGGCACCTCCGGTGTAGTAGGAGTCGTCGTCGACGGTGGCGTCTGTCTCCTGGGCTCCGGCATCTGGTTGCGACAACCAGGTAGAATGGAAAGGGGGAAAAGAGGGAGAAAAGCAACCGTGAGTACTCATCCAAAGTACTCGCAAGCAAGGAGCTACACTACATATGCATGGGTATATGTGTAAAGGGCCATATCAGTGCACTGAACTGCAGAATGCCAGAATAAGAGGGGGATAGCTAATCCTGTCGAAGACTACGCTTCTGGCCACCTCCATCTTGCAGCATGTAGGAGAGAGTAGATGGTAAGTTCACCAAGTAGCATCGTATAGCATAAACCTACCCCGGCGATCCCCTCCTCGTCGCCTTGTTAGAGAGCGATCACCGGGTTATATCTGGCACTTGGAAGGGTGTGTTTTATTAAGTATCCGGTTCTAGTTGTCATAAGGTCAAGGTACAACTCCGGGTCGTCCTTTTACCGAGGGACATGGCTATTCGAATAGATAAACTTCCCTGCAGGGGTGCACCACATAACCCAACACGCTCGATCCCATTTGGCCGGACACACTTTCGTGGGTCATGCCCGGCCTCGGAAGATCAACACGTCGTAGCCCCACCTAGGCTCAACAGAGAGGTCAGCACTCCGGTCTAAATCCTATGCGCGCAGGGGTCTGGGCCCATCGCCCATTGCACACCTGCATGTTGCGTACGGGCCGGAAGCAGACCTAGCCCCCTTAATACAAGCGCGAGCTTACGGTCCAATGCGGCGCGCGCCACTCAGTCGCTGACGTCAAAAAGAGCTTCAGCTGATACCACGACGCCGAGTGCCCATAACTGTTCCCGCGTAGTTGGTTAGTGCGTATAGACCTAATGGCCAGACTCAGATCAAATACGAAGATCTTGTTAAGCGTGTTAAGTATCCGCAAACGCCGACCAGGGCCAGGCCCACCTCTCTCCTAGGTGGTCTGAACCTGCCCTGTCGCTCCGCCACAAAGTAACAGTCGGGGGCCGTCAGGAACCCAGGCCCACCTCTACCGGATTGGAGCCACCTGTCCTTTCAGCCCCCTCATCAGAATCACTTGCGGGTACTCAACGAGCTGACCCGACTTTAGTCACCACATGTGTCATGTATATAAAGTATATAGTATATACCCGTGATCACCTCCCGAAGTGATCACGGCCCAGTAGTATAGCATGGCAGACGGACAAGAGTGTAGGGCCACTGATGGAACACTAGCATCCTATACTAAGCAGTAGGATAGCAGGTAAGGGTAACAACTGTAGAAACAATGACAGGCTATGCAGAAGAATAGGATTAACCGAAAGCAGTAACATGCTACACTACTCTAATGCAAGCAGTATAGAGAAGAAAGGCGATATCTGGTGATCTAGGGGGGGCTTGCCTGGTTGCTCTGGCAAGAAGGGTTCGTCGTCGATATAGTCGATCACAGGGGTACCGGCAGTGGTCTCGGGGTCTACCGGAAAGAAGTAACGGAGGGGGGACACAATAAATAACAGAGCAATCAAAGCATCACAAAGCATAACATGGCAATACGCGGTGCTAGAGGTGATCTAACGCGGCAGGAGGTGATACCGGCGAAGAGGGGAAACATCCGGGAAAGTATTCCCGGTGTTTCGCGTTTTCGGACTGATGAACCGGAGGGGAAAGTTGCATGTTCAATATGCTAGGGGTGTGTGGCGGACGAACGGGCTGCGTATCCGGATTCGTCTCGTCGTTCTGAGCAGCTTTCATGTACAAAGTTTTTTCATCCGAGATACGGATTATTTAATATTAATTTTTAAAGATTTAATTCATTTCCAGCAATTAACAGAATTAAATTAATTTTAAAATGTAATTATGATGTCAGCGTGATGTCAGCATGATGTCATCAGTCAACCGTCTGTTGACTGGGTCAACGGACGTGTGGGTCCCATTCGTCACTGTCTAAGACTAACTAAATAAGTTTAATTAGTTTAGCTAAATCATTAGGTTAACTAATTGTAATTAGTTTAGTTAAACAAAATTAATTATCTTAATTAATTCACTATTTTATTAATTAAACAAATATTAATTATTGATTTTATTAAATTCATTTTTTGAATCGTTCTAGGGGTGGGCCCTGCCTGTCATGGGCACATAGGCCAAACCGGGCACTGACGCTAGCGGTAACGGGCGCGTGGGCACCCAACTGGGGCGAGCCAGGGTGCTGGTTCGGGCGAGGCCATCGCCGCCGGCCGAGGAGTGGACTTGGCGGCAGCGGCGGCCGGAGGCAGCAACGGCGGCGGAGGAGCAGCGCAGCGGCGAGGCGGGACGGCAGCGCCGGCCAGCAAGCAAAGGTAGCACGGGACGGTTGCATGCGCGTTGCTGAAGGCGGATGCGGTCGGCGTAGGCGGGCTCGGCAGCCGGAGATGGGGCACGGTGCCGGAGTTAGCGGCATAGGCGGTGACAGCAGGCGAGCCACGACAGCGGGTGGGCGCTGGCGAGCGGCGCAGAGCGGGGGCTGGCACGGTGGCGCGCGTGCGCGCGGCGAGGGGCACGACGGGTGACGCGATGAAAGCAGGGGAAAGAGGAGGAGGGAAACGGGGGGGGCGGCTCACGATGCGGCTGTAGGGCTTGGCAGCGGGCTCGGGGAGGAGTCGAGGACGGGGCAGTCCGGCGACGCGGCGTTGGGGAGGCGGGATCGAGGTAGCTCCGGGTGGGGTCCAACGACGGCGCGGTCGTGGACGGGGTGGCGAGGTTGCAGGGCGCCGGCGGGGCGATGGGCGGCAGCGTCGAGCGACGGGGACGCCGACTGCCGTTGTGGGCAGAGACAAGGTCGAGGGGTGGCGGCGGGGCGGCGGGCTTGGTGGCCCCGATCCCAATTTGGATCGGGGAGGGAGGCAGAGGGAGTAGTGGGACGCGGGGGACTGGGGATCGCGTGAGGGTTAGGGTTAGTCGAGGGGAGGCCGGCCTAAGTAGGCCAGAGGCGCGCGGGTGGGCCGGCCTGACGGCTTGGTGGCCTGCTGGGCCACGGCCCAGCAGGGAGGGGTTTTCTCCTTTTGTGTTTTTTGTTTGCTTTCCTTTTATATTTTGTTTATTTTCTTTTACTGTTTTCTTTTATTTCTTGGGACTAATTTTGTTTTATTTCCACAAAGTGAATTCCTAATTTAGTGTCTCATGATCACCCACTACCACAAAAAGTTTACTATTTCAAATAGATTAGTATTTTGTAAAATATCAAAAGCAATTATTTAATTGTTTCAACTACTGTCTTATTCATCTTATAGTACCTAAACATTTTATAAATGTGTGGTTTCTCCACCATAATTATCTATGCAATATTTGGTTCACTCCAAACATTTTTAGTTTTAATATTTGAAAACTTTTATTGTTTGCTTGATTTTGAATTTGAATTTGAATCGGTTTCGAACTAACGCGAGATTAGCAACGGTAATCGAAGTGATGTGACATCATTAGCAGAGGGTTGCTGTAGCTTAATTATCCGGGCGTCACAAGCACCTCCACCCCACGCCTGCCTCTTTCCTCTGCGTGCTCTTCTTTTCTCCCTTCGTCATCTCTCTGTTCGTCTCGCCACACGAGCTGAGGAGTTCGCCTCCGTCGGAATCGCGTCCTTCCCCGACGACCAGCCCAGCAGTCGGCAGCTGTCCGCCTCCAACTGCCTTGACCTTGGCAGGATCTGGACGCGCTGAATCCGAACCCCGCAAGCCCTGCAGCCCGTGCCTCTGTGTCGCGCCTCGTGCGGAGGCCGCCTGCCTCTATATCCCTTGTGCGTTGACCCAGCCGCATCGAGCAGTATCGCTCACCCGCATGGGCTGCTCCATCGACCGCCAGCCAAGCGTCGCATAGCCCTGCGCCTGTGGTGGGCCTCTTCGCCGAGCATACGAAAACTTCCACAAGGACGTGCGTACCCCAAATTAGTACCACCTCGTTTATATTATGATTTTGTCTATACAAATCGTAAAAGCATATGATGATATGAGAAGAAAGCGTATTGTGACGGTGAACCCACAGAGTCAATCCGTGCTTTATTATTAGGGAATAAAAATTTCCCTTCCACCCTGCATCCCCGGCCTCCAGGCCAATCTCAGAGCAGCCCGAGCAAATCGAGCACAACACCTCCCCGTGCCGGCTCCCGACCAGCAGCTGCCGGTGAGCACCTCCACCCCATGCCTGCCTCTTTCCTCTGCGTGCTCTTATTTTCTCCCTTCGTCATCTCTCTGGTCATCTCGCCACAGGAGCTGAGGAGTTCGCCTCCGTCGGAACCGCGTCCTTCCCCGACGACCAGCGCCGGCAGTCGGCAGTTGTCTGCCTCCAACTGGCTTGACCTTGGCCGGATCTGGACGCGCTGAATCCGAACCCCGCAAGCCCTGCAACCCGTGCCTCTGCGTCGCGCCTCACACGGAGGCCGCCTGCCTCTATATCCCTTGTGCGTTGACCCAGCCGCATCGAGTGGTATCGCTCACCAGCATGGGGTGCTCCAGCGACCGCCAGCCAAGCGCCGCATAGCCGTGCACCTGTGGTGGGCCTCTTCACCGAGCGTACGAAAACTTCCACAAGGACGTGCGTACCCCAAATTAGTACCACCTCATTTATATTATGATTTTGTCTATACAAATCGTAAAAGCGTATTATGACATGAGAAGAAAGCGTATTGTGACGGTGAACCCACGGAGTCAATCCGTGCTTTATTATTAGGGAAAGATTATAGCGGGTAAAAGAGGGGTTACACCGCTGCATAGAGGGGGAAGAGTTGGTGATGACCGCGGTGAAGTTGTTGGTGTAGATCGTTGTCGCGATGATGGCCCCGGCGGTGTTCCGACGCCACCGGGAGAGAGGGGGAGAGAGCCCCCCTTCTTCTTCTTCTTCCTTGACCTTCCCCCTAGATGGGAGAAGGGTTTCCCCTCTTGTCCATGGCCTCCATGGCGGCAGAGGGGCGAGAGCCCCTCCGAGATTGGATCTCTCTCTCTGTTTCCTTCTATTTCTGCGCTCCATGATTCTGCCGTTTCACCGTTTCTTAAATTCCCGGAGATCCGTAACTCCGATTGGGCTGAAATTTTTGACACGATTTTTATCCGAATATTGGCTTTCTTGCGGCGAAAGAAGGGCACCAACCGCCTTACGGAGTGGCCACGAGGGCCCACCCTACCCCTAGGGCGCACCCCTCACCCTCTGGGCCCCTCGGGCATCGTCTCGCGTTGATTCCACTTCCCAAAATTCACATATATTCCAAAAAATATATCCGTAAGTTTTTATCCTGTTTGGACTCCGTTTTTATATGGATTTTCTGTGAAACAAAAAACATGCAACAAACAAGAACTGGCACTGGGCACTGGATCAATATGTTAGTCCCAAAAATAGTATAAAAAGTTGCCAAAAGTATGTAAAAGTTGTAGAATATTGGCATGGAACAATCAAAAATTATAGATACGACAGAGACGTATCAGCATCCCCAAGCTTAATTCCTGCTCGTCCTCGAGTAGGTAAATGATAAAAAAGATAATTTTTGATGTGGAATGCTTCCTAGCATAATCTTGATCATGTAATCTAATCATGGCATGAATATTAAGACACGAGTGATTCAAAGCAATAGTCTATCATTTGACATTAAGACAATAATACTTCAAGCATACCAATAAAGCGATCATGTCTTTTCAAAATAACATGGCCAAAGAAAGTTATCCCTACAAAATCATATGGTCTGGCTATGCTCCATCTTCACCACACAAAATATTCAAATCATGCACAACCCCGATGACAAGCCAAGCAATTGTTTCATACTTTTGATGTTCTCAAACCTTTTCAACTTTCACGCAATACATGAGCGTGAGCCATGGATATAACACTATAGGTGGAATAGAATATGATGGTGGAGGTTGAGTGGAGAAGACAAAAAGGAAGAAAGTCTCACATCGACGCGACTAATCAACGGGCTATGGAGATGCCCATCAATTGATGTCAATGCGAGGAGTAGGGATTGGCATGCAACGGATGCACTAAGAGCTATAAGTGTATGAAAGCTCAAACTGAAAACTAAGTGGGTGTGCATCCAACTTGCTTGCTCATGAAGACCTAGGGCATTTGAGGAAGCCCATCGTTGGAATATACAAGCCAAGTTCTATAATGAAAATTCCACTAGTATATGAAAGTGATAACGCAAGAGACTCTCTATATGAAGAACATGGTGCTACTCTGAAGCACAAGTGTGGTAAAAGGATAGTAACATTGTCCCTTCTCTCTTTTCTCTCATTTTTTCTCTTTTTTTCCTTTTTTCTTTTTTGTTTGTAGGCTTCTTTGGCCTCTCACTTTTTTGGGGGGGGGGGGTTCTTTGGCCACTTTTATTTTGATAACCTCACATGGGACAATGTTCTAATAATGATGATCATCACACTTTTTATTTACTTACAACTCAATATTACAACTCGATACTAGAACAAAGATATGACTCTATATGAATGCCTCCGGCCGTGTACCGGGATGTGCAATGATCTAGCATAGCAATGAAATCAAAAAACGGACAAGCCATGAAAACATCATGCTAGCTATCTTACGATCATGCAAAGCAATCTGACAATAAATGCTCAAGTCATGTATATGAAGATGATGGAAGTTGCATGGCAATATATCTCGGAATGGCTATGGAAATGCCATAATAGGTAGGTATGGTGGCTGTTTTGAGGAAGATATAAGGAGGCTTATGTGTGATAGAGCGTATTGTATCACGGGGTTTGGATGCACCGATGAAGTTTGCACTAACTCTTGAGGTGAGAAAGGGCAATGCGCATTACCGAAGAGGCTAGCAATGATGGAAGGGTGAGAGTGCGTATAATCCATGGAATCAACATTAGTCATAAAGAACTCACATACTTATTGCAAAAGTCTATTACCTATCGAAACAAAGTACTATGCGCATGATCCTAGGGGGATAGATTGGTAGGAAAAGACCATCGCTCGTCCCCGACCGCCGCTCATAAGGAAGACAATCAATAAATAAATCATGCTCCGACTTCGTTACATAACGGTTCACCATACGTGCATGCTACGGGAATCACAAACTTCAACACAAGTATTTCTACAATCCACAATTACCCACTAGCATGACTCTAATATCACCATCTTTATATCGCAAAACTATTGCAAGGAATCAAACATATCATATTCAGTGATCTACAAGTTTTATGTAGGATTTTATGACTAACCATGTGAATGACCAATTCCTGTCAACTCTCTAAATAGATATAAGTGAAGCAAGAGAGTTTAATTCTTTCTGCAAAAGATATGCCCAAGCTCTAACAAATATAAGTGAAGCAAAAGAGCATTCTACAAATGGTGGTTTTCTATGTGTAGGGAAACAGGCAATCCAAACTTCAAAAGATATAAGTGAAGCACATGAAGCATTCTATAAAGCCATACTCAAAAGATATAAGTGAAGTGCAAAGAGTATTCTATAAATCAACCAAGGACTATCTCATACTAGCATGGTGCATCAAAGAAAATTGAAAACTAAATGCAAAAGACGCTCCAAGATTTGCACATATCACATGAACGAAACGAAACCGAAAACATACTAATACTTGTTGAAGAAAGATGGATGGCTTCCGGGGCATCCCAAAGCTTAGACGCTTGAGTCTCCTTCAATATTTACTTGGGGTGCCTTGGGCATCCCCAAGCTTGAGCTCTTACCTCTCCTCCTTCTCCTCATATCGAGACCTCCTCGATCCTTGATCACTTCATCCACACAAAACTCAACAGAAAGTTCGGTAAGATCCGTCAGTATAATAAAGCAAATCACTACTCTAAGTACTGCTGCAAACCAATTCATATTTTGTTTTTGCATTATAGCTACTGTAATATAACTTTTCCATGGCTTAATCCACTGATAGAAATCGATAGTTTCATCAAAACAAGCAAACAATGCATCAAAAACAGAATCTGTCTTAAACAGGACAGTCTGTAGTAATCTGAACATTCACCATACTTCTGGTACTCCAAAAATTCTGAAAAAATTAGGAAAAATAAACAATTTGTATAGAAAGACAGTGCAAAAAGTTTCAGAACCGTTTGACGTTCCAGTAAAAAAAATGTAAAATCGTGCACCACAGCCAAAGTTTCTGTTTTGCACCGCACAAACCAACAAGCAATGTAAACATCCTAAAGGCAAATCTTGGCACATTATTTTTATAATACAATTGAATTTTACAAGGGGATAATTATTTTTGTTGAAAAGTTCCTATAATCAAGATTCACAAAGTTTCCGTGAGCATGAACAAAGTTCAAGGAGCTCCCTCACTTCAACAATGCTTGTCTCTCTCACTTTCACTTTCCTTTTTGAAAAGTTTTGGGTTCCCCTCTTTATTATTTTTTGTTTTTAAACTCTATAAAAGCACTCAACAGAAATAAATGACTCTCTAAAACTTCTGGGTTGTCTCCCTGGCAGCACTTTCTTTAAAGCCATTAAGCTAGGCATAAGGTGCTCAAGTAATGAATCCACCCGGATCCCAAGGTATATCAAAGCCAATTTGAATTAGCAATGATTTGGCATTTAGTAGTGAGCACAAAGCAACATATATCAAGCAATGACGAAGTCTAACTCTCTTCCTATGCATCGGCATGTCATACAAGAACAATTCATGCACATCAAGTAAAGGCCAATGCATAGCATAAGAAGTTTCTTGCAATTTTCTCGTGTTGGAAACATAGAGAGGCGGAGATGTAATTCCTCTCTCATAATAATTGCAAGTAGGAGCAGCAAGCACATGCATATTATATTCATCAAAATTATGATGTGCAACGGTAAAAGGCCACCCATCAATATAATCCTTAATAAGTGCAAACTTCTCCAATATAGTGTAGTTTGGAGAATTCAAAAAGATAATAGGACTATCATGTGTGGGTGCAATAGCAACAATTTCATGTTTAACATAAGTAACAATAGAAAGTTCATCTCCATAAGCATAATTCATATTGGCATCTTGGACACAAGAATAGCAAGCATCAAGTTCATCAAAAAGGGATATTTCAAATGAATCAACGGGATCATAGCAATTATCATGGCATTCATCCTTTGGTAGGGACGAAGGGACATTAAATAATGTATGAGTTGGAGAGTTACTCTCATTAGAAGGTGGGCACGGGTAGCTAATCCGATCTTCCTCCTTTTCTTCTTCGCTCTCCTTATCATCTTTTTCATCCAATGAGCTCACAGTTTCATCAATTTCTTTTTCCATAGACTGCTGCAAAATATTAGTCTCTTCTCGGACAGCGGAGACTTTCTCAATAAATTCATCAATATCATAATTGTATTTAT
This sequence comes from Aegilops tauschii subsp. strangulata, assembly GCF_002575655.3. NCBI lineage: Eukaryota > Viridiplantae > Streptophyta > Magnoliopsida > Poales > Poaceae > Aegilops > Aegilops tauschii. The sequence continues at coordinate 252,856,987 of NC_053041.3, forward strand.
AATTATCATAGCAATATTTAAGGATAGCTAAAATTTCAGGTCTATAAACTGAATCATCAAAATCTTCAAACAAAGATTCAATTTCACAAGCACCCTTAAAAGCAACAAATTCTTCTATTCGTTCCACATCATAGTAATCATATATGCCATTAGCATAAGAAGCCAAGGTTTTATTATCATTAAATTTACATGAAAAGGGAAGGTGTGGAGCCTTCATCCTAGAGCAACAAGTATAATCATATCTCAAGCATAGTTCCCGAGCATACCAATGCAACACATAAATTTGATCCCATAATATTTTCCCTTTTTGTGTCAAGCGATAATCCCTAAATTATTCACGTTGATCCAACGTGTCTCCCAATATATAATTGAATGGGGCTTTCTCAGGATTATTAAAGTAGTGCATAATATCTTTCACATACTGAGCATCGAGGGTTTTAGGAGGTTCCCCATCTCCATGAGTAGCAACTAAACCTATTTTTTGGTATTTCGTGTTCCATATCCATAAATAAAGATAGAGAACAACTTAGAACACCAAATAAAATCCACTTAGTGATAAAGCAAACAAGCACACACAAGAATATTCACCCCATGCTATCTATCCCCGGCAACGGTGCCAGAAAAAGGTCTTGATAACCCACAAGTATAGGGGATCAGTTGTAGCCTCTTTCAATAAGTAAGAGTGTCGAACCCAATGAGGAGCTAAAGGTAAAACAAATATTCCCTCAAGTTCTATCGACCACCGATACAACTCTACGCATGCTTAACGTTCGCTTTACCTAGAACAAGTATGAAACTAGAAGTACTTTGTAGGTGTTGTACGCTAGGTGCAAGATAATAAAGAGCACGTAAATAAAAACTAGGGGTTGTTTAGATGAAGACAAAACTAAGTTAGTTTTAGTAGAGAGATTTTTGTCACACAAGAAAGTTATTTGTCCCTAGACAATCGATAACTAGACTGGTAAACATTATTGCAATTTTATTTAAGGGAGAGGCATAAGCTAACATACTTTCTCTTCTTGGATCATATGCACTTATGATTGGAACTCTAGCAAGCATCCACAACTACTAAAGATCATTAAGGTAAAATCCAACCATAGCATTATAAGGCATCAAGTCCTCTTTACTCCCATACGCAAACAACCTACTTACTCGGGTATGTGCTTCTGTCACTCACGCCACCCACCATAAGCAAATCATGAACATATTGCAAACCCTACAGCGGGGATCCCTCACGCTTGAGCGACACGGAGAGCACCATAGGACATCACCAATAATAAAACATGCAACTCAAACCAATCAAGATCATCAATTAACCCATAGGACAAAACGGATCTACTCAAACATCATAGGATAGCCATACATCATTGGGAAATAATATATAGCGTTGATCACCATCTTTAAGTAGAGATTACAGCGGGTAAAAGAGGGGTTACACCGCTGCATAGGGGGGGGGGAAGAGTTGGTGATGACCGTGGTGAAGTTGTTTGTGTAGATCGTTGTCGCGATGATGGCCCCGGCGGCGTTCTGGCGCCACCGGGAGAGAGGGGAAAGAGAACCCCCCCTTTCTTCTTCTTCTTCTTCTTCCTTGACCTTCCCCCTAGATGGGAGAAGGGTTTCCCCTCTGGTCCATGGCCTCCATGGCGGCGGAGGGGCGAGAGCCCCTCCGAGATTGGATTTCTCTCTCTGTTTCCTTCTGTTTCTGCGCTCCCTGATTCTGCCATTTCACCGTTTCTTAAATTCCCGTAGATCCGTAACTCCGATTGGGCTAAAAAAATTGACACGATTTTTATCCGGAGTTGCGGCGAAAGAAGGGCACCAACCGCCTTACGGAGTGGCCACAAGGGCCCAGGGCGTGCCCTCCCCCCTGGGGCGCCCCCCTCACCCTCGTGGGCCCCTCGGGCATTGTCTTCCGTTGATTCCACTTCCCAAAATTCACATATATTCCAAAAAAATCTCTGTAAGTCTTTATCCCGTTTGGACTCCGTTTGATATGGATTTTTTGCGAAACAAAAAAACATGTACATGCAACAAACAGGAACTGGCACTGGGCACTGGATCAATATGTTAGTCCCGAAAATAGTATAAAAAGTTGCCAAAAGTATGTAAAAGTTGTAGAATATTGGCATGGAACAATAAAAAATTATAGATACGACGAAGACGTATCAACGCGCAAGTAATGATAGTAGTAACAAAAGTGCAGCAAGGTAGCCCAATCCTTTTTAGGCAAAGGATAGGCCAAACAGTCTCTTATGATAAGCAAAGCGTTCTTGAGGGTGCACGGGGATTTCATCTAGTCACTTTCATCATGATGGTTCGATTTGTGTTCGCTACTTTGATAATTTGATATGTGGGTGGACCGGTGCTTAGGTGTTGTTCTTACTTGAACAAACCTCCTACTTATGATTAACCCTCCGGAAAGCATCCGCAACTATGAGAAAAGTATTAAGAATAAATTCTAACCATAGCATTAAACTTTGGGGTCCAATCGGTCCCTTACGGAATAGCGCATAAACTAGGGTTTAAGTTTCTGTCACTCTCGCAACCCACCATGTAATTGCTACTCCACAATGCATTCCCTTAGGCCCAAATATGGTGAAGTGTCATGTAGTCGACGTTCACATGACACCACTAAGGGAATCACAACATACATACTATCAAAATATCGAACACGTACCAAGTTCACATGATTACTTGCAACATGATTTATCCCGTGACCTCAAGAACAAAAGTGACTACTCACAAATAATAAACATGCTCATGATCAGAGGAGTATTAAATAGCATATTGGATCTGAACATATAATCTTCCACCAAATAAACCATATAGTAATCAACTACAAGATGTAATCAACACTAATAGTCACCCACAAGCACCAATCTATAGTTCTGGTAATAAGATTGAACACAAGAGATGAACTAGGGTTTGAGATGAGATGGTGCTGTTGAAGATGTTGATGGAGATTGCCCTCCCCAAGATGTGAGAGTTGTTGGTGATGATGATGACGATGATTTCCCCCTCCGGTAGGGAAGTTCCCCCGGCGGAATCGCTCCGTCGGAGGGCAAAAGTGCTCCTGCCCAAGTTCCGCCTCGAGGCGGCGGCGCTTCATCCCGAAAGTCCTCCTCTTATTTTTTCTAGGTCAAAATGACCTATATACCAGAAGATGGGCACCGGAGGTGGGCCGAGGAGGCCACAACCCCCTAGGGCGCGCCAGGGGGGCCTGGCTCGCCCAGGTGGGTTGTGCCCACCTGTTGGCCCCCTCTGGTGGTTATTTGTTCCAGTAATTCTTATTTATTCCATAAAAAATCCCCGTGAAATTTCAGCTTGTTTGGAGTTGTGCAGAATAGGTAGCCTGACGTAGCTTTTTCAGGTCCAGATTTCTAGCTGCCGAAATTCTCCCTCTTGGTGTGTACCTTGCAAATTATGAGAGAAAAGGCATTAGAATTACTCCAAAAAGCATTATTGTGGATAAAAACATTATAAATAATAGTAAGAAAACATGATGCAAAATGGACGTATCAACTCCCCCAAGCTTAGGCCTCGCTTGACCTCAAGCAAAAACTGAAATCGAAAAACATGTCCACATGCTTTGAGAGAGAGGTGTTGGTAAAAACAAAATACGGACATAGAAGCATCATGTTGATTATTATAACAGCAACAAAATTAAACATAGGACTATTATCATAGAACTTTTATCATATACTTCTCATGAATAAGTAATAGTTCATCACACAATCGAAGTATAAAGCAAAAACTCTATTAGAAACCAACAAAATTTGTTCTCAGTCATCTTTTCAACTGCAATTCATCATCTTTTCAGGAAGGGTCACGTATCGGAGCCTTGAGGCAAGTCCACATACTCAACCATCATATAGTCTTCTATGATTGCTAACACTCACCTCGTACCCATGAGCAAAACGTTTCAACCAGACACATAGAAAGATAGGGGCTTATAGTTTCGCCTCCCAACATATTCACCTCAAGGGTGATGTCAACAATAATAACTCATGCTATCTATATTCAACTTGACATATGTGCCTAGATCTTTCCTCACCACATGATGCTTGTGAAAGGAGAAAAATAAAAGGAATAGAAGGAAAACTTTGACTCTTTGCATAAAAGTAAATACATAAAAGTAAAAGATAGGCCCTTCGTAGAGGGAAGTAGAGGTTGCCATGCGCTTATTTGCTTGTATGCTCAATCCCTTAGTGCAAGAGAACGTCACGTTGTATTGCCCCTTAAGATGACAACCTTTATTATGCAGTCTGTCGCTTTTATTCTTTGTCATCCAAGTTCGTACAACGCTCAATTTTCTCTTACACTAAATGATCTCACACTTTTAGAAGCAATTTTTATTGCCTTTTTGCACTGATGACAACTTACTTGAGGGATCTTGCTCAATCCCTAGGTAGGTATGGTGGACACTTGAAAATAAGATTTGGGTTTAAGGATTTTTGGATGCACAAGTAGTATATCTACTTAGTGCGGAATTTTTGGCTAGCAAAGATAGGGGCAAGCATCACATGTTAAAGGATCTATGACAATATGACTTCTATGTGAATATAAACAAACATAAACCATTAAGTTGTCTTCCTTGTCCAACGTCAACAATTTTGGCATATAATATTTTGACGAGGGCTCACAATCACAAAAGATTTCTAGGATAGTATATTTATATGTGAATCTTCTCTTCCCTTATTAATTCTTTCATGAGTTGCATCATTGACTAATGCTATGTTTGTCAACCTCTAATAAAATTTTCTACTTATACTTTTCCTTATGTGGTGCCATCACCTACCATAGGATTAGTATATAATCTTATTGATTTATTTCCTTGCTCTTTTTTCTTCTTTATTTCTTTTCTTTTATTTGTAGCATGAAAGTAAAGAAAGCAAAAACTCAAACTAACTTTATTATATAACTTGCACACGATTACAAGGATAGATCACTAAGCAAACTCTCAAAGAAGAAAGGATCAAACTAAAAATTTATTCATCTATTGCAAAAGATCAAACTAAAATAAGTAAAAGTAATAACATAGTGGGATGATACGATACCGGGGTACCTCCCCCAAGCTTGGCGGAAGCCAAGGGGAGTGCCCATACCCGATACTCAATTCTCTTTTGGTGGTGAAGAAGATGATGGTGATGAAGGAGAGATCTTGTCCTCGGATTTCCATGGCAGTGGTGGTGGTGGTGAGAAAGTGTGGGGTTTCCCTTTTGCCTCCTCCAGCTTCTGACGGAGAATAAAATTTTCCATCATCGAATCACAATTATCTATCTCAAGTTTTATTATCCTCTTGCACAATGCCTCCATGCTCTCATCCTTGAACCGGAAGGAACCGATTCATCTTCTTCATCTTCGGAGGTCCAGCTATAGTGCCCCTCATCCCCATAGGACTTGGGGTTTGCGATGAGATCAACAACATAGCTCTCACCCTCAAAGTTTTGGGAAGACATATTTTCAGATCTACGCAGAAAACAACAAGAAAAGAGAACAGAGGATTTCTCCGCGATACGGTGGTTAACAGGTTCGGGAAGTATATATAGATTTTTTTATCTTGGAGGACAAGCATACGGAAGAAAAACGGAGTACAGAATGTGTCCCAGGTGGGCACAACCCACCTGGGCGAGCCAGGCAAGCCTGGCATGCCCTGGTGTATTGTGCGCACCAGGGTACGCTTCATGGAAGTTTTTATTCCTAAAATTCTTAAATATTCCAAAACTGATAAAAAAATTGCGGATTTTTTGGAGTCTGTTTACTTACCGTATCACGTACCTCCTTATTTTCACGATTCTGGAGTGTTCCAGAAGGACTCTTTTATGTGCTCTTCCGGTGTCAAATTTTGGATAATATTACTTTCAACATCAATAGGCGTAGCAGAGATATAATGCTTTATTCGTTGCCCATTGACAACCTTCGGGTTAGTACCTTCGGAATTATTTATTTTGATGGCTCCAGACCGGTAAACCACCTCGATGACATATGGGCCTTCCCATTTTGAGAGGAGTTTTCCTGCAAAGAATTTAGAACGAGAGTTGTACAAAAGAACATATTCTCCAACTTTAAACTCACGCTTTTGAATTCTTTTGTCATGCTACCTTTTAACCTTTTCTTTAAATAATTTTGCATTTTCATAAGCTTGGGTTCTCCATTCATCTAAAGAGCTAATATCAAATAACCTCTTTTCACCAGCAAGTTTGAAGTCATAGTTGAGCTCTTAACCGCCCAATATGCTTTATGTTCTAACTCAAGAGGCAAATGACAAGCTTTTCCATAAACCATTTTATATGGAGACATGCCCATAGGATTTTTATATGTTGTTCTATAAGCCCAAAGTGCATCATCTAATTTCTTAGACCAATTCTTCCTGGACCTATTAACAGTCTTTTGCAAAATTAATTTTATTTCTCTATTGCTAAGTTCAACTTAACCACTAGACTGAGGATGATAGGGTGATGCAATTCTATGGTTAACATCATACTTGGCAGGCATCTTATGGAAGGCACCATGAATAAAGTGTGAACAACCATCAGTCATTAAATATCTAGGGACTCCAAACCTTGGGAAAATAACTTCCTTAAGCATTTTAATAGAGGTGTTGTGATCAGCACTACTAGTTGGAATAGCTTCTACCCACTTAGTAACATAATCAACAGCAACCGGAATATGTGTATACCCATTAGAGGAAGGAAAAGGTCCGATGTAATCAAATCCCCAAACATCAAATGGTTCAACAACAAGAGAATAATTCAGAGGCATTTCTTGACGCTTACCGATATTACCTATTCTTTGACATTCATCACAAGATGAGACAAACTTACGGGCATCCTTGAAGAGAGTAGGCCAATAAAATCCAGACTGCAATACCTTGTGAGCAGTTCTATCTCCAGCATGATGCCCTCCATCAGCCTCGGAGTGACATTTTCGTAGGATTTGTCCCCGTTCATGCTCAGGTACACAACGTCTAATAATACCATCTACCCCTTCTTTATAAAGATGTGGGTCATCCCAAAAGTAATGTCTTAAATCATAGAAGAATTTTTTCTTTTGTTGGTATGTAAAGTTAGGTGGTAAATATTTAGCAACAATGTAATTAGCATACTCAGCATACCAAGGAGTACTATGAGAAACATTTATTGCAGCTAACTGCTCATCAGGAAAACTATCATCAATAGGTAGTGGGTCATCAAGCACATTTTCAAGCCTAGACAAGTTATCAGCTACTGGGTTCTCAGCTCCTTTTCTATCAATGATATGTAAATCAAATTCTTGCAACAAGAGAACCCATCGAATAAGTCTAGGTTTAGCATCTTTCTTTTCCATAAGATATTTAATAGCAACATGGTCTGTGTGAACAGTTACTTTTGAATCAACAATATAAGGTCCAAATTTATCACAAGCAAACACCACTGCTAAAAAATTCTTTTTCAGTAGTAGCATAATTTCTTTGGGCACTGTCTAGAGTTTTACTAGCATAATGAATAACATTCAATTCTTCAACTCTTTGTCCTAGAACAGCACCAACAGCATAATCACTAGCATCACGCATAATTTCAAAAGGCAAGTTCCAATCAGGTGGTTGAACAATAGGTGCTGAAATTAAGGCTTTCTTGAGTGTTTCAAAGGCTTCTAAACAATCATCATCAAAAACCAAAGGACTATCCTTCTGCAAGTGACTAGTAAGAGGCCTAGAAATTTTAGAAAATTCTTTGATAAATCTCCTATAGAAACCAACATGACCTAGGAAACTACTAATACCTTTTATATCTTTAGGACATGGCATTTTCTCAATTGCATCAACCTTAGCTTGCTCCACTTCAATACCTCTTTCAGAAATTTTATGACCCAAGACAATGCCTTCATTAACCATAAAGTGGCAGTTCTCCCAATTCAAGACAAGATTTGTTTGTTCTTATCTCTGCAAAACTCGCTCAAGATTGCTTAAACAATCATTAAAAGACTTCCCATAAACAGAAAAGTCATCCATAAAAACCTCAACAATCTTTTCACAAAAGTCAGATAATATAGCAGTCATACATCTTTGAAAGGAAGCAGGTGCATTACATAAACCAAAAGGCATACGTCTATAAGCATAGGTTCCAAAGGGACAAGTAAAAGTGGTCTTTTCTTGATCAGGTTAAGAAACAGGTATTTGTGAAAAGCCAGAATATCCATCAAGGAAGCAAAAGTGCGTGTGCTTAGATAATATTTCAAGCATTTGATCAATAAAAGGCAAAGGGTAATGATCTTTTCTAGTTGCTTTATTTAATTTTCTAAAGTCAATTACCATTCTATAGCCTATAGCAATTCTTTATGGAATAAGTTCATTCTTATCATTAGGCACAATAGTAATACCACCTTTCTTAGAGACACAATGAACATGACTTACCCATCTACTATCAGCTATGGGATAGATTATACCTGCCTCTAGAAGTTTTAAGATTTCCGTTCTTACCACTTCCTTCATTTTTGGATTCAACCGACGTTGGTGATCAACAATGGGTTTAGCATCAGGTTCCATATTAATTTTGTGACATAGAGTGGGACTAATGCCCTTTAAATCATCAAGAGTATATCCAATAGGAGCCCGATGCTTCCTTCGAACTTTCAATAATCTTTCTTCTTCATGTTCTGAAATGTTAGCACTAATAATAACAGGATATATCTTCTTTTCATCAAGATAAGCATATTTCAAAGTGTCTTAATTGTTTTAATTCAAAGACAGGATCACTTGTAGGTGGAGGAGGACCTCCTAGAGTTTCAATAGGCAAATTATGTTTGAGCAGAGGACGTTGTTCAAAGAAATTTTTATCTATTTCATTTCTTTCATGCATATGTAAATCATTTTCATGGTATAGCAAATATTGTTCTTAAGGATCAGTAGGTGGAACAGCAATAGAAGCAAGACCAATTAATTCATCCTTACTAGACAATTATTTTTCATGACAATTTCTACTAAACTTGGAAAAATTAAACTCATGAGACTCATCACCAAAGCTAACACCAACAGTTTGTTTCTTACAATCTATCTTAGCATTAACTGTATTCAAGAAAGGTCTACCAATGATAATGGGACAAAAGTCATCTTGTGGAGAACCAAGAACAAGAAAATCAGTAGGGTATTTTATTTTCCCGCACAAGACTTCAACATATCTCACAATCCCAAGTGGTGATATGGTGTCTCTATTAGCAAGTTTAATAGTAACATCTATATCTTCTAACTCAGTAGGTGCTATGTCTTTCATATTTTCTTGATATAAAGTGTAAGGAATAGCAATCACGCTAGCACCCATGTCACATAAACCATGATAACAGTAATCTCCTATTTTAACTGAGATGACATGCATGCCAATAATAGGTCTATGTTTATCCTTTTTATCAGGTTTGGCAGTTCTAGCAGCTTCTTCACAGAAGTAAATAACATGCCCATCTATATCTTCTTCTAGGAGATCTTTAACCATAGCAATACTAGGTTACTCTTTAATTTGTTCATCAGGTTTAGGTTCTAATATAGCTTTTGTTAACCACAATTGAAACTTTAGCATGTTCCTTTATCCTAACAGGGAAAGGTGGTTTCTCAATATAAGCAGAAGGAACAACTGGATCAACATTATAAAGTATAGTTTCTTCTTTAACTGGTACCGATTCTTTAATTTCTTCTTTAATAGGTGGGTGATATTTAAACCACTTCTCTTTAGGGAGTTCAACATGAGTAGCAAATGATTCACAAAAGGAGGCTACTATCTTAGAGTCAAGTCCATATTTAGTGCTAAACTTTTGAAAAGCATCGGTATCCATAAAAGATTTAACACAATCATATTTAATTTTAGTACCTAACTCTTACCTTCGTCGAGTTCCCAATCTTCAGAGTTGCATTTAATTCTTTCCAAAAGATCCCACTGGAATTCAATAGTCTTCTACATAAAAGAACCAGCACAAGAAGTATCAAGCATGGTTTGATCATTACGATAAAGTCGAGCATAAAAGTTCTGGATAATAATTTCTCTTGAGAGCTCATGATTGGGGCATGAATATAAAATTGAGTTAAGCCTCCCCCCAGCTAGAGCGGTACTTTCTCCTTCACGTGGCGAAAAATTATATATATAATTCCGATCACGATGAACTAGATGCATAGGATAATTTTTTTGGTGGAACTCCAATTTCAAACGATTCCAATTCCATGATCCAATATCATCGCATAGCCTATACCATGCCAATGCTTTTCCCTTCAAAGATAAAGGGAAAACCTTTTTCATAACTTGATCCCTGGGTAAACCTGCAAGCTTAAACAATCCACAAATTTGTTCCACATATATCAAGTGCATATCAGGATGTTCGGTTCCATCTCCTGCATAAGGATTAGCTAGCAGTTGTTCTATCATACCCGGAGGAATTTCATATTCAATATTTTTAGTAGGTACAGTAGGTTGAGGGGTAATTAATTGTGGTTCTGGACGAGGTGAAGATACCCCGAACAAACCCCTCAAAGGATTGTTTTCCATAGTAACAAGTGATAATAAGTTTCAGCACACTATATAAATGTTTCCTTACCAAAGGCGCTTCACTCCCCGGGAACGGCGCCAGAAAATAGCCTTGATGACCCACAAGTATAGGGGATCAATTGTAGCTCTTTTCAATAAGTAAGAGTGTCGAACCCAACGAGGAGCGGAAGGAAATGACAAGTAGTTTTCAGTAAGGTAATGTCTGCAAGTGCTGAAATTGTAAGTAGCGGAGTAGTTTGATAGCAAGATAATTTGTAACAAGCAAGTAACGATAGTAGTAACAAAAGTGCAGCAAGGTATCCCAATCCTTTTGAGGCAAAGGACAGGCCAAAACGGTCTCTTATGATAAGCAACATTCTTAAGGGTGCACCAATTTCATCTAGTCACTTTCATCATGATGGTTCGATTTGTGTTCGCTACTTTGATAATTTGATATGTGGGTGGACCGGTGCTTAGGTGATGTTCTTACTTGAACAAACCTCCTACTTATGATTAACCCTCCCGCAAGCATCCCCAACTATGAGAAAAGTATTAAGAATAAATTCTAACCATAGCATTAAACTTTGGGGTCCAATCGGTCCCTTACGGAATAGCGCATAAACTGGGGTTTAAGTTTTTGTCACTCTCGCAACCCACCATCTAATTGCTACTCCACAATGCATTCCCTTAGGCCCAAATATGGTGAAGTGTCATGTAGTCGACGTTCACATGACACCACTAAGGGAATCACAACATACATACTATCAAAATATCGAACACGTACCAAGTTCACATGATTACTTGCAACATGATTTATCCCGTGACCTCAAGAACAAAAGTGACTACTCACAAATAATAAACATGCTCATGATCAGAGGAGTATTAAATATCATATTGGATCTGAACATATAATCTTCCACCAAATAAACCATATAGTAATCAACTACAAGATGTACTCAACACTACTAGTCACCCACAACCACCAATCTACAATTCCGGTAACAAGATTGAACACAAGAGATGAACTAGGGTTTGAGATGAGATGGTGCTGTTGAAGATCTTGATGGAGATTGCCCTCCCCAAGATGGGAGAGTTGTTGGTGATGATGATGACGATGATTTCCTCCTCCGGTAGGGAAGTTCCCCCGGCGGAATCGCTTCGCCGGAGGGCAAAAGTGCTCCTGCCCAAGTTCCGCCTCGAGGCGGTGGCGCTTCGTCCCGAAAGTCCTCCTCTTATTTTTTCTAGGTCAAAATGACCTATATACGAGAAGATGGGCACCGGAGGTGGGCCAAGGAGACCACAACCCCCCAGGGCGTGCCAGGGGGGCCTGGCGCACCCAGGTAGGTTGTGCCCACCCGGTGGCCCCCCTCTGGTGGTTATTTGTTCCAGTAATTCTTATTTATTCCATAAAAAATCCCCGTGAAGTTTCAGCTTGTTTGGAGTTGTGCAGAATAGGTAGCCCGACGTAGCTTTTTCAGGTCTAGATTTCTAGCTGCCGGAATTCTCCCTCTTGGTGTGTACCTTGCAAACTATGAGAGAAAAGGCATTAGAATTACTCCAAAAAGCATTATTGTGGATAAAAACATTATAAATAATAGTAAGAAAACATGATGCAAAATGGACGTATCAATCATCATTAACTTCCTCACTAATTGGTGTAGGAATCACTGGAACGGATTTCTGTGATGAACTACTTTCCAATTTGGGAGAAGGTACAATTACCTCATCAAGTTCTACTTTCCTCGCACTCACTTCTTCCAACAGAAACTCCTTCTCTAGAAAGGATCCATTCTTAGCAATGAATTTCTTGCCTTCGGATTTGTGATAGAAGGTGTACCCAACAGTTTTCTTTGGGTATCCTATGAAGACACATTGCTTCAATTTGGGTTCGAGCTTATCAGGTTGAAGCTTCTTCACATAAGCATCGCAGCCCCAAACTTTAAGAAACGACAGCTTAGGGTTCTTGCTAAACCACAGTTCATATGGTGTCATCTCAGCGGATTTAGATGGTGCCCTATTTAACGTGAATGCAGTTGTCTCTAAAGCATAACCCCAAAATGATAGCGGTAAATCGGTAAGAGACATCATAGATCGCACCATGTCTAATAAAGTACGGTTACGACGTTTGGACACACCATTACGCTGTGGTGTTCCAGGTGGCGTGAGTTGCGAAACTATTCCATATTGTTTCAAATGAAGACCAAACTCATATCTCAAATATTCACCTCCATGATCAGATTGTAGAAACTTTATTTTCTTGTTATGATGATTTTCCACTTCACTCTGAAATTCTTTGAACTTTTCAAATGTTTCAGACTTATGTTTCATTAAGTAGATATACCCATATCTGCTCAAATCATCTGTGAAGGCCAGAAAATAATGATACCCGCCGCGAGCCTCAACACTCATCGGACCACATACATCAGTATGTATTATTTCCAATAAGTCAGTTGCTTGCTCCATTGTTCCGGAGAACGGAGTCTTAGTCATCTTGCCCATGAGGCATGGTTCGCAAGCATCAAGTGATTCCAAAATTCCATCAGCATGGAGTTTCTTCATGCACTTTACACCAATATGACCTAAATGGCAGTGCCACAAATAAGTTGCACTATCATTATTAACTTTGCATCTTTGGCTTCAATATTATGAATATGTGTATCACTACAATCAAGATTCAACAAAAATAGACCACTCATCAAGGGTGCATGACCATAAAATATATTACTCATATAAATACAACAACCATTATTCTCTGATTTAAATGAATAACCGTCTCGCATCAAACAAGATCCAGATATAATGTTCATGCTCAACGCTGGCACCAAATAAAAATTATTCAGGTCTAAAACTAATCCCGAAGGTAGATGTAGAGGTAGCGTGCCGACGGCGATCACATCGACTTTGGAACCATTTCCCATGCGCGTCGTCACCTCGTCCTTAGCCAATCTTCGTTTAGTCCGTAGCCCCTATTTCGAGTTGCAAATATGAACAACAGAACCAGTATCAAATACCCAGACACTACTACGAGCATTAGTAAGGTACACATCAATAACATGTATGTCAAATATACCTTTCACTTTGCCATCCTTCTTATCCGCCAAATACTTGGGGCAGTTCCGCTTCCACTGACCAGTCCCTTTGCAGTAGAAGCACTCAGTTTCAGGATTAGGTCCAGACTTGGGCTTCTACCCTTGAGCAGCAACTTGCTTGCTGTTCTTCTTGAAGTTCCCCTTCTTCCCTTTGCCCTTTATCTTGAAACTAGTGGTCTTGTTAACCATCAACACTTGATGCTCCTTCTTGATTTCTACCTCCGCAGCCTTTAGCATCGCGAAGAGCTCGGGAATTGTCTTTTCCATCCCTTGCATATTATAGTTCATCACGAAGCCTTTATAGCTTGGTGGCAGTGATTGAAGAACTCTGTCAATGACACTATCATTAGGAAGATTAACTCTCATCTGAGTCAAGTGGTTATGGTACCCAGACATTCTGAGTATGTGTTCACTGACAGAACTATTCTCCTCTATCTTGCAGCTATAGAACTTGTTGGAGACTTCATATCTCTCAACTCGGGTATTTGCTTGAAATATTAACTTCAACTCCTGGAACATCTCATATGCTCCATGATGTTCAAAACGTCTTTGAAGTCCCGATTCTAAGCCGTAAAGCATGGCACAGTGAACTATCGAGTAGTCATCAGCTTTGCTCTGCCAGACGTTCATAACGTCCGGAGTTGCTCCTGCAGCGGGTCTTACACCTAGCGGTGCTTCCAGGACGTAATTCTTCAGTGCAGCAATGAGGATAATCCTCAAGTTACGGACCCTGTCCGTGTAGTTGCTACCATCATCTTTCAACTTAGCTTTCTCTAGGAACGCATTAAAATTCAAGGGAATGGTAGCATGGGTCGTTGATCTATAACAACATAGATATGCAAAAACTATCAGGTACTAAGTTCATGATAAATTAAAGATCAATTAATCATATTACTTAAGAAGTCCCTCTAGTCATCTAAATGATCACGTGATCCATATCAACTAAACCATGTCCGATCATCACGTGAGATGGAGTAGTTTTCAATGGTGAACATCACTATGTTGATCATATCTACTATATGATTCACGTTCGACCTCTCGATCTCAGTGTTCCGAGGTCATATCTGCATATGCTAGGCTCGTCAAGTTTAACCCGCGTATTCTGCACGTGCAAAACTGGCTTGCACCCGTTGTATGTGAACGTAGATCTTATCACACCCGATCATCACGTGGTGTCTCGGCACGATGAACTATAGCAACGATGCATACTCAGGGAGAACACATGTACCTTGAAATTTAGTGAGGGGTCATCTTATAATGCTACCGCCATACTAAGCAAAATAAGATGCATAAAGGATAAACATCACATTCAATCAAAATATGTGACATGATATGGCCATCATTACCTTGTTCCTTTGATCTCCATCTCCAAAGCACCGTCATGATCTCCATTGTCACCGGCTTGACACCTTGATCTCCATCGTAGCGTCGTTGTCGTCTCGCCAACTATTGCTTCTACGACTATCACTACCGCTTAGTGATAAAGTAAAGCAATTACATGGCGATTGCATTTCATACAATAAAGCGACAACCATAAGGCTCCTGCCAGTTGCCGATAACTTTTACAAAACTTGATCATCTCATACAAAAATTTATATATCATCACGTCTTGAACATATCACATCACAAAATGCCCTGCAAACACAAGTTAGACATCCTCTACGTTGTTGTTGCAAGTTTTATGTGACTGCTACGGGCTTCTAGCAAGAACTGTTCTTACCTACGCAAAAAAAACCACAACGATTTTTCGTCAAGTGTGTTGTTTTAACCTTCAACAAGGACCGGCCATAGTCAAATTCGATTCAACTAAAGTTGGAGAAACAACACCTGCCAACCACCTATGTGTGAAGCACGTCGGTAGAACCGGTCTCATGAACGTGGTCATGTAATGTTGGTCTAGGCCGCTTCATCAAACAATACCGCCAAATCAAAATAAGACATTGGTGGTAAGCAGTATGACTATTATCGCCCACAACTCATTGTGTTCTACTCGTGCATATCATCTATGCATAGACCTGACTAAGATGCCCATGTTGGGGAACGTAGCATGCAGTTTCAAAAAATTTCCTATGATCACGCAACATCTATCTAGGAGATGCATAGCAGCGAGACGGGAAGAGTGTGTCCACGTACCCTCGTAGACCGAAAGCGGAAGCATTAGATTAACGCGATTGATGTAGTCGAACGTCTTCACGATCCAACCGATCCAAGTACCGAACGTACGGCACCAACGTGTTCAGCACACGTTCAGCTCGATGACGTCCCTCGAATTCTTGATCCAGTAGAGAGTCGAGGGAAAGTTCCGTCAGCATGATGGCGTGGCGACGGTGATGGTGATGTGATCCGCGCAGGGCTTCGCCTAAGCACTACGACGCTATGACCGGAGGAGTAAACTGTCGAGAGGGGCACCGCACACGGCTAAGAGAATAACTGTTGTGCCTTTGGGGTGCCCCCAGCCTCCGTATATAAAGGGGGGGAGGAGGAGATCGGCGGCTAGGAGGGGTGCGCCAAGGGGGGAGTCCTACTAGGACTCCTAGTCCTAGTAGGATTCGCCCCCCCCCTTTTCCTTTCTCCACCGGAGGGACAAGGGAGGAGAGGGAGAGGGAAAGGGGGGCGCCGCCCCTCCCCCTAGTCCAATTCGGACTGCCATGGGGGGGTGGCCACCCCTGGCGGCCCTCCTCTCTCTCCACTAAGGCCGACTAAGGCCCAATATTTCCCCCGGGGGGTTCCGGTAACCCCTCGGTACTCCGGTAAAATATCCAAACCACTCGAAACCATTCCGATGTCCGAATACTACCTTCCAATATATGAATCTTTACCTCTCGACCATTTCGAGACTCCTCGTCATGTCCGTGATCTCATGCCAACTCAACAAACACCTTCGGAGACACCTGTAGAGCATGTTTATAATCACCCAGTTACTTGTGACATTTGATAGCACACAAAGTGTTACTCTGGTATTCGGGAGTTGCATAATCTCATAGTCAGAGGAATATGTATAAGTCATGAAGAAAGCAATAGCAATAAAACTAAATGATCATAATGTAAGCTAACAGATGGGTCTTGTCCATCACATCATTCTCTAATGATGTGATCCCGTTCATCAAATGACAACACATGTCTATGGTCAGAAAACTTAACCATCTTTGATTAACGAGCTAGTCAAGTAGAGGCATTCTAGGGACACTCAATTTTGTCTATGTATTCACACATGTACTAAGTTTCCGGTTAATAAAATTCTAGCATGAATAATAAACATTTATCATGATATAAGGAAATATAAATAACAACTTTATTATTGCCTCTAGGGCATATTTCCTTCACGAAGCTCGATGCGTAGTCTGTAGGTCGAAAGCATACACGGTGATAAGCGGAGAGCTCTACAAACGCACCTAGATGGGCGTATTCCAATGATGTGTCTTGTAAGAGGAAGGAGACCTTACAAGAAATCCACACGGGGGATTGTCGCCATCACGCAGCACCCAGGATGATAGTGGGCTATGCACCGGGGGTGGCTCACCAAGGCGGACCAGGCAGGAGGCCCGGTAGGGGGGCACAAGGCCCAGTAGCGGGATGAACCGACTTGTGACCATCTTGCCTCCCAAGTCACAAAGTGCGGCGACCTTGATCGTATCTCCTCCCTGTAAAGCCTAATTTCCACTGCCTATACAAGGGGAGGTTCGAAAGGCTCTCATCACCATTTAATCTTAGAGAAAATAACTCTCGGCAGTAGCCTAGTTAATACCATTGTACTCCCTCGCACGAGGTAACCCACCATCATGAATAAAAAGAAGCAGGACGTTGGGTATTACTCTCTGGAGGCCGAACCTGGGTAACATGTGCGTGCCGGCTCCGTCGTGGTACTTCCGATCTCGTCAGGAACCCTATCGAGAGATCTGACGGTTTTCTGCATCATCACCGATTATGAGGTCTTGCCGGCAGATAGCCACCAATCACACACCCCATACGCCTCCGCACGCATTTTGGGTCGGCCAATGTGCGGGGTTAGTGTTCCTATTTTTTGTTTTTGTTTCACATTTTTTATTTGTTTTTTGTTCTTTTACTTCTATAGAATTGTTCATCAATCTCAACTTCTATTTTTTCGGGCTTCAAACATGTTCTTCAATTCAAAATATGTTCATAAATTCAAAGTTGTTTCTGAATTTATAAATGTTGATGAGTTTTAAAAATATTCAAAATTTTAAAAAATGTTTGCGTATTTCAAAAATTATTCCCAATTTTCCCCCCAAAAATGTTAGTAGATTATAAACTATTTACAAACAAAAAACATTCATGTATTTCAAAAAATATTCATCAATTCACAAACAAATGTTCATGAATATAAAAAATGTTCTTTCATTTAAAAAAAATATTAGCCAATACAATAAATGTTCAGGAACTAGGAAACAATGTTCATCGATTCAATTTTTTTGAGAATTTTTTAAAAAAAATCTTGATTTCAAAAAAATCATGAAATTTCTAAAACTGTTCACTGATTTTCACAATTTGTTCCCAAATTTATTGAAAAAGGAAAAACAAAAACGATAGATAAATAATAAAAGGAAATAAAAAGAAAACAAAAAAATCAAAAACAGCGAAAACACATACTAAAGAAAAACTAGTTCAGAGAAGGTTCTAGAACCTTTCAAAAACATTCCTAAAACTGGTGGGAGAAAAGGCATGTGAAAAAACTGCGTATTGGCTGGCACATATGTGCGTGATAGGGAGAGGAGGGGGTGCATGTTTGCTCGCTATGTGTCGATCCACGCAATAAATAGGTCTAATCACTATTTGGTGCCTTAAGCGCTGTTAGCGCCGATTAGGGATGCTGGCGCTGGAAGGAGCGCGTAGCGGGCCGGCCCATTTATTATTTTATTTCTGTTCGAAATAGCAAAAAACATATACTAAAGAAAAACTAGTTCAGAGAAGGTTCTAGAACCTTTCAAAAACATTCCTAAAACTGGTGGGAGGAAAGGCATGTGAAAAAACTGCGTATTGGCTGGCACATATGTGCGTGATAGGGAGAGGAGGGGTGCATGTTTGCTCGCTATGTGTCGATCCACGCAATAAATAGGCCTAATCACTATTTGGTGCCTTAAGCGATGTTAGCGCTGATTAGGGATGCTGGCGCTGGAAGGAGCGCATAGCGGGCCGTCGCATTTATTATTTTATTTCTGTTCGAAATAGCAAAAAACACATACTAAAGAAAAACTAGTTCAGAGAAGGTTCTAGAACCTTTCAAAAACATTCCTAAAACTGGTGGGAGAAAAGGCATGTGAAAAAACTGCGTATTGGCTGGCACATATGTGCGTGATAGGGAGAGGAGGGGGTGCATGTTTGCTCGCTATGTGTCGATCCACGCAATAAATAGGCCTAATCACTATTTGGTGCCTTAAGCGCTGTTAGCGCCGATTAGGGATGCTGGCGCTCGAAGGAGCGCGTAGCGGGCCGGCCCATTTATTATTTTATTTCGGTTCGAAATAGAAAACACATACTAAAGAAAAACTAGTTCCGAGTAGGTTCTAGAACCTTTCAAAAACATTCCTAAAACTGATGGGAGAAAAGGCATGTGAAAAAGCTGCGTATTGGCTGGCACATATGTGCGTGATAGGGAGAGGAGGGGTGCATGTTTGCTCGCTATGTGTCGATCCACGCAATAAATAAACCTAATCATTATTTGATGCCTTAAGCGCTGTTAGTGCCGATTAGGGATGCTGGTGCTGAAAGGAGCGCTTAGCGGGCCGGCGCATTTATTATTTTATTTCTGTTCAAAATAGCAAAAAACACATACTAAAGAAAAACTAGTTCAGAGAAGGTTTTAGAACCTTTCAAAAACATTCCTAAAACTGGTGGGAGAAAAGGCATGTGAAAAACTGTGTATTGGCTGGCACATATGTGCGTGATAGGGAGAGGAGGGGGTGCATGTTTGCTCGCTATGTGTCGATCCACGCAATAAGTAAACCTAATCACTATTTGGTGTCTTAAGCGCTGTTAGCACTGATTAGGGATGCTGGCGCTGGAAGGAGCGCGTAGCGGGCCGGCGCATTTATTATTTTATTTCTATTTGAAACATTCCTAAAACTGGTGGGAGAAAAGGCATGTGAAAAACTGTGTATTGGCTGGCACATATGTGCGTGATAGGGAGAGGAGGGGGTGCATGTTTGCTCGCTATGTGTCGATCCACGCAATAAGTAAACCTAATCACTATTTGGTGTCTTAAGCGCTGTTAGCACTGATTAGGGATGCTGGCGCTGGAAGGAGCGCGTAGCGGGCCGGCGCATTTATTATTTTATTTCTATTTGAAATAGCAAAAAAACATACTAAAGAAAAACTAGTTCAGAGAAGGTTCTAAAACCTTTCAAAAACATTCCTAAAATTGGTGGAAGAAAAGGCATGTGAAAAAACTGCGTATTAGCCGGCCGGTCCATTTATTATTTTATTTCTGTTCGAAGCTGGAAGGAGCGCGGACAGGACTCGAAATCACGACCCCACCCTTACAATAGGGCTGCGCCAACCACTACGCCAATGAGCGACCAGCGCTTAGAAGCAAAGTTTGCTCTCTTCTTTCATTCGTTCTCCAGCTCGCAAAATGCCCGGTGTCGGAAGCTTCCCAAACCATTTTTTTTCCTTGTAACGGGGTTGTTCGCCTTTTCTCTTTCCTTTTTTTGCTAAATGCGTGCACTTTTCTTAAAAAAATCAAAGAAGGTGTTCTTCAAAATCCACGAATTTTATAAATTTGAAAAAATTCATTGTTTTTTTAAGTTTATTGAGTTTGAAGAAAGTTCGTCGAATTTGGAAAAAAAATCAATGAATTTAAGAAAAATTCATCATAATTGAAAAAAGTTCATCGAATCAGAGAAAAGTTCATCATAATTAGAAAAAGTTCATCGAATGTGAAAAAAGTTCATCGATCTTGAAAAAGTTTCAACGGATTTGAAAAAAGTTCATCGATTGTGAAGAAAGTTCAACGGATTTGAGAAACATTAATCGGTTTTGAATAAAGTTCAGTGGATTTGGAAAAAAGTTCATCGATTTTGAGAAAATTTCAACGAATTTGAAAACTGTTCAACCGATTTTGAAAAAAGTTCATCGATTTTCAAAAAAGTTCAGCGGATTTGAAAGAAAGTTCATCGATTTCTTTTGAAAAAGTTCATCAAATTTACAAAAAGTTCATCAAAATTTAAGAAAAAATCATCAATTTTGAGAAACGTTCAATGAATTTGGAAAAGGTTCGTCAAATTTATAAAGAAAAGGAAAAACAGAAAAAGAAAAAGAAAAAAGAAAAATCAATTAAAATGCAAGGAGAAAAAGGAAAATGCTTATTTTTTACCGACTTATCCTAGGCAACTCGTAAGCCGCCTCGTTCTTTTGACGCGTGTCCCACGTCGGTCGTCAATTCTCCACCGCTAAAAACCTTATCCCTTCATCTTCTGATCCTTCCTCTTCGTCTCTTCTTCTCGTCCCCATCTCTTCACCAAGGCAGGAGTAAATTGCAGAAAACCACCATTTTAAGGGCTAGGTTTGCGAAAAACACTAGGATACAGATTCGCTGCAGAAAGCACCACGTCTAGCGTAATTGTTTTGCAAAAACCACTGATCGGCGGATTTGGCTCGGTTAAGCGCGTTTATGACAGATGGGGCCCTTTTTTGCCTACGTGGCGTAACATTTCGTGCCAGGTCAATTTTAATATAATTTTACAAACTCGTCCACAGATTTTACAGAGACACCCCTAAATCAAAAAGGAAAAAGCAATCAGCCCACGTTCATCCTCGCAACTGGTTGGGGCGGTCAACGCAGCCAGCGTCGGGCGCCTCCTCGCGCAGCAGGCCAAAACGGGGGGAGGGGGCGGCACCCCTTGCCGGATCCGGCAGCCGTTGCCGTTGTTGCGCCGAACCAGGAGGTAGGCCTCGGCGCGCGCGGACAGGTTGTCCTTGATGTGCTCCTCCTTCATCTCCAGGCAATCCGTCGCGCACCGCAGCAGTGCGACGTTCCAGGGCGTGAGCTCGACACGACCCGTAGCAGAACTTGGCCGTAGCCTCGAAGGTGCCGGGCCCGCCGGGGAAGTCCGCGATGGCGATGCGGTACGACCTACCATCCTCCATCCTAACCTCATGCTGCTGCTGCTCGGCCAGAGGAGGAGCCATGGCTGCAGCACCTCACCTCGGTGGATCCCGTCGCAAACGGGCTAAACGGCGACAGATCTGACCGGGGGCGGAGGAGGCCGTTCGCGTGGAGGAGCTCGGCAGCCAGATCCCATCTGAGAGACGGGGACGGACTTCGACGGCGATGTTGCCGGGTAGGAGCAGGGCACGGCGGCTGCAAGAACGAGGGAGAGATAGAGATCAGAGGAGGGAGAAACAGGGGAGAAACAGAGGAGAAGATGGAAAGAGAGGGGCAACGGGCGGCTAGCCAGGTGGTTTTCCGGCGATAAGGCACAGCTCGCCGGCGACGAGGAGGCCCGGGCGTTCTTGGGGATGGGCGGTGCTTGGGGACGAGCTGCGCTCTCCTCGGGCGTTGCTGCAGCTGTACGGAGCAAAAAAGGAATGGATTGTTCTTGCTCTCTATTTGTTCTTCATCAGTACTAGTAGTGGAGAACGAGCATCAATGTCTCATGTAATGCTGTCTTTGGTAATAGTGTTGGGGTGTTTTCGCTTTTTGACAATAGTGTTGGGGGTGTTTTCGCATTTTTACCCATGTAATGCTGTCTTTGGTAAAACGCTATGCCACATCAGCGAAATAGGGGACCCATCTGTCATAAACGCACTTAACCGAGCCAGATCCGCCAATCAGTGATTTTTGCAAAAAGATTACACAAGACATGGTGCAATTTGTCAAGAAACTGTAACCTAGTGTTTTCAGAAAACCTAGCCCTCAAAGTGGTGGTTTTATGCAATTTACTCCCAAGGCAGCAAAGCTAGACGCACATGTGTGCAGGTGACGCCGGAGGCAATGCCCAGCCACGCCCTGCTACGAGATCCCGCCGCGCAGGAGGAGCCGTTATTGCCGCTCGCCCGCGCTGGCCGCGGGCTCTATGGCAGTGGCTCGCCGGCTCAGCTACTGGTAGCCTGCACGAGCTGCTCCATGGGGCAGGCGGAGGCCACTTGCAGTGCCCCCTATGTTCCAACAGCCTCAACGCTGCAAAGCCCCGACGAGTGCGCGAAATCAAGCTGCGAGCCCGGAGTGGCGGAGTTGTGAGCATGGACGCTGGAGCCCGACGGTGGCGGAGTTGTGACCACGAACACCGGTGAAAGGCGGGATGCTGCGAGCCGGCGCTGCTACGAAGTGGTGGGTGCGTTACATGCTCATGGTGCTACGATGGCACTGCAACCGGCACCGACAATGCAATCGAGAGTTCTCGCCCGCAGCGGATGCTCCTGGCCACATGATCTCATCGACGCTGCAAATGATGGGGATACGCGGCGATGCTGCAACGATGGGCATCAAGCGAGCGACGGGTGATACAACCAATGGAGTTCACCAGGGTGCCGCATCATACTTTGCTTCAAGGAGTTGCAGGTGGAGCACCACTGAGCCGCACGATGCGCGATGGAGCTGCAATGGAGCATGCTCGGTGCTGCGATGAAACCTTCGTCAGACCGTTGGAATGTCGACGGCGCTGCAAGGGAGCATCACCGGTGCTATGATGGAGAATCGTCGGGCCGTCGAAACTGAAAGCTGAATAAAACTGTTGCTTATTGATGATTTGGTGCGGCATACAAAAGTATATAAGAGGGTACAAACCGACTTGGGGTAGGGGTACAAAACTGACTTGGACTAGAAGTCGTATACCATAATGACTACTCTAACATAGCGTTGAAAATTAAGGAAAAGAGAATGGACCTCGGATTTGTTGCGTAAAGGAAAAGTCCAGACAAAGTGGGTGAAATCATCTAGGATAACAAGGTAGTATTTAAAACCCGAAACACTTGCAATGGGAGAGGTCCATAAATCACAATGTATTAATTCAAAGGGATAAGTGCTACAAGAACTAGAGGAACTAAAGGGAAGACGCACATGTTTGCCTAATTGACAAGACTCGCAAAACACAGAATTATGAGAGTCCCTATTACATGGTATGGTAAATTCACTAAGCATAGAAGTTAAGACGGCGGGGTTGGGATGGCCCAAGCGACGATGCCAGAGATCGACGGAGGCCAGCATGGATGTTGGAGGGGTGGCGGCAGGAACTCCATTAAGAGAATAAAGATCACCGGAGCTATTGAAGCGAGCGATCTCGGCCTTGGTCAGGTAATCCTTCACAGATAAACCAAAAGGGTCAAATTCAGCCGAAACTAGATTGTCGCAAGTAAATTGGCGAACAGAGATAAGATTTTTAATGAGGGCGGGTGCAACTAGAACATCGCGAAGTAAAAGAGGTTTGGTGAAAGAGGGAAGTTGAGCCTGACCAACACAATATATAGGAATAGATGATCCATCTCCAAGGATAATGGAAGGGAAAGGAGATTTAGTGCAAGAAGATAACCAATTACTAGATGCAGACATATGACTAGAGGCCCCTGAATCAAAGATCCAATCCGTACCTGAGTTTCCTTGTGTAGCAAAGTTATTCATGGCCTGGAGAAAGGCAGCTTGATCCCAGCTCGGCGTCGCAGGTGAGGGTGGCGTCGGAAGTGGTGCCGGCGGATACGATGGTGAAGGCAGTAGGGCCGGCTGGGGAGTGTAGTAGGCATTGGCCGGCTGTGGTGGGGGTGGCGTCGGGAGCAGGGCCGGCTGAGGTGTGTAGTAGGCGCCGCCGTCGGTGCTGTAATGACCATAAGGAGCATACGTCGGGGCGGCGTGATAGGCATTGGCCGACTGTCGGGGGTTGAGAACCCCGGGAGCACCAATAGGCGGCCGAAGGCCGGGTTGCCAGGCACCTGAGTATGCCGGCGGAGCACCGAGGGTGGACGGAGCGGACCAGGGCATGGGCCATGCTTGAATAAGCCCCGTCCAAGGATCATGAGGAGGCCGCCATGCAACCGCAGATGGAGCACTGGTGGGTGGTGCAGGACTCGGTGCTGGTGATGTCGTAGGCGGAACCGAACGAGTCGACGGCGGCATGTAGATAGGGTTTTTGCCGCGGTAGTTCGGACTAGGGCGCCAGCCTGGGGGCGGTTCAACAGATGACGATGCGGACGGCCCGGCGGCAGGAGCCGGCCTGGAAGGCGGCGCTGGTGTAGACGACAGAGGAGGACGAGCCGCAGCATGAAAGACCTTGGGGCGAGAGTCCTTGCGAGCTTGTGTTTCCGCCGCAAGTTGTAGCAAGGAACGAACTTCGGCGAAGGTAGGAGGGGGCCGTATCATCGGTATGAACGAGGCTTGCTTGTCAAAGTCTTCGCTGAGGCCGACGACGACGATATTGATTAGCTGTGAGTCGCTAACTGTATCGCCGAGTTCGCGGAGCTCATCACCAATGGTCTTAACGCGCTGGCAGAACAGGTTCACCGGGGCGTCTCCTTGCACCATATTGCGAAGCTCGGTGTGGAGAGCGTTTTTCCGAGCGTCGGTGTTGCTTTGGAAGAGCTGACGGAGGGAGTGCCAAATGTTGGCAGCGGTGGCGCCGTCGTGATCGAGCATGTTGAAGATCTCGGTGGTGATGCGGGTGTAGAACCACTGGACGATCGCGAGATCGTCTTTCAACCATTCCGGATCGTCGGGGCGGGGAAGACAGTTGGCGGCGACATGCGAGTGCAGGTTGCAGCGGCCGAGGTGGAGATCGAAGAGATGTCTCCAATGATAGTAGTCGTGGGCGGCGAGATCAAGAACTATGGGGATGTAGGGGCTGACGTCGGAGATTGTGTCAGCAAGAGATATTGGTGCGGCGAGGATGGGTGCAGGGTAGTTTTGTGGAGCTATGGTGAGGGCCGAGAGAGAAGCGGCCGCGGCGTTGGCAGCCTTGGCGATGAGTGCGGCCCGGCGCTCGAAGTAGCCGGGCGGCGGTGGCGTTGGCGGAGCCATACCCTAAACCCTGGGACCGGTATCTGATACCATGAAAGCTGAATAAAACTGTTGCTTATTGATGATTTGGTGCGGCATACAAGAGTATATAAGAGGGTACAAACCGACTTGGGGTAGGGGTACAAAACTGACTTGGACTAGAAGTCGTATACCATAATGACTACTCTAACAGAAACATCGTCGGTGCTACAACGGAGCATCACTGACACTGCAATGGAGCATCGTCGGACCGCCAGAACATCATCGGTGCCGCGATGAAGCATTCGCAGAAACCGTCGGAACATCGACGGTGCTGCAAGGGAGCATCACCGGTGCTCTGATGGAGCATCGTCGGGTCGTCGAAACATCGCCGGTGCTACAATGGAGCATCACCGACACTGCGATGGAGCATCGTCGGACCGCCGGAACATCACCGGTGCCACGATGAAGCATTGGCCGAACCACCGGAACATCAATGACGTTGCAAGGGAGCATCACCGGTGCTATGATGTAGCATCGTCGGGCCGTCGAAATATCGCCGGTGCTACAATGGAGCATCACCGACACTGCGATGGAACTCGGACCGTCGGAACTTCACCGGTGCTGCGATGAAGCACTCGTCGGACCGTCGGATCATCGACGACGTTGCATGGGACCATCACTGGTGCTACGATGGAGCATCGTCGTGCTGTCAAAACATCGTCGGTGCTACAACGGAGCATTATCGAGCCGTCGGTGCATCACCGAGTCATCAGAGCATCACCGGTGCTACAACGGAGCATCGTCGAGCTGCCGGAACATCATCGGTGCCGCGATGAAGCATTTGTCAGACCGTGGAACATTGACGACACTGCAAGGGAGCATCACTGGTGCTACAGTGGATCATCGTCGGGTCGTCAAAACATTGCCGGTGCTACAACGGAGCATCGCCGAGCCATCGCAGCATCACCGACACTGCGATGGAGCATCGTCGGGCCGCCAGAACATCATTGTTGCTGCAATGAAGCATTCGTCGCACCGTCAGAACATCGACGACACTGCAAGGGAGCATCACCGGTGCTACGATGGAGCATAGTCGGATCGTCGAAACATCACCGATGCTACAACAGAGCATCGCTGAGCCGCGGAGCATCACTAGTGCTGCAATGGAGCATAGCCGGGTGGCCGAAGCATTGCAGGTGCAACGATGGTGCATCAATGGTGCTAGAAGGGGTGGTCGCAGCAGGGCCGTTGCTGCAACACATCAACCCCAGAACTCATTGGCGCTGCTGCCGTGGCTGATGTATGGTAGGCTCGTTGGCTGTTTTATTGTGAGGTCACCGACGATGTGGTTGATAGCACCTAAGGGCTGCAGCTGATGTTCTAAGCCGCTAGCTACAGCTCTGGCTAGAGTTACGCGTGCGGGGGGTGTTGCATTGGTGGCTAGACACTGCGGGGAGACATGTGCAAGTTGGGATGGAAGTCGCTGTGGTCCAGTCATCAGCTAGCTAATCCAGCGGCCCAAATTATACCGTATTGGTGCAAATCAAGGGCGGGCAGGGCGGCTTACTTTCCAGCGACATCATCCGGATGACGCCTAGCACGCGCCGGAGAAAAAACCACGAACTGAAGAAATGAATAAAAGAAATAAAAAAATATTTGCCTCACAACCGGTGGGCTTGCCTACTGGTTTGTGTGCTCTCGGTCGAACGTAGAGGTGGCGGCGCAGAATCCTGTATTCTGCGCCTTTTTTTGTTGAGAGTTTGACTAATACAGGGCTATTTGGGCCGGCCCAGGTAATGGCAGTTCATTCTACAAACCGGTCTGCACCCGTCGTTCGTCCTTGGGCTCGGCCCATTTTGCTATCTTTTCTCTGTTTTTGCAATGTACGCACACGTCATGAACGCTAGTTTGATCGGGGCATGCAGTTCCTTTTCTCTCACTGATTTTGGGAACCTACAGGTTTTGGGGGGCGTTTTTCCTGGTGTTCTCTAGAATGGGTTTTTTCTACAAAAATTCAAATTCGTGACCTTTTTCTTGAAATTGTAAACTTTGCTTAAGTTCGTAAAGTTTTCAAAACCATGAGCTGTTTTTTCAAATCCGTGAGTATTTTTTTATAATCATGAAATTTATTTTGAAATTCGTTGGACTTTTTTGTCAACTTGTGATATTTTTTCTATTCCATGAACTTTTTCCAAATTTGTGAAAAAATTCAAGTAGGTGAAATTTTTTCAAACTCGTGAACATATTTCAAATCAACCAATATTTTTTGAAATTTGCGAACTTTTCATAAATGCGTGAACATTTTTTTCGAATTTGTTAACCTTTTACAAATTCATGAACTATTTCACATTGGTTAACTTTTAAAATTAATGAAACTTTTGAAAATTCTGAATTCTTTCTCAAATTCATGAAAAAATTATTTGACGAGATTTTTGTAATGTGAAAGGTCAGTGTGCAGTGGTCAGGTCAAAGGTCAACATGTGTGTTGCCATATGGACAATGCATCAGTAGTCAAATGGTCAAGTCAATCGAGCTGGGCTCGAGTTAATTTGAAACGAACGCGAGCCAGCCAGCCGAACGCAAGCGGGTTTTATTGGGTCGGCCCATATAGCTAGCCCATGTGCGCCAGATCAACAGTTGGCGCGTTAAACGTTGTATAAGCGCTCCCTTAGGATCGGCGGAAGAGTTGCATCTTATTCCCCTGGGTGTGGGGCCTTCAAGTGTGGCGAGCACGACCTCGTGGCAGGGTTATTTGCCGTGTGCGATGTAAAAGCCGAGTGCTTCTTCTGTAATATGCCGAGAGCCTTGTACAAACCGAGTGTTTTTTGTCGGCGCTACTTGGTGTAGTGTGCTGTAAGCCGTGGGCCCCTTATTCTTCGTGCATTTTAGTGTTATTGCCCGGCTTACATGATTAGAGGCCAAGTGGTCAATAAATTATATACTCAGGTTATGCAGAAACGCATGACAATATACGTCTTTCCTGTAGTGACAGTGCCTCCATTTTATAAAGAAGCAAAATGTCTGTTTGTGACACTATGGATGATACTGATTTAATAAGTAAAGCTAGTCGTCCATATCCATAAGGGTTGACATTATCTGGAACTAGAATATATTCTATGAAAAAGAAGAAAGATAATGCTGAAAGGTTCTGGTATGATGTGGACGATGAGCCCTTCGGTCTATAAGTATCTACTATAGCGCAAAAAAAAGTACTCCCTCCGTTTCTAAATATTTGTCTTTCTAAAGATTTCAACAAGTGACTACATACGGAGCAAAATGAGTGAATCGACACTCTAAAATATGTCTATATACATCCGTATGTGATAGTCCATTTGAAATCTTTAAAAAGACAAATATTTAGAAACGGAGGGAGTATCTACTAGCCATACATGAACCGTAATGATATGAGCAAGGAGGAGAGTAGAGAGCAAGCCTTACATGCCCGCAAGGGCCTTACCTCTGATAGCCAAGGATGACTTGCTTGTGTCTGTATCCTCGCTTAAGGTTTAATTAGCCTTGGTGTGGGGTCTCATGGGTAGTCATATTGGCTAGTTGAGTGGCTCTTGTTGCCCATGCTAGGCTGAAATTGCTACTCGATTTTTGTTGCTTATACACATGCATTTCCTGAAGACAGTAGGGGAAAGACATTTTTGTTGTTTAGAAGAGAAAACAAAAGAAAATGCTCTTTCTGTATGATTAGGTACACATGCAAATGCAGTCAACGTACGTAAATGCTTCCCTGTATTCTCACATTTACTTAAGGTCTCCTACATAACTACTCTTTATTTATTTATTTGCCGGGGGGGGGGGGGGGGGGGGGGGACATTTCATTTAATCAACTTGGGTCTTACAATCGTTTCAAATGGTAATGCTAATCTTCTGCGGGGATTTTGCTAACCAGCATGCAGTGCGTTGGTGACAACGATCTAGAGTTGCCATATAATGAGCTGCATTATTTAGTGACCTACAGATTATTCCAAAGTGCACACGTGTTCCTTGGCCATCTCGGCGGTCCCAGCCACCTTATACATGTTGCTAGAGTGATCTCTAAGGCTAAAGTCCAGAAGCTTGATGATTTCGGACCACCTGGAGCGGCAACTAAGAGCACAATTGATTTGCTACCAACATTTGGCATTGCCAATATCTGGGAAGCCAACATTTGACAAATTCAAAAGTTACATTTGATAACTTTTTGTGAGGCTGACAATGAAAATTGGCAACAAATCTCTAGACAATATTTGGCACTTGTCAAAATTTGGCATGCCAACTTTTGGCATCAAACCAAGTCCAGTGCAGCGCCAACTGGAGGCCCTGATCGCACGCCGCAAACTCGACCTCTAGAGTACCTGAGCAGTTGAAGAGCCACCTACATGCCGCATGAATTACAGGTCTTAGCTAACTATGTGTGTAATATATATACGCAGAAAGCATGAAGGAAACGAGAAAGGTGTCAAGGGAGAAGACGAGCACACACTAGAGATGCAATAAGATACGTTCTTCATCCGAGATATATATTTAGGCTTTGGATCTCCTTTTACTGTTTCGATGCATATATATAGCTCTAGTTTATACGGGCATTAATTGTTGTAAACCTGTAACCGAGTGCCATGAGAAATAACATCATCTCGCGACACTTTTTTTCTTCTAAGCGCAATTGGTGATAGCCAATCCACCTGTAATAATTAATTCTTTCACGGGGTTGAGGCTCCCCACCTAAATTATGAATTTTAAATACCTCAGAAATATTTACAGGGGTGTAGTGGACCTCAAGGAGTGATAGTCGTGCCAAGGCCAAAGCTCTAAATATAGTCCAGTGTCACCGATATATTGGTTTGGCAGGGTACAAATGGATATAGCATATGATTTCCCACGTATATAGACTAATATAAACCATTATATGAGACGATATTTGGCACGCTATTTTGACGGAGATATATGGACCAATACGTAGCTAACATATTCCTTTAAGAAATAATAAAAATAAAATTATACATTCAAATCTCCATCAAGATATTATAGTAATTAATGAACACTATGATCATATTATACATACGTCATGTGCTTTCTGATTAATAATTTAGTATGTTTTATTTATGCTTTTCTTAACCAAACATAAAATAAATAAATCGATACACTTATTATGTTTAAGTATTATTTTACTATACATTTTATTTGTGTTAAAAGGGCAGTACACGAACAAGCTTAACAAAAAATCAATAATTTTCCTAGATTTAACTACATATCTTCTCATAGAACAAGATTTTGACTGAGATAACTCTCTTCTTCTTAATTAATGGATGAGGCAAAGGTTTTGCCTTCGTTTAAAAAAAATACGTGGTATCAGTAATGCCAGAGATAAACTAATAAAAATCCGTTATCCGATATTTTGAACATAGCCCTGGACATTGCTTTTGTGTTACAATTAGTGTCCTTGAACCGATTAGTCTTGTAGGTTAGATCATTAATCATGTTTCTAAGAAATAAGTTGACCTGTTCATCCTCTCTCATTATTAATGACGTACGTCCAGTGCTACAACATGTTTGCTGCTTACACCAAGTAAAGGATGTAAGGTAGTTGGGCTCCAAAGTGCAGGAGCTTGTGCTAGTAGCAGATTTTCCCTCAGTTCGGAATCCAAGTCATCAATCCGTGGAAAGGTACAAGGTTCTTACACTAATAAGCTTTGTCACACAAATAAAGCTTCATTTGTACCCTTGACAACACTAACAAGGGTGTGAGCTTGCTAGCTTTGCTAGTTCTGCAAGATATTAAAAGATAATGTGGTAGGTAATATTTTTTATATTTTTGAATAAAAGATAACTAAAAAAGTATGTGTAAAATCTGCTGGAAGTGTTTTTTTATGCTAAAAACTGAACTGGTGTTCATAGGTTCACCTAGGGTAACTCGCCATAAGATAAGAAGTGCGGGAAGAAACATTGATGTCTACTACACAACCTTTTTCTTGTAGACGTTGTTGGGCCTCCAAGTGCAGAGGTTTGTAAAACAGTAGCAAATTTTCCTCAAGTGGATGACCTAAGGTTTATCAATCCGTGGGAGGCGTAGGATGAAGATGGTCTCTCTCAAACAACCCTGCAACCAAATAACAAAGAGTCTCTTGTGTCTCCAACACACACAATACAATGGTAAATTGTATAGGTGCACTAGTTCGGCGAAGAGATGGTGATACAAGTGCAATATGGATGGTAGATATAGGTTTTTGTAATCTGAAAATATAAAAACAGCAAGGTAGCAAGCGATAAAAGTGAGCACAAACGGTATTGCAATGCGTTGAAACAAGGCCTAGGGTTCATACTTTCACTAGTGCAAGTTCTCTCAACAATAATAACATAATTGGATCATATAAATATCCCTCAACGTGCAACAAAGAGTCACTCCAAAGTCACTAGTAGAGTCACTCCATCTTCATATCTCAAAACAATCATAAGGAATCAAACTTCACATAGTATTCAATGCACTTTATATGAAAGTTTTTATTATATCCCTCTTGGATGCCTATCATATTAGGACTAGTTTTATAACCAAAGCAAATTACCATGCTGTTTTAAAGACTCTCAAAATAATATAAGTGAAGCATGAGAGTTCATCTATTTCTTCAAAATAAAACCACCGCCGTGCTCTAAGGATATAAGTGAAGCACTAGAGCAAATGACAAACTACTCCGAAAGATATAAGTGAAGATCAATGAGTAGTCGAATAAGTATGTAACTATGTGAACACTCTCTAACATTTAAGGATTTCAGATCTTGGTATTTTATTCAAACAGCAAGAAAAACAAAATAAAATAAAATGACGCTCCAAGCAAAACACATGTCATGTGGTGAATAAAAATATAGCTCCAAGTAAAGTTACCGATAAACGAAGACGAAAGAGTGGATGCCTTCCGGGGCATCCCAAGCTTAGGCTCTTGGTTGTACTTGAATATTACCTTGGGGTGCCTTGGGCATCCCCAAGCTTAGGCTCTTGCCACTCCTTATTCCATAGTCCATCGAATCTTTACCCAAAACTTGAAAACTTCACAACATAAAACTCAACAGAAAACTCGTAAGCTCCGTTAGTATAAGAAAATAAAACCACCACTTAGGTACTGTTGTGAACTCATTCTAAATTCATATTGGTGTAATATCTACTCTATTACAACTTCTCTATGGTTCATACCCTCCGATACTACTCATAGATTCATCAAAATAAGCAAACAACACATAGAAAACAGAATCTGTCAAAAACAGAACAGTCTGTAGTAATCTGTATCATTTGAATACTTCTGTAACTCCAAAAATTCTGAAATAACTTGGTGGACCTAAGGAATTTGTCTATTAATCATCTGCAAAAATAATCAACCTAAAAGCACTCTCCAGTAAAAAATGGCAGCTAATCTCGTGAGCGCAAAAGTTTCTGTTCTTTACAGCAAGATCGCAAAGACTTCACCCAAGTCTTCCCAAAGGTTGTACTTGGCACAAACACTAATTAAAACATAAAACCACATCTAAACAGAGGCTAGAAGAATTATTTGTTACTAAACAGGAGCAAAAAGCAAAGAACAAACATAAAATTGGGTTGCCTCCCAACAAGCGCTAACGTTTAACGCCCCTAGCTAGGCATGATGATTCCAATGATGCTCACATAAAAGATAAGAATTGAAACATAGAGAGAGCATCATGAAGAATATGACTAGCACATTTAAGTCTAACCCACTTACTATGCATAGGGATTTTGTGAGCAAACAACTTATGGGAACAATAATCAACTAGCATAGGAAGACAAAACAAGCATAACTTCAAAACTTTAGGCACATAGAGAGGAAACTTGATATTATTGCAATTCCTACAAACATATGTTCCTCCCTCATAATAATTTTCAGTAGCATCATGAATGAATTCAACAATATAACCATCACATAAAAGCATTCTTTTCATGATCTACAAGCATAGAAAATTTACTACTCTCCACATAAGCAAAATTCTTCTCATTCAGAATAGTGGGAGTATCATAAGAAACTCGAATACTATAAATTGTTTCCACATTAAAAAGGTAATGTTTATAAAAAGGGTAATCATAATCATGATAAGTTTTAATATAATCATCACTACCTTTTATAGCATAAGTGTCATTACAATAATCATCATAAGTAGCAACTTTTTTCTCATCATAATCAATTGAAACCTCTTCCAAGATAGTGGAATCATTACTAAATAAAGTCATGACCTCTCCAAATCCACTTTCATAATTTTCATCATAAATAGGAGGCACGCTATCATCATAATAAACTTGCATATCAAAACTTGGGAGATTAAAAATATCATCTTCATAAAACATAGCATCCCCAAGCTTGGGACAAACATGAATTGCAGCAAATAAATTCTCAAACATGTCATTCTCATTAAACATAGCATCCCCAAGCTTGGGCCTTTTCATATCATAAGCATAATCACTCTCATCATTAACAGTATGGATAGCACCAATGATAGTATAGTAATTATCATCATCACAATGAGTAATAGAACCAACATCATTTGGGAGGGACACCTTTTTACCTTTGCTTCTCCGTCTTTTTTTTCCTTCTTCGCATCATGTGTGTGTTTAATCCTCTTTTTGGAGCTCCTTATTAATGAGATTGGTTGAATAGAAAGCTCCTCCTCGTTACCTGATTCATCATAAGAAATAATAGGAGGATATTGGGAAATCTCTTCCCTTTCATTAGTATTCTCTTCATCTTCTATTTGTTTTCTTGTCTTTATGTAATTGGCAATATAAGGATTTTCAATGCAATTTACCGCACAATACATATAAATTTCCTCTAGATCAAAATCAAAAACTTTATCAAGGACAAATTCTGGCATATCCGTAGTTATATGTTTCATTTCTTCATAGCCCACAAGCAAACTAAGTTCATTATGATGCGCAAGGGAAATCAAGTCATCACAATTTTTGGACACGATACGATCATGAAACAATTTGCATTGGGGATTTAAATGATCACGTTCATTGCAAAGTTCACAAGGATGGCAAAGAAATTTTAAATTTTCAGCACAAGCATCTAGCCTTTCTTGCAACCATTTAGTTTCTAAGTACTTATGCCTCTTGCAAAATCTATCTTCCCTATTTGGTGTGTACTTACAAACTCTATGCACTCCACAAAAATTGACATGCTTATAAGAGACATTTTCATCATGACTAGTGCAATCATCATTAGTACTATGGATATTCAAAAAGTTCATACTAATAACATTGCAATCATGCTCATCATTCAAAGATTTAGTACTAAACATTCTAATGCATTCTTCATCTAACACTTTGGCCCAATTTTCCTTCCCATCATTTTCACGAAAGACATTAAAAAGATGAAGCATATGAGGTACCCTTAATTCCATTTTTTAGTTTTCTTTTATAGACTAAACTAGTGATAAAACAAGAAACAAAAAGATTTGATTTCAAGATCTAAAGATATACCTTCAAGCACTAACCTCCCCGGCAATGGCGCGAGAAACTGCTTGATGTCTACTACACATCCTTCTTCTTGTAGACGTTGTTGGGCCTCCAAGTGCAGAGGTTTGTAGGACAGTAGCAAATTTCCCTCAAGTGGATGACCTAAAGTTTATCAATCTGTGGGAGACGTAGGATGAAGATGGTCTCTCTCAAACAACCCTGCAACCAAATAACAAAGAGTCTCTTGTGTCCCCAACACACCCAATACAATGGTAAATGTATAGGTGCACTAGTTCGGCGTATACAAGTGCAATATGGATGGTAGATATATGTTTTTGTAATCTGAAAATATAAAAACAGCAAGGTAGCAAGCGATAAAAGTGAGTACAAACGGTATTGCAATGCGTTGAAACAAGGCCTAGGGTTCATACTTTCACTAGTGCAAGTTCTCTCAACAATAATAACATAATTGGATCATATAAATATCCCTCAACGTGCAACAAAGAGTCACTCCAAAGTCACTAATAGCAGAGAACAAACGAAGAGCTTATGGTAGGGTACGAAACCACCTCAAAGTTATTCTTTCTGATCGATCTATTCAAGACTCCGTAGTAAAATAACACGAAGCTATTCTTTCCGTTCGATCTATCACAGAGTTCGTACTGGAATGACACCTTAAGACACAAATCAACCAAAACCCTATTGTCACCTAGATACTCCAATGTCACCACAAGTATCCTCGGGTTTGATTATACGATATGCATCACACAATCTCAGATTCATCTATTCAACCAACACAAAGAACTTCAAAGAGTGCCCCAAACTTTCTACCTGGAGAGTCAAGACGAAAACGTGTGCCAACCCCTATGCATAAGTTCACAATGTTATGGAACCCGCAAGTTGATCACCAAAACATACATCAAGTGGATCACGTGAATATCCCATTGTCACCGCAGATAAGCACATGCAAGACATACATCAAGTGTTCTCAAATCCTTAAAGACTCAATCCGATAAGATCACTTCAAAGGGAAAACTCAATCCATTACAAGAGAGTAGAGGGGGAGAAACATCATAAGATCCAACTATAATAGTAAAGCTCGCGATACATCAAGATCGTGCCAAATCAAGAACACGAGAGAGAGAGAGAGAGATCAAACACATAGCTACTAGTACATACCCTCAGCCCCGAGGGTGAACTACTCCCTCCTCGTCATGGAGATCGCTGGGATGATGAAGATGGCCACCGGTGAGGGTTCCCCCCCCCCCTCCGGCAGGGTGCCGGAACAGGGTCCTGATTGGTTTTTGGTGGCTACAGAGGCTTGCGGCGGTGGAACTCCTGATCTAGGTTATGTTCTGGAAGTTTGGGTGTATATAAGAGGTATTGGCGTCGGGAACATGTCAGGGGGGTCCCCGAGGCGGCCACGAGGTAGGGGGCGCGCCCAGGGGGTAGGGCGCGCCCCCCACTGATACGTCTCCAACGTATCTATAATTTATGAAGTATTCATGCTATTATATTATCCTTCTAGGATGTTTTATATGCATTTATATGCTATTTTATATGATTTTTGGGACTAACCTATTAACCTAGAGCTCAGTGCTAGTTTCTGTTTTTCCTTGTTTTTGAGTATCGCAGAAAAGGAAAACCAAACGGAGTCCAATTGACCTGAAACTTGACGGAGCTTATTTTTGGACCAGAAGAAGGCCATGGAGTAAAAGAGCTGGGCTAGAAGAGTCCCGGGCTGCCCACGAGGGTGGGAGGCGCGCCTACCCCCCCTGGGCGCGCCCCCTACCTCGTGGACAGCCCGGAGACCCCCCCTGACTTGTTCCCGACGCCAAAACCTCTTATATATACAGAAACCCCCAGAACATAACCTAGATCAGGAGTTCCGCCGCCGCAAGCCTCTGTAGCCACCAAAAACCAATCGGGACCCTGTTCCGGCACCCTGCCGGAGGGGGGGATCCCTCTCCGATGGCCATCTTCATCATCCCAGCGCTCTCCATGACGATGAGGGAGTAGTTCACCCTCAGGGCTGATGGTATGTACCAGTAGCTATGTGTTTGATCTCTCTCTCTCTCTCGTGTTCTTGAGGTGGTACGATCTTGATGTATCATGAGCTTTGATATTATAGTTGGATCTTATGATGTTTCTCCCCCTCTACTCTCTTGTGATGGATTGAGTTTCCTTTGAAGTTATCTTATCGGATTGGGTCTTTAAGGATTTGAGAACACTTGATGTATGTCTTGCATGTGCTTATCTGTGGTGACAATGGGATATTCACGTGATCCACTTGATGTATGTTTTGGTGATCAACTTGCGAGTTCCGTGACCTCGTGAACTTATGCATAGGGGTTGGCACACGTTTTCGTCTTGACTCTCCGGTAGAAACTTTGGGGCACTCTTTGAAGTACTTTGTGTTGGTTTGAATAGATGAATCTAGGTGACATTGGAGTATAATCATACCCACGGATATTTGAGGTGACATTGGAGTATCTAGGTGACATTAGGGTTTTGGTTGATTTGTGTCTTAAGGTGTCATTCTAGTACGAACTCTTGAATAGATCGACCCGAAAGAATAACTTTGAGGTGGTTTCGTACCCTACCATAATCTCTTCGTTTGTTCTCCGCTATTAGTGACTTTGGAGTGACTCTTTGTTGCATGTTAAGGGATTGTTATATGATCCAATTATGTTATTATTGTTGAGAGAACTTGCACTAGGGACAGTATGAACCCTAGGCCTTGTTTCGAAGCATTGCAATACCGTTTACGCTCACTTTTACCACTTGCTACCTTGCTGTTTTTATATTTTCCGATTACAAAAACCTATGTCTACCATCCATATTGCACTTGTATCACCATCTCTTCGCCGAACTAGTGAACCTATACAATTTACCATTGTATTGGGTGTGTTGGGGACACAAGAGACTCTTTCTTATTTGGTTGCAGGGTTGCTTGAGAGAGACCATCTTCATCCTACGCCTCCCACGGATTGATAAACCTTAGGTCATCCACTTGAGGGAAATTTGCTACTGTCCTACAAACCTTTGCACTTGGAGGCCCAACAACGTCTACAACAAGAAGGTTGCGTAGTAGACATCAAGCTCTTTTCTGGCGCCGTTGTCGGGGAGGTGAGTGCTTGAAGGTATATCTTTAGATCTTGCAATCGAATCTTTTAGTTTCTTGTTTTATCACTAGTTTAGTTTATAAAAGAAAACTACAAAAAAATGGAATTGAGGGTGCCTCATATGCTTCATCTTTTTAATATTTTTCATGAAAATAAGGATTTCGATAGTTTCGCTCAATTGCTAGAGGAAGAATGCATTAGAATGTTTGGCACTAAATATTTGAATGATGAGCATGATTGCAATGTTGTTAGTATGAACTCTTTGAATATCCATAGTACTAATGATGATTGCACTAGTCATGATGGAAATGTCTCTTATAAGCATGTCAATTTTTGTGGAGTGCATAGAGTTTGTAAGTACACACCAAATAGGGAAGATAGATTTTGCAAGAGGCATAAGTACTCAGAAACTAAATGGTTGCAAGAAAGGCTAGATGCTTGTGCTGAAAATTTAAAATTTCTTTGCCATCCTTGTGAACTTTGCAATGAACGTGATCATTTAAATCCCCAATGCAAATTGTTTCATGATCGTATCGTGTCCAAAAATTGTGATGACTTGATTTCCCTTGCACATCATAATGAACTTAGTTTGCTTTTGGGTTATGAAGAAATGAAACGTATAACTAAGGATATGCTAGAATTTGTCCTTGATAAAGTTCTTGATTTTGATCTAGAAGAAATTTTTATGTATTGTGTGGTGAATTGCATTGAAAATCCTTATATTTCCAATTACATAAAGAAAAGAAAACAAATAGAAGATGAAGAGAATACTAATGAAAGGGAAGAGACTTCCCAATATCCTCCTATTATTTCTTATGATGAATCAGGTAACGAGGAGGAGCTTTATATTCAACCAATCTCATTAATAAGGAGCTCAAAAGAGAGGGTTAAACCCACACATGATGTGAAGAAGAAAAAGAAAAAAAGACGGAGAAGCAAAGGTAGAAAGGTATCCCTCCCAAATGATGTTGCTCCTATTACTCATTGTGATGATGATAATGGCTATACT
Organism: Aegilops tauschii subsp. strangulata; assembly: GCF_002575655.3. Taxonomy (NCBI): domain Eukaryota; kingdom Viridiplantae; phylum Streptophyta; class Magnoliopsida; order Poales; family Poaceae; genus Aegilops; species Aegilops tauschii. The sequence continues at coordinate 252,896,056 of NC_053041.3, forward strand.
ATTGGTGCTATCCATACTATTAATGATGAGAATGACATGTTTGAGAATATATTTGCTGCAATTAATGTTTGTCCCAAGCTTGGGGATGCTATGTTTAATGAAGATGATATTTTTAGCCTCCCAAGTTTTGATGAGCAAATTTATTATGATGATAGCATGCCTCCTACTTATGATGATTATGTTGATGAAAGTGGGTTTGGAAGAGTGTCAACTTTAGGAAGTAATGATCCCACTATTTTGGAGGATGTGGAATCTTATTGTGATAAATATGAAAGTGGATTTGGAGATGTCATGACTTTATTTAGTGATGATTCCACTATCTTGGAAGAGGTTTCAATCGATTATGATGAGAACAAAGTTGCTACTTATGATAATTATTGTGATGATACGTATGCTATAAAAAGTAGTGATGATTATATTTATAAAACTTGTCATGATTATGATTACCCTTTTTCTGAACATTACTCTTTTAATATGGAAACAATTTATAGTATTCGAGTTTCTTATGATACTCCCACTATTCCGAATAAGAAGAATTTTGCTTATGTGGAGAGTACTAAAAATTATATGCTTGTGGCTCATGAAAAGAATGCTTTATGTGATAGTTATATTGTTGAATTCATTCATGATGCTACTGAAAATTATTATGAGGGAGGAACATATGCTTGTAGGAATTGCAATAATATCAAGTTTCCTCTCTATGTGCTTAAAGTTTTGAAGTTATGCTTGTTTTGCCTTCCTATGCTAGTTGATTATTGTTCCCATAAGTTGTTTGCTCACAAAATACCTATGCATAGGAAGTGGGTTAGAATTAAATGTGCTAGTAATATTCTTCATGATGCTCCATTTATGTTTCGATTCTTATCTTTTATGTGAGCATCATTGAAATCATCATGCCTAGCTAGGGGCATTAAACGTTAGCGCTTGTTGGGAGGCAACCCAATTTTATTTTTGTTCTTTGCCTTTTGATTATGTTTAGTAATAAATAATTCATCTAGCCTCTGTTTAGATGTGGTTTTATGTTTTAATTAGTGTTTGTGCCAAATATAACCTTTGGGAAGACTTGGGTGAAGTCTATTCGATCTTACTGTAAAAAACAGAAACTTTTACGCTCACGAGATTAGCTGCCATTTTTTACTGGAGAGTGATTTTAGGTTGATTATTTTTGCAGATTCCTCAGGTGCACCAATTTATTTCAGAATTTTTGGAGTTACAGAAGTATTCAAATGATACAGATTTCTACAGATTGTTCTATTTTTGACAGATTCTGTTTTCATTGTGTTGTTTGCTTATTTTGATGAATCTATGAGTAGTATCGGAGGGTATGAACCATAGAGAAGTTGGAATACGGTAGATATTACACCAATATGAATTTAGAATGAGTTCACAACAGTACCAAAAGTGGTGATTTATTTTCTTATACTAACGGAGCTTACGAGTTTTCTGTTGTGAAGTTTTCAAGTTTTGGGTAAAGATTCGATGGACTATGGAATAAGGAGTGGCAAGAGCCTAAGCTTGGGGATGCCCAAGGTAATATTCAAGGACAACCAAAAGCCTAAGCTTGGGGATGCCCCGGATGGCATCCCCTCTTTCGTCTTCGTTCATCGGTAACTTTACTTGGAGCTATATTTTTATTCACACATGATATGTGTTTTGCTTGGAGCGTCATTTTATTTTCTTTTGTTTTGTTTGCTGTATGAATAAAATACCAAGATCTGAAATTCTTAAATGAGAGAGAGTCTTCACATAGCTACATAATTATTTAACTACTCATTGATCTTCACTTATATCTTTTTGGAGTAGTTTGTCGTTTACTCGTGTGCTTCACTTATATCCTATGAGTAAATGGTTAAATGATTTGAATGTCATAAATCTGAAATTATATATGTTTAATATGCCTTTCCCATGGGGAGTAATTCCTTCACATATAAGAAGTAGAGGTGGTAAAAATTTTGAAGGTTAGCAAACATTGTATTGGTCACTTGAACAATTCATGAAATAATATTGAAGGAAGAGAGATTTCACATATAAATATACTATCTTGGACATCTTCTATGATTGTGAGCCCCATTAATTATTTTCAAACCTAAGCAAATTAGTTGAAGTTGGACAAGGAAGACAACATAATGAGTTGTGCTTGGGTATATTTGTATAGAAGTTATATTGTTATGGATCCTCTAACATGTGGTGCTTGCTATTTGGAATCCTTTGCTAGCCAAAATATCTGTACTAAGCGGGAATACTGTTTGTGCATCCAAATTCCTTGAACCAAGTTTATTCCATGAGTGTCCACCATATCTACCTATATGCGGTATTTACCTGCCGTTCCAAGTGCATGTGCCAAACTTTAAACCTTCAAATAATAATCTGTTTTGTATGCCCGAATCGCTCATGTAGCGATTAGGGGCTGTCAGTATCTTCCATGCTAGGTGGGTTATTCTCACGATGAGTGGACTCCGCTCATCATTCACGAGAAAATGGCTGGTAACTGGGATGCCCAGTCCTATGATCAAAAGATCAAAAACAAAATCGCAAATAATTTAAACAAAACTCCCCCAGGATTGTTGATAGTTGGACGGCACCCATTGTTTCGGACAAGCCGTGGAGTGTGATTGTTGGTGGAGAGGGAGTAAAATCTTTACCTTTCTGTTTGGGAACCGCCTATAATGTATCTAGTATGGAAGATATTGGGAACTCTTGGTCGTTATGTTGATAATGAAAGCATACCTCTCAAAATTATTTTCATCTCTATTTTAGCTTCGAGCTCTGGCACCTCTGCAAATCCCTGCTTCCCTCTGCGAAGGGCCTATCTTTTACTTTTATGCAAGAGTCAGTAGTATTCCTTCTCATTCCAACCTACTTTTTAGTTGGCAAGCATCATGTGGTGGAGAAAGATCTAAGCATATATGGCCATTCAAATATATTTAATCATGAATTATTATTTTTGACAATTATCTATATGATAAATAAGTTGGGAGGCGAAACACTAAAGCCCCTATCTTTCTCTGTGTTCGATGGATGCTATTTGTTCTAAAAATATGCTTTGAGTGGTAGCAATCGTGGAAGACTATATGATAGTTGAGTATGTGGGATTTGCTAAATCAAAGCTCTTACATAGACCCTTCCTGAAAATAAGATGATTTGCAATTGTTTGATGACTGAGAACTGTTTGTTAGTTTTCAAGAAAGTTTATGATATATACTTTAACATGTGAATAGCTTGTTACTTGATCATGAGAAGCTTTATGATATGAGCTACTATTATGACATATAATGATGCTAGAAAAGGTGATTGAAATTATCATTGATCAAACTTGTGCACCTGCTAGCATTCACACTTCATAAATTATTTCTTTTATCATTTACCTACTCGAGGACGAGCAGGAATTAAGCTTGGGGATGCTGATACGTCTCGAACGTATCTATAGTTTATGAAGTATTCATGCTATTATATTATCCTTCTAGGATGTTTTATATGCATTTATACGCTATTTTATATGATGGGACTAACCTATTAACCTAGAGCCCAGTGCCAGTTTCTGTTTTTTCCTTGTTTTTGAGTATCGCAGAAAAGGAAAACCAAACGGAGTCCAATTGACCTGAAACTTGACGGAGCTTATTTTTGGACCAGAAGAAGGCCATGGAGTAAAAGAGTTGGGCCAGAAGAGTCCCGGGCTGCCCACGAGGGTGGGAGGCGCGCCCACCCCCTGGGCGCGCCCCCTACCTCGTGGACAGCCCGGAGACCCCCCCCCCGACTTGTTCCCGACGCCAAAACCTCTTATATATACAGAAACCCCCAAAACATAACCTAGATCGGGAGTTCCGCCACCGCAAGCCTCTGTAGCCACCAAAAACCAATCGGGATCCTGTTCCAGCACCCTGCCGGAGGGGGGAATCCCTCTCTGGTGGCCATCTTCATCATCCCGACGCTCTCCATGATGAGGAGGGAGTAGTTAACCCTCGGGGCTGAGGGTATCTACCAGTAGCTATGTGTTTGATATCTCTCTCTCTCTCGTGTTCTTGAGGTGGTACGATCTTGATGTATCGTGAGCTTTGCTATTATAGTTGGATCTTATGATGTTTCTCCCCCTCTACTCTCTTGTGATGGATTGAGTTTTCCCTTTGAAGTTATCTTATCGGATTGAGTCTTTAAGGATTTGAGAACACTTGATGTATGTCTTGCATGTGCTTATCTGTGGTGACAATGGGATATTCATGTGATCCACTTGATGTATGTTTTGGTGATCAACTTGCGAGTTCCGTGAACTCGTGAACTTATGCATATGGGTTGGCAAACGTTTTCGTCTTGACTCTCCGGTAGAAACTTTGGGGCACTCTTTGAAGTACTTTGTGTTGGTTTGAATAGATGAATCTGAGATTGTGTGATGCATATCGTATAATCATACCCACGGATACTTGAGGTGACATTGGAGTATCTAGGTGACATTAGGGTTTTGGTTGATTTGTGTCTTAAGGTGTTATTCTAGTACGAACTCTTGAATAGATCGATCCGAAAGAATAACTTTGAGGTGGTTTCGTACCCTACCATAATCTCTTCGTTTGTTCTCCGCTATTAGTGACTTTGGAGTGACTCTTTGTTGCATGTTAAGGGATTGTTATATGATCCAATTATGTTATTATTGTTGAGAGAACTTGCACTAGTGACAGTATGAACCCTAGGCCTTGTTTCGAAGCATTGCAATACTGTTTACGCTCACTTTTACCACTTGCTACCTTGCTGTTTTTATATTTTCAGATTACAAAAACCTATATCTACCATCCATATTGCACTTGTATCACCATCTCTTCGCCGAACTAGTGCACCTATACAATTTACCATTGTATTGGGTGTGTTGGGGACACAAGAGACTCTTTGTTATTTGGTTGCAGGGTTGCTTGAGAGAGACCATCTTCATCCTACACCTCCCACGGATTGATAAACCTTAGGTCATCCACTTGAGGGAAATTTGCTACTGTCCTACAAACCTCTGCACTTGGAGGCCCAACAACGTCTACAACAAGAAGGTTGCGTAGTAGACATCGCCCACCCTCGTGGTGGCCTCGGGACTCTTCTGGCCCATCTCCGATGCTCCGTGGGCTTCTTCTAGTCCCAAAACAATCTCCGTTGAATTTCAGGTCAATTGGACTCCATTTGGTTTTCCTTTTCTGCGATACTCAAAAACAAGGAAAAAACAGAAACTGACACTGGGCTCTAGGTTAATAGGTTAGTCCCAAAAATCATATAAAATAGCATATAAGTGCATATAAAACATCCAAGATTGATAGTATAATATCATGGAACAATCAAAAATTATAGATACGTTGGAGACGTATCAACATTGTCATGTGAAAAAAGAGAATAAGAAATATTGCATGCTAATGATAGCTTGTGTGTAATGCGTGTTGATCTTATATAGGCAGGATGTCAATAATTATATAGACTGAGACTCTCCTTGCATTAGTTAATATTCTCTATGCATCATCCAAGAGTTAAGTGTTAAACAAGAGCTTTCTTTAAGCAAGATGACATATTGTTGTTTACAAGCTTTCATTAGAGGCCTCATACAAACATCTATCTTTGTTTACAATAATACAATGCAAGCTTTTTCCATTCACTATCACCATGGTAGTTTACTTGCAAGATTAAGCCAAACTAATGTACACTAGTGACACTTTTGATCATCCTTCTAAACTGCCCATGACAAGACAAATAACCAAAGAAAATTATGAATCTATAATCAAATATAGAGAACACAATATGAACCATAATCATTATAGGCAACTCATATGTCCATTGTAGTGATTAAGAAAAAAAGAGAGATTAAATCTAGGCTACTACCGTTAACCCTAGGACAGGGGTGGACTACTCACAAATCATATTGGAGAAGCGATAATCAAGATTGTTGAAGACGACGATGTACTCACAGCTCCAGCAGGTACCAAATCAGGGTGAAACGAAGATCATCTTAGAACGTGAATTGGGAGCAGGAGAAAAAGTGCTCGATAAATATGACAGAGGTCCAAGGTTATATGTAGCATTGCTGGCAAGGGAAGAACGCCAATAGATCCCTAGGGTGCTCCGGTGCCCTATGTAGACGCCCTAACAGCTAGCTAGGGCCCCATAGGGTGGGTGCCCCAGTGTTCTGGGCCTCAAATGGATCTGGTCCTCAAGTTTTCTGAGGTGGATAGATATTTTATTTCTCTGAAATGTAAAAAATAGTAGAAACATGTATTTGGCACTAGGGACTAAATTAATGGTTAGTTCCAAATAAACTTCAAAGATGTTGCATAATAATGGATAGTAGGAATGAAACATACACATATTATAGATATGTTGGGGATGTAACATGACCATACACTGTTTTTTGAAATCACCACAAGTATTAATCAAGTAGTGTTCATACAATAATTTCCAATAACCACCATCATGCAGGACAGAACAACCCCCACTAATAAACCATCATATTTACACGAAAGAGAAAACTTAGCAGTATCAAGTGTGACCGTATTCACACCCCTCTTGATATTAACTAATTCAAAACTTGGTAGCAATTGCATCACCTAAATTACCTCCTTAAAATGAACTAACAATAATCTGTTCAAGTTAGTGTTTAGCAGAAATTGATAAACATAAAGGCAGTCTCGAGAACAATCTATTGCTGCAAAGAACGACAATATAAAAGCCTGCCAAACATGCATGAAGCTCCACCACCTCCACATTAGCACATCTTGGAAGGAAACTCTAAACCGAGAGGACAACAATGCCCATAGAGTCACTAACTACAACCCCAATAGTGCCCGAACCAATTTCCGCAACAACACTCGCATCCACAAAATCAAGAGGTTTTGGGGGGGGGGGGGTGCGGTCCCAAAACGCATGCCCGCTACTCAAAGGAGAAGCCCTAGGATCCGTGAAAAGGTAGATTTATCTTTACCCAAATGAGAAGATGTGGATAAACGAGGCACCGGGCAAAGGAAGACCAATAATTAATTATCTAGAAAGCCCACACACGCAACAATTGAAGCCTTCCCACAAGCAAAAGTTGTTTCATTATGGTCCTACAATATTGATGCTTTTAATACCTTAACAAATGTAATTCTATCACGAAGAATGCATCTAAATATACGAAAACTTTTGTACAATTAGGAATGCAGGTTTTCCTCTTTAGCACACTATTTTGGGCAAAAGTTCAAATGTACATTTTGGTCCAGTCCAATAGAGAGCATATACAAAAACACAGTTTAAAAAAAGGTGCAACATAAGATTTAATGGTGTTGTCATATATAAAAACTTGCATGATGGCATATAAAATAATTGATTACTCACAAAAAAAATCATTTTTTCTATTGATTAGATATTCTTGTCAATACATGCATGCATATATTTTGTTTGCCCATCCCTATCTCAACCCCATGGGGGAAGACATGGCACTACATGCATGCATGTGTATAGACAAGAAGATAAGTACTCCCGTGCTTATGCCAAATAAAGCAGACTAGGTGCACATACATGAGATGCAAAGCACCGAGCTAGTCTCCCCATTTCTCTAAACGACAAGGCTAGATAATACAATCATTTGGCAAATTGCTGTAGCACGTCTTTTTTGCAGATACAGATTATATATGTGTTAGGAAACAGAAGTATTATATTGCACGTCTCGGGAGTAATTCAATATTTTTTTTAAAATAATAGTATTCTGAAGCAATGAAGCTGTCTAGATATAGAGGTTTTTCTGGTTATACTCCACAGAACTTTAAGAAGGGCTGAAATTGTACTAGCAATTTTAACTACCATGCAATCAAATTACTAAGGCTTCACTCTGAATGTATTATACAGTAAAGCAGTTGCACGATCTTCATCGGGCGGTCCGATGGGGTGAGAACGTATAGTACATTCCTTTTGTTGCAGTACAAAAGAACGTATTTCTGTATTTGTCCTTTACATATTTTATGGTTGCATGTATCAGCCGATGCGTAAAACTGGGTAAAACGCCTCCTTTTTTATTTTGAGAACAATAATCTACGGCAGGCGCTGCTTAGAGCACATAGATGTAGCATTCCTCATTAATTAGTTACTTCACTTGACCGATCAGGCACCTAATGGGCTGGGTAACCATATGCATGGTCATCGATATATATGGGATGCGAAGCTTGTTGACGGAATATAACAACATTGTCATGGAAGATGTTGTTCGAGTATATATCTCTGTAGCCACTAGCTAGGTCAAAAGCAAGCCAAGCTTATTCGACCCAATTATATGTATAAATAAGTGATCAATTAAATTGAGCCACCCATATGTAACACATATTCGAGCATAAAATCTTCTTTTTGAAGGTGTCGAAACACGTCCCCCCTTACCCAAGATGGCAGGTGTGCATGCATGTGCATGCCTGTCATCCTCCAAATCTACTTTTTGAAAAGGGAAAGCTCAAGATGGATTAATAAAGTATCATGCATGCTCTAATTGATAAGAATATATTCTTGATACATGGGCAGAATGATGAGGCCTTGAGAGATATGGTTGACATCTAGGAATATATAAATATTTTTTGTAACTCCTGAGAATATATAGTTAGGTCATTTCTCTTTGCAAACTACTATAAATAGACCTGAGAAGGAAGCATTAGCAAGGAGAAAACAGATCAAAGAGAGCAAGCCTTACATGGTGATAAGAGTTTTTATCTCTGATAGCCAAGGATGACTTGCCTGTGGACTCTTCCTCTCATCAAGGCTTAGCTTAGCCTTGGTGTGTGGGTATATCACAGGTGGTCTCCATGGCTAGCCCGAGTGACTCTTATCGTTCATGCTAGGCTAAATTGTATCTTTTAACTGATTCGTTCATGCGATAGGATTTAGAGAAGAGTTTATTATGCTACAAATTGTGATGTTGTGTGTGTGTGTGTGTGTGTGTGTGTGTCTGCATGTTTTGTAGGAGTTTTCATCTCAGGTGCCTTACTCATTTGTAATAAAAGTTATGCTAGCCAGTTTCAAGACTCATGACCAATTTTGTACGGAGATTTTTTTTCCCTAGAACGTAGATGGAAAATGAAACCGAATCGTTGCCGCGACAACTTGGGCATGCAGCATCCGCCGTTGCCACGAGCATGCCATGCACTAGCTAGTGTTCGATTGATGTCTCAAAAGAAAGACTTGTTAAAGAGAAGAGGGCCGGTGGATTTTCTGCGGAATCCAAATTTTATTTGATCTGTCCTAATCCAATCATTTAAATACTCGGGTCATCGATTTACACGATATTAATACTAATTCATTTATATTCTTAGTTTACTTGTGTATTTACTCGTTAGCATGTTGATAACAGATCAATCGATAGTCAGATCTGCCAGTACACCACGCTAGGCCAAAAAAACACTGGCAGACTAGCGCGGCTTCCCACCGTAGACCAGCCCTTGTAAACTTGGAAGTGATAAACGTGGAAAAAGAAGCATGACGTTTGCATTGCGAGGAAGAGGACAAGCATCGAGTTTACACACAACCCCGTGGAGCAAACGTAAGGTTGTAGAAGCGTCCAAAAGCAACATGGTTGATTCTTTTATTGCTCTATCTAAAGAAACACTTTTGAAAGTCGAAAAATTATGAACAACATTTTTGAAGTATTTGTATAAGTTGTGCATCATATTTCCAGGGTCTTAATGCTTTTTCCATTATAATAAACTTATTTGTGTTGTTTCTTTTGTATTCATGTGTTGATGTGCGAATTTGGATTCGATAAGCCTACATATATGTAACGCCCCGGATCCGATGCGCCACGTGTCTTCCGTTTATTCGCCGTCGTTGCCTTATCATTTGCTTGCGTGTTGCATTTTGCCATGTCATCATCTGCATTGCATCATCATGTTTTTTCAAAACTTGCATCCGGTCATTTTCCCCGTTGTCCGTTTCGAGTTCCGACACACTCGCCGCACCCGTCGCCCCTCTCAGACCTTGTTTCGTGAGCGGGAGAAAAACGTTCTCGGAATGGGTCGAGATTTGCCGAGTGGCCTTGGTATAGCACCGACAAGTTTCGTTCCATTTGAAGGTCGTTTGATGCCCCAACGGTTGACCGCGTAGCCCGAAACCCCTTCACCACAGCCCACTAGCCCATGCAAACCCCCTCCATACTCTGGGTCGTTTGATCACGATCGTGCGGGCGAAAACCGCACCCCGTTTGGACTCTCCTAGCTCCCTCTACCTATAAATATGTGTGCCTCTCCCGAAATTCGCGGTCTAACCTTAGTCCTCTCCCAACTCCGCCGCCGGACGTGTCCGCCCGCGCCGGCCGCGTCCACCGGCCGCGTCACCCCAACGAATCAGGGCGCGCCACGTCGTCACCGCCGCCTCCCCAACCAACCGCACGCTGCCACCTCAGCCCGTCGGCTCCCCTCCGCCGCCGCGGCTCGCCCGAGCCCGTGGGAGGCCCGCCGGGCCCATCTGGTCGCGCTGCCCGCCCGCGAACGCGCCCGCTGCCCGAGACCGCGCGCCGCCGCCCCGGTCGCCGGTGCGCCTCGCCGCCGCCGCACCTCACCTCCGCCGCCTCCCCCGCATCGTGCTGCCTCGCGCCTCTCCCGAGCGCCGCCGGAGCCGCTGCCCCTCGCCGACGTCGCCCGCCGGCGCGCCTCTTCCCCGTCGCCGTGCCAACTCCGGCCGCGCGCCGCCCGCGCCTCTCCTCCGCCACCGACCTCGCCGGCTCCGCCACCGACTCCGCCCCGCGCCCGCCTCCATCGCGCCCGTCCTCGCCTCCGCCGCCGTGGGCGCCGGATCCGGCGAGGAGCGCCTCGGATCCGGTCCCCCTTCGTCCTCTCCGGTCGTCTTCCTCCTCTCCGGCCACGTCCCCGGCCAACTCCGGCGAAGTCCCCCGGATCGGGACGAGATCCACCAACCCCGTCAACCAAACACCTCCCCCGTACCCGGATCTGCTCGTCCCCGAACCACCCCGTCCCGTTTTCTGCGAGGTGAAAATTTGCCTGTCCCTGAAATTTTTGCATTATGTACCCATGTTCGTCATACCATAACTTCTTGCATACTGCTCCGTTTTGCGTGCATAATATGCCAAAATGTTCATCATGAGATGCACTTCATTTTGTTCCATTGTGCCATGCTTGTTTGAGGTCATTTTGATGCCCTAATCATCATTGCAAGAGTGCTATATGTTGTTAACTGCTGTCTGTTTACAGAACTTGATGATTTGCCTTTTTCATTGCATTTTGTGTGTGCATCCTATGAGCATGAGCTCTACATGTGTTTTGATCTACATTATGCCATCTTTATAGTGGTGCTTGTCTTGTATTTTTGTAGTCTATGTGGTGACTAGCACAAGAATGCAAAGTAGCCTCCATGATGTTGCTGATTTCTGTGACTTAGTCATTTCTGCTAAGTCTGAATTTGTTATATTTTGTTGCTATGTAAACCTGCTGCTACAAGTCATTATATGCATGATCTGGAGAGGTTCAATAAGGATGTTTTGTTATACCTATTATGCTCTATCCATCCATGCCTTTGTTTGTATTTATAGCCTACTGTAGATTGTCTTAATCTTGCTCTACTTTTGCTATAAAATATTCCTGGCAGATTGTTTACATGTTAATCAATTTTGCCATGGTTGTTACTAGTGATCAATGCACCCTATTACTATGATATTGCCATGCTTAGCTTCATATTTATGCCATCTTACTACTGGTTACCTTTCCATGCCATGTAATGCTCTGTAGTGAGTGGTTCAAGCTCACCAACATGCCTACTTATCGTTGTTTCTGCCATGTCCTGTTATTTTCACTAAGTCTGAATCTGTCATATTACTTGCTATGTTTACATGGGTGTCATCATATCTTCTGTGCCTTTGTAGCTCATGTTCAGTAAGAGACTTTTGTTCTATGCAATAAGTAGATTCATGTCGTGCCTTTGTTTGCCATGATATGTTCCTGTAGCATGTTGTTTGCTAGCTCTAAACTTTGCAACCTGAAGTTATGTCTGCCATGTCCAGTGATTTCTGCCAAGTCTGTGAATCTGTTTTTATTTGCAATCTTGCCATGTCCTTTTGAGCATGTTCTAGTGCTTTCTGGAGATTAGCTTAGTGTTCATGTTTTGTTGTGCTTTACCTGCACATCATGTCCATGCCTTTTGTTTGCATGTTGAGTTGCTGTAGCATATTGTTTTAATGCTTTCTAGATGCCTAGTTGCTGTTTTGGACAGATTGTTGCTATGTCTTGTTTGGAGTGTATGTGTTGCACCGTTGCTCCGTTTTGAGCATGCTCTATATGAAACCTGCTTAGTTTTGCATGTAGTTTCATGTTACCTTGTTGCATCCTTGTTTTGAGTGTGTGTGCTTGATGTTTGAATGCATTTTGCATCAATGCCATGTTTAACTTGTTTTGCTCATATCTTCTAGACCGTAGCTCCGAATTAAACGAACTTTATATGTAACTTGACTAGAATTTCGTGTAGATCAACTTGGTGCATCTTAACTTGCTGTTTAACAACTTGAACATAAGGTTTGTTCAGATCAGGACCAATTTCGAAATTTGTATACGAGGACTTACCGGAATTGTTATATGTTGTTTCCGGCCTCATTTAAACTTGCCTTGATGTGTTGTTCTTGTATGCATCATCTCTTGCCATGAGTAGCTTCATGTAGCCTTGTCATGCATCATACTTGATTGAGCATCTTGCCTTGTTCATGTGTGGTGTGTTTATCATGTTGTGTGCTTCTTCTCGATAGTTCCCATTTCGTTGCGATCGTGAGGATTCGTTCGTCTTCGCTTGGTTCGTCTTCGTGGCTTCATCTTCTTCATGGACTCGTTCTTCTTCCTAGCGGGATTTCAGGCAAGATGACCGTTACCTTGGATCTCATTACTATCATTGCCATGCTAGTTGCTTCGTTCTATCGCTGTGCTGCGCCACCTATCACTTGCTCTTCAAGCCTCCCAAATTGCCATGAAACCACCTTTAACCTTTGTCACCCTTCCTAGCAAACCATTGTTTGGCTATGTTACCGCTTTGCTCAGCCCCTCTTATAGCGTTGCTACTTGCAGGTGAAGATGAAGATTGTTCCACGTTGGATTATGTTTATGTTGGGATATCACAATATCTCTTATTTAATTAATGCATCTATATACTTGGTAAAGGGTGGAAGGCTCGACCTTATGCCTGGTGTTTTGTTCCACTCTTGCCGCCCTAGTTCCCGTCATACCGGTGTTATGTTCCTTGATTTTGCGTCCCTTACGCGGTTGGGTGATTTATGGGACCCCCTTGACAGTTCGCTTTGAATAAAACTCTTCCAGCAAGGCCCAACCTTGGTTTTACATTTGCCTCACCTAGCCTTTTTCCCTTGGGAGTCGCGCTCTCGAGGGTCATCTTTATTTTTAAACCCCCGGGCCAGTGCTCCTCTGAGTGCTGGTCCAACCTGTCAGTCGCTGGTGGCCACCAGGGGCAACTCTGGGCTCGCCTATCGGAAGCTTGGACAATCCGGTGTGCCCCGAGAACGAGATATGTGCAGCTCCTATCGGGATTTGTCGGCACATTCGGGAGGCTTTGCTGGTTTTGTTTTACCATTGTCAAAATGTCTTGTAACCGGGATTCCGAGACTGATCGGGTCTTCCCGGGAGAAGGAATATCCTTCGTTGACCGTGAGAGCTTATAATGGGCTAAGTTGGGACACCCCTGCAGGGTATAAACTTTCGAGAGCCGTGCCCGCGGTTATGTTGCAGATGGGAATTTGTTAATGTCCGGTTGTAGAGAACTTAACACTTGACCTTAATTAAAACGCATCAACCGCGTGTGTAGCCGTGATGGTCTCTTCTCGGCGGAGTCCGGGAAGTGAACATGGTTTATGGGTTATGTTTGACATAAGTAGGAGTTCAGGATCACTTCTTGATCATTACTAGTACACGACCGTTCCGTTGCTTCTCTTCTCGCTCTTATTTGCGTAAGTTAGCCACCATACATGCTTAGTCGCTGCTGCAACCTCACCACTTTACCCCTTCCTTACCCATTAAGCTTTGCTAGTCTTGATACCCATGGTAATGGGATTGCTGAGTCCTCGTGGCTCACAGATTACTACAACAACAGTTGCAGGTACAGGTTTTGCGATGATCATGACGCGAGAACGATGTTTCTTGTTTTGGAGTTCTTCTTCTGCTTCTTCTTCGATCAGGGGATAGGTTCCAGGTCGGCAGCCTGGGCTATCAGGGTGGATGTCGTTTGAGCTTCTGTTTGTGTTTCATCCGTAGTCGGATGTTGATCTTTTGTATGATGTATTGATGTATTCCTGCGGCATTTGTATGCCTTGTATGTATCCCCATCTATTATGTAATGTTGATGTAATGATATCCACCTTGCAAAAGCGTCTTCAAGATGCGCTTCTATCCTTGGTGGGACCTTCGATTTCCTTTAGGATAGGGCCGCATCTTGGGCGTGACAAATACTTCACTGGCACCATATTATCTTAGCAACATCTTTTATTCTATCCTTGTTTTCCGTTCTCGATTACCTACACGTCACGCATTGATAGATACCATGCCACCTCTGTTATGCCAAAGAAGTCCTTCAGAAAGTTCTCACTTTAAATCTTACGATCTCTTTCTCACGTTGGATGCTCTTATCCATGCACGGATCTATTCATCCCCCACTTTAATCTTGCACACCCCCCTATAGCAGGTGAGATGTACATTGGGCGACAGAGGTGAGGACAGACACATTGCTAATCAGGAGGCTCGGCGGCAGCAGTGGTCTCAGTAGCAAGAAAAGCAGAGCAATGATTGGGCTAGTAGCACCGACATGGTACGTCCATTTAGGGTGGCATCGTGTGGGGTGGGACATGAGCATCACCTTTGAGCCTCGACAACATGCGAGGAAGAAAAACAACATGAGGAGTAGGGCAATGTGGGCTAGTCCATGGTAGGGTCAAGCAGTAGTATAAGGCAATGGGCAGTGTTCGAACAGGTAGAGGCCAGATGCGGCAGAGGCTGCGGTAGTTTGCCTCATGTCCTAATGGGAGGGTGTGAGCTTCCCTCCATCTAGTACATATGAAAGGAATGGAGTATCGCAGCTAGGGAATCACCGTGGAACATCGAAGAAAAGCTTCACCTTATAAGTGAGGGACTCGCAGTGCGCAACAGAACACGCAAGGGTGTCGGTGAACTTGTTGCCTCTTATTGAAGAAAAGCTTGGGGTAGACAACGAAATTACAAGAGGGGACTTTTCATAGACTTTATATGTAACACAAAGCCCGTGTGACATAAATCAATGCTGCATAGAGGTAGACCAGACCTAGTTAAGAGATGTGAGTGACCACTTCTTCTCATTTGGATCTAGTTCTGTGTGTTCATACTTATGGGACCCAACGAACACACATAATATTATTTTACGACCTAGGTGCGTTTTAGAACAATATGAACAAATTGATGAATATCATCCTAGTTGATTTTATTTTAATTGTTCACAGCAAAAACATTTTTTGGTTGTATGTATGCTCGGATGCGGGGCCATAGGAGGTTATCCCTTCCATAAAACTAGTAAGAAAATTTTCTAGTTACTTTGATTCAATATTGAAGAATAGTCTTATCAACCTGCTATATAGAAAAGGCAAAGCGACAAAAGAATAAAAGGTGTTAAGGAAACCATCTTACAGGTTGATAAAATAAAACTAGAGTAGAGTACACAAGGCGAATATTGTCAAAAGGCAACATGACTGCACTACTGGACACCATAAGCTTGCTAGTGAACAAAATCACATGAGTTGCTAAAACACCATGTGAAGTAACCAACGCCATCGATGGCACACGAACACAGAACTCCTAGAGGGAAAAGCGTCGGACTTTGCCTCAACGTCTACACCGAATTTCCACTGGAGAGGGGCCTCTGTCCTCTCGCTCTGAACCGAGGAGCACCGACCCTGTCTGCACTAGAAAGGAACGAGAGACCATATGATGGAGACATATGTATATAAGAGGAGGAAAATGTGATAACTAGATGCTAGAGCCGGGCTTTAGTGATGATACAATCTGGCCCAAACACGCTAGCATGACCGGAGGAACCTTGCACTCACCGATGATGCTCCAAGAGAGTAAGACGCAACATGCAGCTACTAGCGGGTCTACCAAAACAGACTTGGATTTTCACCTGGAGCATTGGAAATGGGAGTGTAGGACCATTTAGTATAGTCTAGAAGGGGTGAATAGGCTACTAACAAATATAGAGGACACTTTTACCAGTTTTGAAGTTCTTGGTAGTTTAAGCTTTTCTAGTGGTACCCTAGGAACATCTTCCAAATGCAAGTCTACTAGGGTATAGAAACAAAAATAACAATTGCATAAATAAAGGTAAATGTTAGAGGAATGCAAACATATGGAGCCTTCATGAATACTTTTCACGTGGTTTGGATAGTTGGTGCTATTCTACTCCACGTTGATGGGGCATTCAAACCACAAAGGTTCTAGGATAAAAAAAGTATCCCAGTTGCAAGATCCACGTAGTATCAACTCCATAAAGTACTACACGCATGAAGGGACCACAAAGGAGAAACCGGTCAATGCTATCATGACATATGGCCATGAAGCTTCAGTAGGGGTAGATCTCCATGAAGTAAGCAATCCCCTAGCCCGTACAAACTAATAGGTTCCTTCACACCTTGAAAGGCTCTCAAGCACACCTAGCCTGATCTAGGAGGCGGGCACACTCCAAAAGTTACAAGATTAAGGTTGCTTGGTGAAAGATCGTGGATGTCGCCTAGAGGGGGGGTGAATAGGTGCTTTAAAATAATTACGGTTTAGGCTTGAACAAATGCGGAATAAACCTAGCGGTTAATTTGACAAGCACAAAACCTACAACAACTAGGCTCACCTATGTGCACCAACAACTTATGCTAAGCAAGATAAACAACTAAGTGATAGCAAGATATATGACAAGAAACAATATGGCTATCACAAAGTAAAGTGCATAAGTAAAGGGTTCGGGTAAGAGATAACCGAGACACGCGGAGACGACGATGTATCCCGAAGTTCACACCCTTGCGGATGCTAATCTCCGTTTGGAGCGGTGTGGAGGCACAATGCTCCCCAAGAAGCCACTAGGGCCACCGTAATCTCCTCACGCCCTCGCGCAATGCAAGATACCGTGATTCCACTAAGGGACCCTTGAGGGCGGTCACCGAACCCGTACAAATGGCAA
Organism: Aegilops tauschii subsp. strangulata; assembly: GCF_002575655.3. NCBI lineage: Eukaryota > Viridiplantae > Streptophyta > Magnoliopsida > Poales > Poaceae > Aegilops > Aegilops tauschii. The sequence continues at coordinate 252,913,216 of NC_053041.3, forward strand.
CCCTTGGGGCGGTCACCGAACCCGTACACTTTGGCAACCCTTGGGGGCGGTCACCGGTACCCGTCAAATTGCTCGGGGCGATCTCCACAACCCAATTGGAGACCCCGATGCTTGCCCGGAGCTTTACACCACAATGATTGAGCTCCGAACACCACCAACCGTCTAGGGCGCCCAAGCACCCAAGAGGAACAAGCTCAAGGGCACCAAGCACCCAAGAGTAATAAGCTTCTCAACTTGTAACTTCCACGTATCACCGTGGAGAACTCAAACCGATGCACCAAATGCAATGGCAAGGGCACACGGAGTGCCCAAGTCCTTCTCTCTCAAATCCCACCGAAGCAACTAATGCTAGGGAGGAAAATGAGAGGAAGAACAAGAAGGAGAACACCAAGAACTCCAAGATCTAGATCCAAGGGGTTCCCCTCACAAAGAGGAGAAAGTGATTGGTGGAAATGTGGATCTAGATCTCCTCTCTCTTTTCCCTCAAAAACTAGCAAGAATCCATGGAGGGATTAAGAGTTAGCAAGATCGAAGAAGGTCAACAATGGGGGAAGAACACGAGCTCAAAGGATAAGGTTCATTGGGGAAGAAGACCCCCTTTTATAGAAAGGGAAAAATCCAACCGTTATGTGCTCAGCCCGCACACGAGCGGTACTACCGCTCCACGAGCGGTACTACTGCTCTGGCGGAAGAAGCAGGGAAAAGGAGCAACCAAACATGAACCTTGGGGCGGTAGTACCGCTTATAAGCGGTACTACCGCGCACCCCAGCGGTACTACCGCTGGAGGAGCAGAACACGGGACCAAAAATGCAGTAGCGGTACTACCGCCCGACCGGAGCGGTACTACCGCTTACAGGCGGTACTACCGCCCATCGGGGCGGTACTACCGCTTATAGGCGGAACTGCCGTGCCTTACTGCCGTGCAACTACTGCAAAACTCGACACGAAAAATGCAAGACCCAAAATCGAGGCGGTACCAGCGCGGAACCGTAGCCGTACTACCGCTTATGGCCATAGGCGGTACTACCGCTTTGGATGGCGGTACTACCGCTTGGGGCGATAAGCGGTACTGCCGCTCTGTCCGCGGTACTACCGCTAGGAAACCAAAACTGCCATAACTTCTGCATATGAGCTCCGAATTGAGCAAACTCAAGCTTGTTATAGTAAGAAGAGGCAGGGGAGGTATGCCAACAAATATAGGAGTGAAACCTCCAACCGAGAAGAACCGGCATAACCTCCAACATCGAAAACATCATAGAAGATGCGAGTGAACTCCGTTTTCGATGAACTCGAGCTTGTCATCAAGATGACCATAAGCTCCAAAACTCACAAAGAGAAGAACCAAACAAGAACCAACAAAGATGATGCAAGGATGCAATGGTTTGAGCTCTCTATGAACGATACGATCAAGCTACTCATCGAGAGCCCCCCTTGATAGTACGGCAATCGATCCTATAACCCGGTCTCCCAACTACCATCATGAGACCGGTAAAATAGAAAACCTATCAAGAGCAAACCTTTGCCTTGCACATGGTCCACTTGAGCTAGATGATGACGATCTTGACTCCCTCAAGTTGGACCACCTTTCTTGGTTGTGTTGGCTCGATGAAGACTAGTTGATTGCTCCCCCATACTCCACTATGGGTGAGCCACTCTTCCACACATCTTCACAAGTCCATTGTCACCACAATGGACGGCAAGCTTCAAGCATTTGATCTCTTCATGATGATTCACTTGAACTTGCACACCGCAACATCTTCACAAGTCCATTGTCGCCACAATGGACGGCAAGCTTCAAGCATTTGATCTCTTCATGATGCTTCACTTGAACTTGCACACTGCAACCGAACCCCACAAAGAACTCTCACGAAGATCATGGGTTAGTACACAAAGCGTAATCGACAATGCTTACCACACCATGGGATCGCTTGATCCCTCTCGGTACATCTTGTGCGCTTTGTGTGTTGATCAACTTGATACACTCTTGACTTAGTCTTGATCAACCTTGACTCTTTCCAACTCTCTTCATTTGGATGATGTCTTGAAGGTAAACATGAATGATCACACAATCTTCTTCTTCAAGACATGCTTGCAATAAGCTCTACTCTCGCATGACCAATATTTGGATAATTCCTTAATAACACCTTGGTCACCACATAAACTCCTTGAAACCAACACATGGACTTCAAGAAATGCCTATGGACAAATCCTTCAAATATAACTCAAGGCAACCATTAGTCCATAGGGATTGTCATCAATTACCAAAACCAAACATGGGGGCACCGCATGTTCTTTCACTTGGTGATGAATCTCTTGCTCTTTTGCTCCAAAATATAACCTCCTCGAAACTCAAAACTCTCTCAAGATATGGCCTTGGATTGGAGTAGTAGTGGAAACCAAGGAGGATATTATAGCTCAAAGGAGTGGATTGATGGTTTGAGTGGAAAGCCCTTTGGACTCAGCACAGGGAGTTGAAGTTCCTTATCATAAAACATGAATTTAATGAGTGTTGCTTCGAGTGAACTGATGGGATAGATGAGTCTACATATAGGCTGAACCATGAATCTGACTGCTATACACCTTTTTATCATAGCTCGGACGCTCTGAATGATATGTTCGGCACCGCCCAACAAAACTAAAAGGGAGAACTTTCATATAGCTCGTCAGGTTATACAGAAACTACTTTGGAGGATCTGACTGGCCAGCGGATCACCTATGTATACCACTAGGGTCCGTTTGAGAATGACCAAAAGCGTTCTGGGTGCCCGAGCAATTCAATAAGTATGAGCGCGGTGCTCCAGAGGTTGCGAATGAGAGGAGTTTGGGAGCTTTGACTAACTCAAGTTTTGCAATGTCTATATCTGAATGCAGTTCGGAGGATTCGAAGTGGAAGAGCTCGGAGGCTCTGGACAACGAAAATGTGACAAATATAGTGAAAAAAATGAAATACTATTGAGGGCTTTTGACAGTTGATCTTTAAGCACGTGAAGAAAGAAACTGAGGTTAGCAACCTTATTCTCCTTTAAACAATATCAGCATACATATGGACTCAATGTGATATTGGATCACTGAAAGACAACAAAAAACTAAGTCATTGCCTTGGCCAATACTTGTTGTTGATGAAATTGGAGGGTCACCATTCATTTCGCTTATTGCGTCGTTTGAGAGCTAATCTTAAATATACCTGATAACCATTAGTCCCTTCATATATCTTGACATTAATAAAATTGATGCACTTGTAGGGTGCAAGGAGAGCTAAAGCACCCCCCAGAGGGACACGACACACATAGGAATCACCAACGCGAACGCTGAGGTGCAAAGCTTTTTCTCGACATCTCCCTCACACCTCGTCAAGGCAGTCTGGCCTCCGAGCCCACCCTGATAAATCTGTACCTCGAGGTAGATTAGGTTTCGGTTGCCACCATCAGCAACATCCTCACTAGGACCACTTGCCACGACTCCCCTCACCATCAACATGGCCAAGCGGCAGTGCCAACACTGCTGCCGCAAGGGTCGCCAGAGAGCCAACCATGCATCCCACCTTCTATTGCCGCTGGTCTATGTATCCGACCCCCCACACCATCGCTAGACTTCAGGCCGCCTTGCGCTTGAGGAAAGTGCAGGAAGGTGGTCCTTACCCACCCCAACTTGACCATAGCCACGCGGTCGTCGGAAGATCTGGGTGAAGGTCCCCTAGCAAGTCCCAGCCAGATCTGGATAGGGATAAACCCAACGCGGCGACTGCCAACCTACAATTTGGCACGCACCGGCCATAGCCCCCTTGGTCATGGTCCCGCGTCACAGGTTACAGCCCCACCAGTGGTAGGAGGAGCTGCATCCGATGGTGGTGCGGGCTGGTTCAGCCCATGCTAGGGTTATGCTTTGCGACACGGCGAGGAGAAGGGGACGGTAAGAGGGGTGTCGTTGGCGGTGGAAGCGAGGTCAGCACTTGAGAGGCGTCGTGGGGGCCTAGCGAGGGGATCGATTCTCATAGCAGATTATCAATTTTATCCAATCAAATGCATTGCATATATTCGCAAAATGAAAAAGAAACAAAAACACACAACCCATGCATCGGTATCCATAGATCTTACTTTCTCAAGGTCAGTGTTTGCATGCCAACTTTTCTTATGCCAAGATAAGCTAGAAATATTCCATTGGCCATCGTTGCCAAATCTAATGTATCTACGATATCCCATTTTGTGATTTCACCGGAGTATGTTTCCAACCAATACCATATGTGTTGATTTTTTTCATTATTTTTCAAATCTCATATTTTGATTTTGGAAAATTTATTATATTCAGATGTACCCGACGGTTTCTAAAAATAATCGTGTTTGATCTGCCTGCTTGCATCCTGCTTTCGCTGCCGTGACCCACCAATTTCCTGTAGTGTTGAGCATCTGAACATACACTGCTTGTTTTCCGACAAGGAAGCACTGGTTTTTTGGCAGCCTGTTCCGGTTTGTGTTACCCATTTCATTGTAGAAGTGATCAATGGTGGTCGTGATTAGTTTTGGAAATTGTTCAGTTGCCTCGGTCCTGCTTGCATGCCTAGTTTGAGTTTGTATATGATATGCTGCTTGTACCAACACCAAGAGACCGACGAGCCAAAATGGCTTGACAATATGAACGGAACCGGCGGGCAAATAAATAGGATATCTTGATTGTTCCACTGAAAATGAGAAATTGATTCTGTAAAGCTAGCTGTCCATATCTATATAGGTTGACATTATCTGGAATATGTTCTCTGCATTAAAGACAATACTGAAAGGCTAGTAGTAGTAGGATGCGAAGAATGAGGTCATTCAACTGCCTATAAATAGCTAGTGATATGTGCACCATAATGATAAAAGCAGCGGCAACAAGAAACAACAACAAGAAGAGAGCAAGCCTTACATGGCTGCAAGGGCCTTACCTCTGATAGCCAAGGATGACTTGCCTATGTCTTCATCCATGTTCAATGCTTCATTTGCCTTGGCGTGGGTTCTCATGGGCAGTCACCTTGGCTAGCCTGAGTGGCTCTTGCTGCTCATGCTAGGCTGAATTTGCCTCTCTGTACACGTATGCATTTCTGAGGACAAATGAAAAACTCCTTGTTTTTCCTATAAGAAAGTTGGGTTGCTACATGATTAGCTGTTCATGCAGATGCAATCATCGTACATACATACTTATGATAATATATATCTCCCTGTACCCAGTAGAGCCTGCATCCTCACATTTCTACACTTCAAACATGCAGGTGATGACTAGCCTTTTTTTTGCGGGGAGGTGACGACTAATCATGTGTGGAAAAAAGCATGGAGTGGAAAGCTGTCAAAGGAGAGCCTGACCACATGGAGGAAGTTGCAACAGCATATATGTATGTTCATCCGGCATCTATAATTAGGGTTAAGTTCACTGATTCGATGGAAAGCAACTCAAGCCTTATTCGATCGAATTCTGCAAATTATTATATTGACCCATCCATACGGAACAGATATTCGAGCATAAAATCTTAATTTACAAGGTGTCAACACAGGTTCTCATTTCCCAAGATGGAAGGTGCGTGCATGCATGGACATCGTCCTCTACATCTACTACTTTGCAAAGAAAAGAAAAAAAAAGCTAACGCAAAATTAAATGGGGCGTCGTGTGCATGTTGTTGTTGACTAGTATATATTTTGGATACGTGGAAAAAAAATATGAAATTGTTCACTTGTTTGGTTGACTCCTTACGCCGATATTTTTCGGGTTTTCTAGTCTGCATATAAATTTTATGTGGAAGCCAAAGTATCTCTAATTTCATCAAAATTATAGAAAAAAGTATCAACATTCACAATACCAAATCAATATCATTAGAGTCATCATGAAATGTAGTTTCATAATATATATTTTGTATTGTAGATGTTGATAATTTTTTAATATAAATTTGATCAAAGTTTGCAAAGTTTAACTTGACACAAATCTTATACGCGGAGTATAAAGGGTCGATGACAGCGGCGTGTCTTCGGCTCGCTTCAGTGCTTGTAGTCGTCACTAGGGGATCTATGAATTTGTATGTAATATTTACTATTTCTAGTGTTCGTTGTACCATCATAATTAAAATGAATAGATCAGAAGTTTTATTTAAAAAATTTAAAGAAAAGGTCACTCACTACTAGAATCGGCAAGTTTGCCTAGTGACCAGTTGTTTGTCGAGTTCTTTTTATCGGCCGCTCAGCAAAACAACAAAAAGCCGGCTGCAAGGTATAAAGTAACTCGTTAAACAAGTAGACGTGGGTAAGAGCCCCTCTAGCAGATCCTATATAAAGCCGTGATTCATAAAATAACCGTCAAATACGGGTCGTCGCGGAAAATGCTGTCCGATCAGACCCCGCAAATGCGTTGGACCCGTAAATTTTTTTGAGGGGCGCGGTAAAATCACATCCCAACCCACGAAAATGCAGGTTTCCGCCTCGCCCTGATGATGCCCCGTATCCGAGGAAAGCAGTTGGCGGGAGGGACATTTCAGCCCGCGCCCTTTCCCCACCCCTTCCGCCGCTCGCCTGCCATTGGTTCCGCCCGTCCACCGCCGGCGATTTTGGCCAAATCTGCGGGCGGAATCGTGCCGCGGGGGCGCCCCTACCCTCTTCCATCGAGCCGCTTCACCGGCTCTCCGGATCCGCCAATCCGATCCACCCCTAGTCGTCGTCGCCGCTCGGGATCCACCGCCTCGAGCCGCCCTAGTCGCTGTCGCCGCCTCGGGATCCACCGCCCCAAGTCGCCTGTGAGTACTTGTACTTGTACTTGTGCCGAGCGGTATGCAATGGTTAACGTGGTGTGCGTATTTGTGAATTTAATTTATGTGTCATTTGTATTCAGGACAAGTTTTGTATTGAATTTTTTAGTTTGCTTCCGTGATTTGTATCATTATTGTAATTTGGATGATTGGTGTATTGTAATATTGACATTTTTTTCTTATATTGCAAATTAGTAATTCTGAATATATGCATATATATCAAATTCAGATAAAACCGCATCTGATATGCGGGCCGACGCGGGCGCCGCCAGAGCAGACACCGCATAGCGGAATTGTAAAACGGAATATCCGTCAATATTCCGTTTTACAGTTCCGCTATGCGGAGTCTGCTCGGCCGCCGCCCGTGCCAGCCCGCAAAACCGTTTTTCCGTGAACTGTAAACGAGTTTTGCGGGTCGGCGATATACAACGTCTGCTAGAGATGCTCCAAGGGCATCACCAATGTCGACTCGTAAATTTCCCCATGCATTTGTCCGCGGACAGAGGAATCAGTTTGCAGACTCGGATACGGGAGGCCGCCATCCAATGGTGCCCCATACATTTCAACAACTTTTTGGACCAACCGGATGAAACTCACACAAACACAATGAATTTTATACAAACGGGGCGACATTCATGCAAACACGGCGGATTTCATTTGATTTCGAACATTTAGAAGAAAAAAATCCGGCCCGACCCTAAACCTATCCTACGGCGGCGGCCCGCATCCAAGCCCATGTCGTCCTCCATCCGCCGTCTCCATGAGCACCGGCGCTAAGACCGATGAAGTGAAGTTGCGCTTGTTGGGGATCGTTGCAGAAATTAAAATTTTCTACGCATCACCAAGAACAATCTATGGAGTCTTCTAGCAACGAGAGGGAAAGGAGTGCATCTACATACCCTTGTAGATCACGAGCGGAAGCGTTCAAGTGAACGGGGTTGATGGAGTCGTACTCGTCGTGATCCAAATCACCGATGACCGAGCGCTGAACGGACGGCACCTCCGCGTTCAACAAACGTACGGTTGGGGAAGACGTCTCCTCCTTCTTGATCCAGCAAGGGGGAGGGAGAGGTTGATGGAGATCCAGCAGCACGAAGGCGTCGTGGTGGAAGTAGCGGGATTCCAACAGGGCTTCGCCAAGCGCTGCGGGAGGAGGGAGATGTGTCACGGGAGGGAGAGGGAGGCGCCAGGGCTTGGGTGCGGCTGCCCTCCCTCCCCCCTCTTTATGGGTCCACGGGGGGGGGGGGGCAGAGATCCCATCTCAAGGGGGGGCGGCGGCCAAGGGGGGGGGGACTTGCCCCCCAAGTCAAGTGGGGCGCCCCCCACTCCTAGGGTTTCCAACCCTAGGCGCAGGGGAGGCCCAAGGTGTTGGAAATATGCCCTAGAGGATAATAAAATGGTTATTATTGTATTTCCCTGTTCATGACAATTGTCTATTGTTCATGCTATAATTGTATTAACTGGAAACCGTAATACATGTGTGAATACATAGACCACAACATGTCCCTAGTAAGCCTCTAGTTGACTAGCTCGTTGATCAATAGATGGTTATGGTTTCCTGACCATGGACATTGGATGTCATTGATAACGGGATCACATCATTAGGAGAATGATGTGATGGACAAGACCCAATCCTAAGCATAGCACAAGATCGTGTAGTTCGTTTGCTAAGAGCTTTTCTAATGTCAAGTATCGTTTCCTTAGACCATGAGATTGTGCAACTCCCGGATACCGTAGGAATGCTTTGGGTGTACCAAACGTCACAACGTAACCGGGTGGCTATAAAGGTGCACTACAGGTATCTCCGAAAGTGTCTGTTGGGTTGGCACGAATCGAGACTGGGATTTGTCACTCCGTATGACGGAGAGGTATCTCTGGGCCCACTCGGTAATGCATCATCATAATGAGCTCAATGTGACTAAGGAGTTAGCCACGGGATCATGCGTTACAGAACGAGTAAAGAGACTTGCCGGTAACGAGATTGAACGAGGTATTGGGATACCGACGACCGAATCTCGGGCAAGTAACATACCGATAGACAAAGGGAATTGTATACGGGATTGATTGAATCCCTGACATCGTGGTTCATCCGATGAGATCATCGTGGAACATGTGGGAGCCAATATGGGTATCCAGATCCCGCTATTGGTTATTGGCCAGAGAGGTGTCTCGGTCATGTCTGCATGGTTCCCGAACCCGTAGCGTCTACACACTTAAGGTTCGGTGACGCTAGAGTTGTTATGGGAAATAGTATGTGGTTACCGAAGGTTGTTCGGAGTCCCGCATGAGATCCCGGACATCACGAGGAGTTCCGGAATGGTCCGGCGGTGAAGATCGATATATTAGACGAAGGGTATTGGAGTCCGGAAGTGTTCCGGGGGTACCAGGCTATGGCCAGCATGACCGAAAGGTGTTTCAGGAGCCCCGGCAAATGTTGGAGGGCCTCATGGGCCAAAGGGGAAGGGGCAAACCAGCCCACTAAGGGGTGGTGCGCCCCCCACACCCTTTCCCACGTTACTTGGGGAGGTGGGGCGCCTCCACCTGGCTTGGGAGGCAAGCCTCCACCTGCTTGGCTTGGGGGGCAAGTCTCCCTAGGATTTTCCCTAGGGAGATCCAATCTGCTTGGCCGCCGCCCCCTAGGGGAAACCCTAGGGCGCCTCCCCCACTCCCATTGCCCCTATATATAGTGGAGGGGTGGGAGGGCAGCCGCACCTCTTCCCTGGCGCAGCCCTCCCTCCTCATACACCTCCTCCTTCTCCTCCGTAGTGCTTAGCCAAGCTCTGCCGGAGAACCACGAGCTCCATTGCCACCACGCCGTCGTGCTGCTGGAGTTCTCCCTCAACTTCTCCTCTCCCCTTGCTGGATCAAGAAGGAGGAGACGTCCCCGGGCTGTACGTGTGTTGAACGCGGAGGCGCCGTCTGTTCGGTGCTAGATCGGATCTTCCGCGATTTGAATCGCCGCGAGTACGACTCCATCAACCACGTTCTTGTAACGCTTCCGCTTAGCGATCTTCAAGGGTATGAAGATGCACTCCCTCTCTCTCGTTGCTAGCATCTCCTAGATTGATCTTGGTGACACGTAGGAAAATTTTGAATTATTGCTACGTTCCCCAACAGTGGCATCATGAGCTAGGTCTATGCATAGATTCTATGCACGAATAGAACACAAAGTAGTTGTGGGCGATGATTTGTTCAATTTGTTTGCCGTTACTAGTCTTATCTTGATTTGGCGGAATTGTAGGATGAAGCGGCCCGGACCGACCTTACACGTACTCTTACGTGAGACAGGTTCCACCGACTGACATGCACTTGATGCATAAGGTGGCTAGCGGGTGTCTGTCTCTCCCACTTTAGTCGGATCGGATTCGATGAAGAGGGTCCTTATGAAGGGTAAATAGCAATTGGCATATCACCGTTGTGGCTTTTGCGTAGGTAAGAAACGTTCTTGCTAGAAACCCATAGCAGCCACGTAAAACATGCAACAACAATTAGAGGACGTCTAACTTGTTTTTGCAGGGTATGCTATGTGATGTGATATGGCCAAAAGGATGTGATGAATTATATATGTGATGTATGAGATTGATCATGTTCTTGTAATAGGAATCACGACTTGCATGTCGATGAGTATGACAACCGGCAGGAGCCATAGGAGTTGTCTTAATTTATTGTATGACCTGCGTGTCAATGAAAAACGCCATGTAATTACTTTACTTTATTGCTAACCGTTAGCCATAGTAGTAGAAGTAATAGTTGGCGAGACAACTTCATGAAGACACGATGATGGAGATCATGATGATAGAGATCATGATGTCATGCCGGTGACGAAGGTGATCATGCCGCGCCTCGAAGATGGAGATCAAAAGGCGCAAGATGATATTGGCCATATCATGTCACTTTATGATTTGCATGTGATGTTTGTCATGTTTACATCTTATTTGCTTAGAACGACGGTAGCATAAATAAGATGACCCCTCACTAAAATTTCAAGAGATGTGTTCCCCCTAACTGTGCACCGTTGCGAAGGTTCGTTGTTTCGAAGCACCACGTGATGATCGGGTGTGATAGATTCTAACGTTCGCATACAACGGGTGTAAGCCAGATTTACACATGCAAAACACGTAGGTTGACTTGACGAGCCTAGCATGTACAGACATGGCCTCGGAACACAAGAGACCGAAAGGTCGAACATGAGTCGTATAGTAGATACGATCAACATGGAGATGTTCACCGATGATGACTAGTCCGTCTCACGTGATGATCGGACACGGCCTAGTTGACTCGGATCATGTATCACTTAGATGACTAGAGGGATGTCTATCTGAGTGGGAGTTCATTAAATAATTTGATTAGATGAACTTAATTATCATGAACATAGTCAAAAGGTCTTTGCAAATTATGTCGTAGCTTACGCTTTAGTTCTACTGTTTAAGATATGTTCCTAGAGAAAATTTAGTTGAAAGTTGATAGTAGCAATTATGCGGACTGGGTCCGTAAACTGAGGATTGTCCTCATTGCTGCATAGAAGGCTTATGTCCTTAATGCACCACTCGGTGTGCTGAACCTCGAGCGTCGTCTGTAGATGTTGCGAAACATCTAACATACACGTTTTGATGACTACGTGATAGTTCAGTGCGTAATGCTAACGGTTTAGAATTGAGGCGCCAAAGACGTTTTTGAAACATCGCAGAACATATGAGATGTTCCAAAGAATGAAATTGGGATTTCAGACTAGTGCCCACGTCAAGAGGTATGAGACCTCTGACAAGATTCTTAAGCCTGCAAACTAAGGGAGAAAAGCTCAATCGTTGAGCATGTGCTCAGATTGTCTGAGTACTACAATCGCTTGAATCGAGTGGGAGTTAATCTTCCAGATGAGATAGTGATGGTTCTCCATAGTCACTGCCACCAAGCTATTAGAGCTTCGTGATGAACTATAACATATCAGGGATAGACATGATGATCCTTGAGCAACTCGCGATGTTTGACACCGCGAAAGTAGAAATCAAGTAGGAGCATCAATTGTTGATGGTTAGTAAAACCACTAGTTTCAAGAAGGGCAAGGGAAAGAAGGGATACTTCATGAAACGGCAAATCAGTTGCTGCTCTAGTGAAGAAACACAAGGTTGAACCCAAACCCGAGACTAAGTGCTTCTGTAATGTGGGGAACGGTCACTGAAGCAGAACTACCCTAGATACTTGGTAGATGAGAAGGCAGGCAAGGTCGAAAGAAGTATATTGGATATACATTATATTAATGTGTACTTTACTAGTACTCCTAGTAGCACCAGGGTATTAGATACCGGTTCGGTTGCTAAGTGTTGGTAACTCGAAATAAAAGGCTACAGAATAAACGGAGACTAGCTAAAGGTGAGATGACGATATGTGTTGGAAGTGTTTCCAAGGTTGATGCGATCAAGCATCGCATGCTCCCTCTACCATCGACATTGGTGTTAAACCTAAATAATTGTTATTTGGTGTTTGCATTGAGCATAGACATGATTGGATTATGTTTATCGCAATACGGTTATTCATTTAAGGAGAATAATGGTTACTCTGTCTATTTGAATATTACCTTCAATGGTCTTGCACCTAAAATGAATGGTTTATTGAATCTCGATCGTAGTGATACACATGTTCATGCCAAAAGATATAAGATGGTAATGATAGTATCACATACTTGTGGCACTGCCACTTGAGTCATATTGGTATAAAACGCATGAAGAAGCTCCATGTTGATGGATCTTTGGACTCACTCATTTTTGAAAAGATTGAGACATGCGAACCATGTCTATTAGTATATATGCATGAAGAAAGTCCATACAGATGGATCGTTTGGACTCACTTGATTTTGAATCACTTGAGACATGCAAATCATACCACATGGGCAAGATGACTGAAAGGCCTCGTTTTCAGTAAGATGGAACAAGAGAGCAACTTGTTGGAAGTAATACATTTGATGTGTGCAGTCCAATGAGTGCTGAGGCACGCAGTGGATATCTTTATGTTCTTACTTCACAGATGATTTGAGTAGATGCTAAGAATATTTACTTGATGAAACACAAGTCTGAATTATTTAAAGGATCAAGTAATTTCAGAGTGAAGTTGAAGATCGTCGTGACAAGAGGATAAAATGTCTGTGATATGATCATAGAGATGAATATCTGAGTTACGAGTTTGGCACACAATTAAGAAATTGTGGAAATTGTTTCACGACTAATACCGCCTGGAACACCATAGTGTGATGGTGTGCCCGAACATCATAACTGCACCCTATTGGATATGGTGCATACCATGATGTCTCTTATCGAATTACACTATCGTTTATGGGTTAGGCATTAGAGACAACCGCATTCACTTTAAATAGGGCACCACGCAATTCCGTTGAGACGACACCGTATGAACTATGGTTTAGAGAAACCTAAGCTGTCGTTTCTTAAAAGTTTGGGGCTGCGACGCTTATGTGAAAAAGTTTCAGGCTGATAAGCTCGAACCCAAAGCGGATAAATGCATCTTCATAGAATACCCAAAACAGTTGGGTATACCTCCTATTTCAGATCTGGAAGCAAAAGCGATTGTTTCTAGAAACGGGTCCTTTCTCGAGGAAAAGTTTCTCTCGAAAGAATTGAGTGGGAGGATGGTGGAGACTTGATGAGGTTATTGAACCATGACTTCAACTGGTGTGTAGCAGGGCACAGGAAGTTGTTCCTGTGGCACCTACACCAATTGAAGTGGAAGCTTATGATAGTGATCATGAAACTTCGGATCAAGTCACTACCAAACCTCGTAGGACGACAAGGATGCATGCTACTTCAGAGTGGTACGTAATCCTGTCTTGGAAGTCATGTTGCTAGACAACAATGAACCTACGAGCTATGGAGAAGCGATGATGGGCCCGGATTCCGACGAATGGCTCGAGGCCATAAAATCCGAGAGAGGATCCATGTATAAAACAAAGTATAGACTTTGGAAGAACTACTTGATGGTCGCAAGGCTGTTGGGTGCAGATGGATTTTAAAAGGAAGACGGACAATGATGGTAAGTGTCACCATTAAGAAAGCTCGACTTGTCGTTAAGATGTTTTTCGACAAGTTCAAGGAGTTGACTACGATGAGATTTTCTCACTCGTAGCGATGCTAAGAGTCTGTTGGAATTATATTAGCAGTTACTGCATTATTTATGAAATCTTGCAGATAGGATGTCAAAAAAAACATTGTTTCCTCGACGATTTTCTTGAGGAAAGGTTGTATGTGATACAACCAGAAGGTTTTGTCAATCCTAAAAGATGCTAACAAGTATGCAAAGCTCCAGCAATCCTTCTAAGGACTGGAGTAAGCATCTCGGTGATGAGATGATCAAAGATTTTGGGTTTATACAAAGTTTATGAGAAACTTGTATTTCCAAAGAAGTGAGTGGGAGCACTATGGATTTTTGATGAGTATATGTTGTTAACATATTGTTGATCAGAAATGATGTAGAATTTCTGGAAAGCATACAGGGTTATTTGAAAAGTGTTTTTCAATGGAAAACCTGGATTAAGCTACTTGAACATTGAACATCAAGATCTATAAGGATAGATCAAAAACGCTTAATAGTACTTTCAAATGAATACATACTGTGACAAGATTTTGAAGGAGTTCAAAATAGATCAGCAAAGAAGGAGTTCTTGGCTGTGTTACAAGGTGTGAGTATTGAGTAAGACTCAAGACCTGACCACGACAGAAGAGAGAGCAAGGACGAAGGTCGTCCCCTATGCTTTAGACGTAGGCTCTACAGTATGCTATGCTGTGTACTGCACCTGAAGTGTGCCTTGCCATGAATTAGTCAAGGGGTACAAGAGTGATCCGGGAATGGATCACATGACAGCGGTCGAACTTATCCTTAGTATCTAGTGGACTAAGGAGTTTTCTCGATTATGGAGGTGGTAAAAGAGTTCGTCGTAAAGGGTTACGTCGATGCAAACTTTGACACTAATCCGGATGACTCTGAGTAGTAAACTGGATTCGTATAGTAGAGCAGTTATTTGGAATAGCTCCAAGTAGCGCGTGGTAGCTGCATCTACAAGATGACATAGAGATTTGTAAAGCACACACGGATATGGAAGGTTCAGACCCGTTGACTAAAAACCTCTCTCACAAGCGAGATACGAACAAACCCCATGGGTGTTGGATTCATTACAATCACACAGTGATGTGAACTAGATTATTGACTCTAGTGCAAGTGGGAGACTGTTGGAAATATGCCCTAGAGGCAATAATAAAATGGTTATTATTGTATTTCCTTGTTCATGACAATTGTCTATTGTTCATGCTATAATTGTATTAACTGGAAACCGTAATACATGTGTGAATACATAGACCACAACATGTCCCTAGTAAGCCTCTAGTTCACTAGCTCGTTGATCAATAGATGGTTATGGTTTCCTGACCATGGACATTGGATGTCATCGATAATGGGATCACATCATTAGGAGAATGATGTGATGGACAAGACCCAATCCTAAGCATAGCACAAGATCGTGTAGTTCGTTTCCTAAGAGCTTTTCTAATGTCAAGTATCGTTTTCTTAGACCATGAGATTGTGCAACTCCCGGATACCGTAGGAATGCTTTGGGTGTACCAAATGTCACAACGTAACTGGGTGGCTATAAAGGTGCACTACAGGTATCTCCGAAAGTGTCTGTTGGGTTGGCACGAATCGAGACTGGGATTTGTCACTCCGTATGACGGAGAGGTATCTCTGGGCCCACTCGGTAATGCATCATCATAATGAGCTCAATGTGACTAAGGAGTTAGCCACGGGATCATGCATTACGGAACGAGTAAAGAGACTTGCCGGTAACGAGATTGAATGAGGTATTGGGATACCGACGACCGAATCTCGGGCAAGTAACATACCGATAGACAAAGGGAATTGTATACGGGATTGATTGAATCCCCGACATCGTGGTTCATCCGATGAGATCATCGTGGAACATGTGGGAGCCAATATGGGTATCCAGATCCCGCTATTGGTTATTGGCCGGAGAGGTGTCTCGGTCATGTCTGCATGGTTCCCGAACCCGTAGGGTCTACACACTTAAGGTTCGATGACGCTAGAGTTGTTATGGGAAATAGTATGTGGTTACCGAAGGTTGTTCGGAGTCCCGGATGAGATCCCGGACATCACGAGGAGTTCCGGAATGGTCCGACGGTGAAGATCGATATATTGGACGAAGGGTATTGGAGTCCGGAAGTGTTCCGGGGGTACCAGGCTATGGCCAGCATGACCGAAAGGTGTTTCGGGAGCCCCGGCAAATGTTGGAGGGCCTCATGGGCCAAAGGGGAATGGGCAAACCAGCCCACTAAGGGGTGGTGCGCCCCCCACACCCTTTCCCACGTTACTTGGGGAGGTGGGGCGCCTCCACCTTGCTTGGGAGGCAAGCCTCCACCTGCTTGGCTTGGGGGGCAAGTCTCCCTAGGATTTTCCCTAGGGAGGTCCAATCTGCTTGGCCGCCGCCCCTAGGGGAAACCCTAGGGCGCCTCCCCCTCTCCCCTTGCCCCTATATATAGTGGAGGGGTGGGAGGGCAGCCGCACCTCTTCCCTGGCGCAGCCCTCCCTCCTCATACACCTCCTCCTTCTCCTCCGTAGTGCTTAGCCAAGCTCTGCCGGAGAACCACGAGCTCCATTGCCACCACGCCGTCGTGCTGCTGGAGTTCTCCCTCAACTTCTCCTCTCCCCTTGCTGGATCAAGAAGGAGGAGACGTCCCCGGGCTGTACGTGTGTTGAACGCGGAGGCGCCGTCCGTTCGGCGCTAGATCGGATCTTCCGCGATTTGAATCGCCGCGAGTACGACTCCATCAACCGCGTTCTTGTAACGCTTCCGCTTAGCGATCTTCAAGGGTATGAAGATGCACTCCCTCTCTCTCGTTGCTAGCATCTCCTAGATTGATCTTGGTGACACGTAGGAAAATTTTGAATTATTGCTACGTTCCCCAACACAAGGGGGGCGCACCAGCCCACCAGGGGCTGGTTCCCTTCCCCACTTCAGCCCATGGGGCCCTCCGGGATAGGTGGCCCCACCCGGTGGACCCCCGGGACCCTTCCGGTGGTCCCGGTACAATACCGGTGACCCCCGAAACTTTCCCGGTGGCCGAAACTGGACTTCCTATATATAATTCTTCACCTCCGGACCATTCCGGAACTCCTCGTGACGTCTGGGATCTCATCCGGGACTCCGAACAACTTTCGGGTTACCGCATACTAGTATCTCTACAACCCTAGCGTCACCGAACCTTAAGTGTGTAGACCCTACGGGTTCGGGAGACATGCAGACATGACCGAGACGACTCTCCGGTCAATAACCAACAGCGGGATCTGGATACCCATATTGGCTCCCACATGTTCAACGATGATCTCATCGGATGAACCACGATGTCGAGGATTCAATCAATCCCGTATACAATTCCCTTTGTCAATCGGTACGTTACTTGCCCGAGATTCGATCGTCGGTATCCCAATACCTTGTTCAATCTCGTTACCGGCAAGTCACTTTACTCGTACCGTAATGCATGATCCCGTGACCAAACACTTGGTCACAATGAGCTCATTATGATGATGCATTACCGAGTGGGCCCAGAGATACCTCTCCGTCATACGGAGTGACAAATCCCAGTCTCGATTCGTGCCAACCCAACAGACACTTTCGGAGATACCCGTAGTGCACCTTTATAGCCACCCAGTTACGTTGTGACGTTTGGCACACCCAAAGCACTCCTATGGTATCCGGGAGTTGCACAATCTCATGGTCCAAGGAAATGATACTTGACATTTGGAAAAGCTCTAGCAAACGAACTACACGATCTTGTGCTATGCTTAGGATTGAGTCTTGTCCATCACATCATTCTCCTAATGATGTGATCCTGTTATCAATGACATCCAATGTCCATAGTTAGGAAACCATGACTATCTGTTGATCAACGAGCTAGTCAACTAGAGGCTCAATAGGGACATGTTGTGGTCTATGTATTCACACATGTATTACGATTTCCGGATAACACAATTATAGCATGAACAATAGACAATTATCATGAACAAGGAAATATAATAATAACCATTTTATTATTGCCTCTAGGGCATATTTCCAACAGCGCTCTCCAGCGAGGAAGAGTAGAACACGGGAGACGGACGGGCACACATGGACATAAGGCCATGCCGCCTCCGATGCCCTACTAATCCTCGGAGGAGTCAGTGCCTTGTGTGTCGCCGGTGGACGTGAGGTCCACGATGGAAATGGTGGAGTCCGCGCTGTCGCCGTCGTCCCACCGGGGCGCCTGATAGTTCAGTGGTGGCGCGTAGGAGGCGTAGCTAGCGTTGTTCTCGTCCGCGATCGCCTGCAGTTGCGCCCACGACAGCCGCTTCCTGGCGAGCAACGGCTTGAACATGGACGGCCTTGTAGATCGCACACTGCTCCGTGAGGTAGTTGGGGTTCGCAGTGGCCATGGCCGCCACAACCTCCTTGCTCGCGCGCTCACCGTCGATTTGGTCATTGGCTAGCCGGCGGTGCTATAGGAGGAACAGGTCGTACCGCTATTCCTACTGTGCCTGCTGGAATACCGACATAGGCGCCGACGCAGGCTGCTCCTCCGCCATGGCGGCGTTGAAGTGCGCATGCGGCTGCTCCATAGTGAAGCCGACATGCACAGATGCGGGCTCCTGTGCGGTTTCGTAGGAGCCTGTATCCATCATGGGGTCATCGTCGTCGTCGGAAACTCGGGCGAGCTGGCCGGCATGTAGGCCTCGATCCGCCTGGCATGGCGGCTCTTCCAGGAGGCCGCAAGGCTGGTCACCTCGTGGTTCATCTCCATCGAAAGGTTGTCCCACAGAGTGTTGCCGCCGGCAATCATGGCGGATGTGGTGGAAGAGACGAGGATGTGGAGCGGCTTGTGTTATGGTGTGGAGTTTGGCCGGGTGTGGCCGCCTTTACACTACAAGAAATATGTCAACTTGTGACCTTCTGTCAGTGACCCTGAAAGAATTGGTCATAAATCTACGATCATTTGAGACCAATTGGTCGAAAGCTGTTCGGGGGGCTCCAAACCTTAAACTATGACGACCATTTTGGTCAGAAATGTCGTAATTTCCTTACACGAAATGGTCATGAAGCAGACAACACTGGTCCGCTGCCTTATTTCTAGCTGATCACGACCAATATAGATGGTCATAACCTTGTAAATTGTGGTGGATTGCTATGACTAGGCGCCACCTTATCAGTTTTGCCTATGTGTCATGTCCATGTGTCAATTTTCACCCTAGGTTGTGAAGCAACCTATATTTTTGTCATTCCCAAAATTCCCAAAAAAATTGGGCATTCTTTACTATCCAAATCATTGCCTCATGACAATATTCAACTCCATTTGCCTGGTAAATCTTCCTCGGCAAATTTCCAAAGTTTTTGTTCAGCTCGAACTGTTGTGAAGGAAGTACAATCTAGGCATATCCTAATGAGCTGAATTTTTGCCACATCTTCTATATTCCCAAATCATAGCTCTCCAC
Organism: Aegilops tauschii subsp. strangulata; assembly: GCF_002575655.3. Lineage (NCBI taxonomy): Eukaryota > Viridiplantae > Streptophyta > Magnoliopsida > Poales > Poaceae > Aegilops > Aegilops tauschii. The sequence continues at coordinate 252,932,508 of NC_053041.3, forward strand.
AAAATTTGAGCCCCATCTAACAATACATGTGAGCTCAGCATCCAATCTTTGTTTCTGGTGATATTTTCAGTTTGTGAAGCAACTATATTTTATGTTAATTTATAATTGCTGAAAATTTACCACGACATGACCCTGCCCATAGAACCTCCCTCACCCAAATTTTAGCTCATTTATTCTAGCCAATTTTCCTCGGCATTTTTCCCAATTTTCTGTTCAGTGGAGAGCACTTTGAAGGAAGTACTATTTTTATTTATCCAAATGGTATGAAAATTTTAAAGTGCCTTCATATGCCCAAATTATCATCCTCCTCCAAATTTCAGATCAATCCATGCATTCATTTGAGTCTAGCTTCAACATTCATATTTCTGTCCAGTGTGGTACGTTGCAAAGCAAGTGACACCTAGGCTCCTCCATTTCAGCTGTAAATTTTCCAAGATAGTGTCCTTACTAGATGATCATCCTCGGCCAAAACTCAGGCCCATTGGCCATGTGCATTTTCCCCACCACTAATCAAACACTTGGGTGCTAATTCATGTTTGAGCTCAATTGAGTCTACTCGTGAGATTCTTCTATTGCCTTCTTCTTCCTGACACCTATCGGGGGAGTGCCCAACAAACTAGACATGCCTAGGCCGCCCGGAATGCGTGGCAACACCACGATCATGTGGTGACCATGCAGCGGGCATGCGAGTTTACCCGCTCTGGAGTTGCGGCCCTCGGCCACCATCCAAACCTCAACGTATCGCCACCACACCATGTATTTCTGATTAAATAGATACTTATGTACCTATAAATGATTTTTGGAAAAAATAAAGAGCAAACTATGAGGCAGCTGCAGTTCAAATTTGACCCGATTCCTACTGAATCGGCAGAAATTTATATTTTTCACCAGAGGTGCATAAATACTTTTGACGACCAACCATTTTGTCAATTGTACATTAAACATGTCCTAATATATTATAAAAATGAACTGGTAGCATTTTGCAACAAATATATGGTAGGTCCTTCACAAAAAAACTCATTTTGGGCACTCGAAAAATAAAAAATGAATTTTTCGTCCAAAGAAAATGAAAACTTCCTTAGGCAACATTGTTTGCCATCCCAAGATGCACCCTTGTGCACAATATGAGATCATTTGAACAAACTATGCCATGAATGTGGCCGTAAGATTGATCATTTGGCTTGAAAGTCAAACATCTCCACACATGATAGCTTGTTTCTGAGAACACTTTTTAAAACTAATTAACGTATTACAAGTTTATTACTTTTTCTGGTAACTTGGTCACATATAATGACACAATGCGAAGATTTTCCAATTTTTTAATTTTTTTTAATTTTTTATGCTCGTTTGAAAATGCAGTCAAAACGGCGAGAATGACCGTTCCTAGCTAGTAGTTGAATCTTGGAATTTTTTTGGTGTTTCTCTGATTAAATAGATACTTATGTACCTATAAATGATTTTTGAAAAAAAAAATAGCAAACTATGAGGCAGGTGCAGTTCAAATTTGACCCGCTTCCTACTGAATGGGCGGAAATTTGTCTTTTTCACGAGAGGTGCATCAAATCTTTTGACATCCAACCATTTGGTCAATTATGCATTAAATATGGACTATTATTTTATAAAAATGATTTGTTCCAATATTGCAACAAATATATGGTAGGCCCTTCAAAAAAAAACTCATTTTGGGCACTCGAAAAATGGAAAATGAATTTTTCGTCCAAATAAAATGAAAACTTCCTTAGGCAACATTGTTTGCCATCCCAAGATGCACCCTTGTGCACAATATGAGATCATTTGAACAAACTATGCCATGAATGTGGCCATAAGATTGATCATTTGACTTGAAAGCCATTGATCTCCACACATGATAGCTCGTTTCTGAGAACACTTTTTTAGAATAATTATCATATTACAAGTTTATCATTTTTCCTGGTAACTTGGCCACATATAATGACACAATGCGAAGGTTTTCCAAATTTTTGATTTTTTTTCAATTTGTTACGCCCGTTTCAAAATGCGGTCAAAATGGCGGGCATGACCGTTCCTAGCTAGTGGTTCAATATTGGAAAAAAATTGGTGTTTCTCTGATTAAATAGATACTTATGTACCTAGAAATGATTTTTCAAAAAGTAAAGAACAAACTATAAGGCAGCTGCAGTTCAAATTTGACCCGCTTCGTGCTGAATCAGCGGAAATTTGTCTTTTTCACGAGAGGTGCATCAAATATTTTGACACCCAACCATTTGGTCAATTGTGAATTAAATATGGACTATTATTTTATAAAAATGATTTGCTCAATTATTGCAACAAATATATGGTAGGTCCTTCACAAAAAAAACTCATTTTGGGCACTCAAAAAATAGAAAATGAATTTTTCGTCCAAAGAAAATGAAAACTCCCTTAGGCAACATTGTTTGTCATCCCAAGATGCACCCTTGTGCACAATATGAGATCATTTGAACAAACTATGCCATGAATGTGGCCATAAGATTGATCATTTGGCTTGAAAGATATTGATCTTCACACATGATAACTCGTTTCTGAGAACACTTTTTAAAAATAATTATCGTATTACAAGTTTATTATTTTTCCTGGTAACTTGGTCACATATAATGACACAATGCGAAGGTTTTCCAAATTTTGATTTTTTTGGATTTTGTACGCCCGTTTCAAAATGCGGTCAAAACGGCGGGCATGACCATTCCTAGCTAGTGGTTCAATCTTGGAAAAAATTTGGTGTTTCTCTGATTAAATAGATACTTATGTACCTAGAAATAATTTTTTCAAAAAATAAAGAACAAACTATAAGGCAGCTGCAGTTCAAATTTGATCTGCTTCCCGCTGAATCGGCGGAAATTTGCCTTTTTCACGAGAGGTGGATCTAAAATTTTGGCACCCAACCATTTGGTCAGTTGTGCATTATATACGGCCTAATATTTTAGAAAATTTATTTGGTACAATTTTGCAACAAATATATGGTAAGTTCTTCATAAAAAAACTTATTTTGGGCACTCAAAAAATGGAAAATTAAAGAAATAAAAACTCCCTTTGTCAATATTGTTTGCCAACCTAAGATGTAGACTTGTGCAAAATATGACATCATTTGAACAAATATTTGATAGGTCTTTCACAAAAAAACTCATTTTAAGCGTTGAAAAATAGAATGAAAATTTTATGTGTAGTCAATTATGACCAATTTATATAGTCAAAAGATCTTTAGATTGTTTGGTGCGTTGTAATTGGTCCATAGCCATATCACGCCGATCATGCATCAACCATCGTGGGATGCTTCTGGATCCAAAGGTAGCCCTCACCCCCTAACCATCTCACCCACGTAGCCCCACGCCCCCACAGCCCCACTCCCCACCGTACCCACAACTTGTTCCAATCCCCACCTTCTTTCCCGCACCCGCTCGCGAAAACCATAGCCGCCGCCCCCGCCCCCGCACCATGGCCGGCCTCCACCCCTGCGTCGACGACGAGGAGCCCGAGTCACCACGCCTCCCCGCCCTCAAGTGGCTCCATCCACATCGCCCCATCCGCATCCGGCTAGCTGGATCCGCGTCGCCCCATCTGCATCCGGCTACCTGGATCCGCGTCGCCCCATCCACATCCGGCTACCTCGATACTTCGTCGCGGACCGCTTCTTCGGTGGGTCGCGGCGTTGCGCAGGTGTGGCGGAGGTGCCGACGTTCACGCAGGCGAGCGAGTCGCACCAGCGGCGGATCACGGAGGCGATCCTGGAGCACGCGCTCAAGATTTGCTCCGATAAGAATGTAAGGGGATGGTTAAACGAGACATCTCTGTTCCGATTGCTGATTTCTTCTCTTCCCCCGGCTGCTCGTGCTTAATTGGTGCTTAAATTGGGTCGGATTGTTGGTCTGTTGAAGGTGGTTGTGGGGGATCCCAAGGAGAAGATCTGCGAGGTGGCGGCCGAACTCAAGGCCGATCTGCTCGTCATGGGGTGCGGTGCTTTCGGCCCCTTCAAGAGGTAACTGAAATACCAGCACTGTCTTCTGCGCTTTGGCGAGCTGAATTTCTGATTGTTCTGGCGCTGGCTTGCTGCCTGATACAAATGCGAACTGTAAACGAAATTGCGGTTTCTGAAATCAGTTTTCTTGCCAGTACAACACCTGTAGACTGTAGTGAAATTCGTTCGTTCCAAATTCGACTGCAGATATCATCCGTGTTTACTGAGACATTATAATATTTGGGCAAAACTGGGTTATCAGAGAACTGTGCTACTATATAAACATCATTTTGCGTATGAATCTGATACAGTGTGAGTATGTGTTACATCTGCTCCTGCAGACATGAGACTGCATGTGTATAGATAAATTTCTCTTGATCTGTAGCGCATTTGCGCCTTGGCATAGCATTTTTCTTTCCATAGAACTAAATGCCATGGATAGAACTGTTCAGTCATTCTGTCTTAGTAGTAGCTACTGAAAACCGACTCGCATTGCTTCATGGAAATCTCTCACGGTCACAGTGAAGAACTCTACTTGTACAGCCAAAATTGATTCAAATCCTACGTATCTAGAACTGCATCTTCACATTCTTTAGTGCAGCCATGTAGTAGCACTGTAGTAACCTTCTAGATCAGTTCATTTAGCGATTTTTTTTTCACGGAGTTCATCTTGTAATCTATTTAGATCATGAAGTTTCTAGGACAGTTGCCTGCCTGCTTGTATGATAGGTGTCACCTTTCGTGTATGAAAGAAACAAGCTGATCCGGTTCCTTTGGTTGAACAGGATGTTCTTGGGTAGTGTGAGCAACTACTGCATCAACAGCGTGGGCTGCCCCGTCGTCGTGATCAAGGGCACCTGACCCATCCTCGACCCAACAAACATTCCTCATTGTATTCCACACCATGATTCTTGAGGTTTCTACTGTGTTGTACGTACGTACTCCTGTGAAAATTCACTGCACACTTCCAAGACTACTATATGGCTTATGTTAGTATCATTCATGTTGTTTGTTAGTGCTTGGTTGGATGAGGCTGGATTTGTGCGTCTCCGATCTGATGCGTTTGTGCGTGCGTGTGTTGAACAGTGACCTCGGATCTGGTGAAGGGCGCCAAGGAGAAGTAGCTCAAGGTCAAGGGCCCCGTCAGGATGCTGCTCAACATCACCACCAGAAAGTTCCCCTGTGGAGAAGGTAGCCACCTCCCTCTCTTTGCCCTTCCGCCCGATCCCATTTGCTTAGTAGCTCTGCATAGTATCTGGTCCTTACATGCTCACAGTAGCTCATTGGTGATGTGGGTCACTATGTTTTTGTGGATAGCTGACTGTTTAGGGAATTTCCATGACGATGATGATGTTGTGCTGGCAGAGGATGTGAAACATTTAGACTGCTGCGGCCTTTCCGCTCTTTGATGATCTAAAATTGAGCTTTTTAAAACTGATGCCTAGCATGCCATCAACGTTTTTTTGTTCCTCGTCTAGAGATGCAGCTCTGTGTGTTGGTGTGATATAATGTAGAGGAGTTGCATGTGAATCGTTTGTCAGCTGAGCATATGATGTTACAAGATGCTACTGAGATTTTACGTCGTTGAAGTATCTTAAACCGAGCTTTTTAAAACTGATGCTTGGTTGATCTAGTTCTAGTATATTAGTTGGGTGAGAGTCTACTGTTGTTGGTGCTGTGTTGTCATTTCTTTTTACGTCGTTGAAGAATAAAAAAGATAAGCATTTCTCCAGCCAATGTCTGAAGTAGTTGTTGTTGTGTAGTCATCGGCTGGACCTATGCATTTCATCAGAAGTCAGATATAGCTTGGACTATACTTCTGAATAGAATTGAAACATTTCTCTTTCGTTTATTTGTCTTCAATTCTTTGGATCAAACGGCTCTCTTGAACACATGTTCGTTAGTGTGGTGATGGTTAAACAACTACAGTAGATTGGCGTATTTTGCATTTTTTGCATTTCTCAACCTTGGATATTTTGCCAAAAATAAACCCTTAGATTCGTTGCCATTCCTTTGATAATAATTTGTTGTGGCCGCTAAGTATTTTTTAGCAGTAATAAACCTGGCTCTTTCATGTTGCAACCCAATAGGAGCACCCCTGTTTGTCTGCGTAATATACATATCTGCTCTGCTGCTCTTAGTTTTAACTAGCCAACGCAAGGATGACGCCAACCATTGCTATTAGATTTATTATCCATGTTGAAGTGTAGAACAACAGCAGGTTAACGCGTTTTATTTGCCCTATGAAATTCTGTTGTTTTATTTGCCTTTTCTAGTATTGTACAAACTGATGCATTCCTGGCATAAACAAATTATTCTATAAGATTTGTAAACTGATGCAAACTTAGCAGCAGCAACTGTATACTTCAGCAGCAGCAGTATACTTCAGGAAGTTATGTTCATTATACTAATGCCACAGCAGCAGTATACTAGTGTTGCTACTGTTATCCATACTTCATTATTCTGTTATCCATACTAATGCCTCAACAGCAGTATACTACTGTTATCCATGCTCCTAGTTGCTTGTGTATCTGTTTATTATTCTGTTCATTATTCTTTTCCTAGTTGTTCTTTGTTGGAAGATATTGCTTTCATTGGCAGCCATGATAACATAATTTCCTCTCTTCTACAGGAGCTCTAGGCTGAAGAAGTTCGAAGAAGGGAACACTTCATCTTTGTAGCTAGTTTTATCTTCTTGGGTGTTTTATGTTCCTGGGTGTTTACTTCAGAGATGTTCCTGGATGTTCCTGGGTGTTCTAAATTCCTGGATGATGTGAACTATCGCATGATTGTAATATATATATATATATATATATAACTCATTTTGGTCGTCATTTGTGAAAATTTGTGTGATTGAAATATTGGAAATGTTGATTATTTATTGTTTTTTGAGGATCAGATCATTAATTGCTGATACATCAGAAATGAAACAAATACTATTTGGGCCCAAAAAAGGCCACAAATCAAACAATTTAGGAAAATGAACAAAATCGCTTGAAAACCAATTGTGAAAAGGTGAAGGCCAAGAAAATAAAAAGGCCTAGGCCCAAAAATAACAAGGCTGAAATGTTGGGCTTGGCCCATCTACCTGACCAAAATTAATATGAGAAAAAAACACAAATAGGCTGAATTGTTGGGCTCGGCCCATGTAAAGCGTCGAATTGGACTGGGCTGAATCTTATCAACGACATTTTCAATTGGTCACAATTTTGCCATGTCAGATTGCCACATCGGATCCGACATGGCCTGGGCAGACAGCTAGTGACCAAAACAGAAGGTCGTTGAATCAATGACCTTTTGTTTTGGTCGTTGCCTTCCACGACCTCCTCATAGAGAAGGTCGTTAATTTCAGTTTACGACTGTCAGCTTTTGACCATCTGTTTTTGGTATAAAAAAAAGGTCGCAAATGAAAAACAATGACCTTTTAGTGACCAATAGTGATGGTCGCAAGTTGACATATTTCTTGTAGTGTTAAATAGCAAGTTCCGGTGAGGCCATGCGTCCAGGTGCATCAATGCGCGGCACCGGAGTGGGTTTCTCGGCCGGCAAGCTTGCTTAATGGCGGCATACGGACGGACGCGGGATTGAACGGGCGAGGTAGATCTGTGCCGTCCCGTCCAGTAACCCGTCTCCGGCATTGAATAGTCGTGGACACCGGGAATGCGTCGCGGGCGGTGCCCTCGATCACGCACTCCTTCAATGGCGGAGCCAGTGAGAGGCCGTGTCCGCTCTGGGCCGGCTTCAATGTGGAACGACTGCTCTACAATGGCATGAATGCGGGTAGTTGGCGCTAGGCGGAAACGCGCGCATGCGAGGTATGAGGGTTTTGCGTGGGCCAGGGTGATCAGAAGCGGGCGCGATTGTTGTCCGGATGCCCGCAAATCCCTCATCCCCCTAGTTTGTCTCCGGTTTGTGGAAGGAAGTGCGTCCGGACTGCCCTGCAGACCAAAGCAGAACCCCATTGGATGGCACAACACATCCGGACCACGCGGTGCGGATGGTTATGGACAGTTTAAGGGTCGGCGCTAGAGATGCCCTAAAAGGAAATAACTCATGAAGGGATAGACCACAGCAAAGATTGTTCTTTGCAGAGTGTGGGACAGGGATAACTCAGCAAAACCTGACCAACTTGCCCCACTAAGTGCATCTAACGGATCTGTGATGGCGGGGTGCGGTTTTTCATACGTTGTCTCATGGACACTCGGCAAAGGTTTATAATTATTTTTTCAAAAATACAGAAAATGTTTGTCGATTTTAGAGCGGGAATGACTTGCTCCAGGAGTTAGTAGGAAGTGTGTTTCCTAAGGGTCATTTTGCAAAAGCTTTCATTCAATTTGGACTTGTAGATAAAGAGTTATGATGTGTTGAAGTTCCAGGGGTTTTTCTACAAAATTACCATTTTAATTGAATTAACTAATTTTTTTGCAGATAAGGTTTCCATGTGGCACTACGGGATTTTCCGTACCAATTCGGTTAATTGTTTAGTTGTGGATCATCGGATCTAGATCTAACGACCATGAGTGCATACCTTAGCGAAATAAAACAATCTAATCTCGATCGCTGGATCGATATCGAACGGCAGAGGCTCACTGCGGGTTTAGGTCGCCGGAATCCTTCCGAAGATGAAGAAGATGGCGGCGCGGGCGCTCGGGTTCGATGCGGGCGACGTCTCCGGGACACGGGGATGGATCGACGATGTCCAGCACGACGCGGCGAGTCCGATGGTGGTCACGGTGGTATCGGGCTCCCCCTCTGGTGGTGGCTAGGTCTCGGTGGAGCTCAATCTCCTCGGGTCCTGTATGGAGAGCTCGATTCGGCGCGTCCTAGCAGGGGTGAAAGGGCGAGGGAGATAGAGGAGGTCAAGGCGAATCAAACGGAGGCAAAACAAGTGGCGGGGCCTCACCGGCGATGGCGGAATGGCTTGCCGGACATCTTGCAGGTGGAGGCAGTTGCGAGCTCACGCACGAGCAGCCTGGCGGCGGAGAGAGCACGGGAGAGAGGAGAATGGAGAGTGGGGGGTCCGAAGCTTTAAATAGAGGGGTTTGGGAGGCATGGGCGTGGTCGGGAGCGACGTGGGCGTCATGGGACATCGACCGTTGCGGGTGGTCGTAGGGGAAGATGTAGGCGCGAGGAAGGTGATGTCCTTTCCAGGTGGGCCTTGCCTGGTAGTGGCTCAGGGGAGACAGAGAGGCGCGCGGGGCTGGCTAGCTGGGTTGCACTGTGGGGCCTGTCTGTCTAGTTTGCCTTGCTGGGCTTTTCTTTTTCTTTTTATTTTCTGTTTTCTCTTTTTTCTTTTTCTCGTATGTTTCCTTCTGTAAATTCCAATGCAGTTCAAATTTGAATTTTCTTCAAACTACAAACCAGTGCTAATTTCATATTTGAATATTTGTGACTGTTTGAACTTTTTGTTTGGGCTTTTAGGACAAGTGTTTTCTGCACCCATATTTTCCATTTGAATTTGAATTTGGTTTCAAAACCAAATGTGTTCCAAATCCAATATAGAAAATTGGTAGGGGTCAAGATCATTACTTGGACTTATGAAATTCACTCTTTGCCAAAATAAATGCAAGCCATATTTAAATAATGTCCCTTTGATGTTGAATTGTTTCCAAAATGAATCCAACTCAATCTTTTGGGAAAGTTTAATTTGGCTTGAAAGTTACTTGGGACTTATTAGGTATAGCCTTATTCCCAAATATATATTTAAAAATGTTTTGGCTTCAACCGAAAGCTAGCTAGGTATCAACTAGTTGCATTGGGCTTTCAACTCTTCTAGGCAAACAATCAGGCAAAACAAAGTAAATCCCAACCAGTCCTGTGCAATCATAGGTCAGCAACCTTGTTCCCCATTAAACAATGTTTGCATACCTATGGATTCAATGTGATCTTGGATCACTAAAGAAAAGAAAAGAAATCATTGCCTTAGCCAATACATTTCATTGATGAAATTGGAGGCTCACCATTCATTTCCCTTGTTGCATCTTTTGGGAGCTAATCTTAAATATACTTGATAACCAATAGTCCCTCGATCTATGTTGCATTAGTTGTCAAAATCCACCCAGGGGGTTGGGACAACTTGTAGGGTGGAAGGAGAGCTAAAGCGGATCCCCAAGAGGGCCACGACACGCATAGGAATCACCAATGTCGGCGATGGGCGCAAAGCTTTTGCTCGACATCTCCCTCACACCTCGCCAAGGAAATCTGCCCTCCGAGCTGACCACAATGAACTGGACCTCCGGATGTAGATTAGGGTTTGGCAGGTTCGACCGTCACCGTGAGCAACATCCTCACTGGGACCACTCACCACATGACCCCGCACCATCAACATGCCCCAGGGGCATCACTAACACCGCTACCACAAGGCTCGCTGGAGAGCCAACCGTGCATCCCACCTTCTATGGACGTGATCCATGTATCCGACCCCCCACACCACCGCTAGACTTTAGGCCGCCTTCTTCTTGAGGAAAGGGTAGGAAGGCGCTCCTTACGCACCCTGACTTGATCCTAGCCACGCGGTCGTGAGTAGATCTGGGCAAAGGTCCCCTAGCGAGTCACGACCAGATGTGGGTGGGGATAAGCCCAACGCGGCGACTGTCAACCATTGATCTGGAACGCATCGGCCATATCCCCCTTGGTCATGGTCCCCGCTCCACAGGTTAGAGCCCCTCCAGTGGAAGGAGGAGCTGACATCCAATGGCGGTGCAGGCCGGTTCGGCCCTTGCTAGGGTTCTGCCCTTCGACACGATGAGGAGAAGGGGACGACAAGAGGGGTGCCGATGGCGGGAGAAGCGAGGTTTGCACTTGAGAGGCAATGTGGGCGCCTAGCGTGGGGATCAATTCACGTAGTAGATCATCAATGTTAATCAAATGCATTGCAGTACTATTAGCAAAACAGAAAAGAAATAAAAACACACATCGCATGCATCGGTATCCATAGATCTTACTTTCTAAGGTCAGCGTTTGCATGCCAACTTCCCTTTTGCCAAGATAAGCTAGAAATATTCCATTGGCCATCATTGCCAAATCTAATATATCTAAGATATCCCATTTTGCGATTTCACCAGATCACGAAGGGCCACATTTTTTTATACAAGTTTACAAAGGTATGTTTCCAGCCAATACCATATATGTTGAATTTTTTTTCATAATTCTTCAAGTCTCAAAATTTGATGCTGGAAAAATTATTATATATAGTGGATTCAGATGTACCCTACAGTTTATGAAAATACTCGTGTTTTATCTGCCTGCGTGCATCCTGCTTTTGCTACTGTGACTCACTAACTTCCTGTAGTGTTGAGCATCTCAACATACACTGTTTGCTTGTTTTTCCCACAGAGAAGCACTGTTTATTTGGCAGCCTGTTCCGGTTTGTGTTAGCCATTTCATTGTAGAAGTGATCAATGTTGGTCCGTGATTATTTTTGGAAACTATTCGGTTGCCTCAATCCTGCTTGCATGCCTAGTTTGAGTTTGTATATGATATGCTGCTTGTACCAACACCAAGAGACCGACAAGCCAAAATGGCTTGACAATTTGAACAGAACCGGCGGGCAAATAAATAGGATATCTTGATTGTTCCACTGAAAATGAGAAATTGATTCTGTAAAGCTAGCTGTCCATATCTATACAGGTTGACATTATCTGGAATATGTTCTCTGAAATAAAGGCGATGCTGAAAGGCTAGTAGTAGGATGCGAAGGATGTGCCCTTTCAACTGCCTATAAGTAGCTAGTGATATGTGCACCATAATGATAAAAGCAGCGGCAATAGGAAACAACAACAAGAAGAGAGCGAGCCTTACATGGTTGCAAGGGCCTTACCTCTGATAGCCAAGGATGACTTGCCTATGTCTTCATCCATGTTCAATGCTTCATTAGCCTTGGCGTGGGTTCTCATGGGCAGTCACCTTAGCTAGCCTGAGTGGCTCTTGCTGCTCATGCTAGGCTGAATTTGCCTCTCTGTAGACGTATGCATTTCTGAGGACAAATGAAGAACTCCTTGTTTTTCCTATAAGAAAGTTGGTTGCTGCATGATTAGCTGTTCATGCAGATGCAATCATCGTACATACGTACACACTTAATTTCTACATTTTAAACAAGCAAACAGTGTATGTTCAGATGCAATCTTCATAAGTATGTACATACTACTCCTTCAAACAACAGGAAAGCAGACACGCATCCTACCCTATGTGCACATTTCTACATTCTAAACATGCAGGTGATGGATAATCATGTGTGCATAAAAGCATGAAGGGGAATGCTGTCAAGGGAGAGCCTGAGCGCGTGGAGGAAGTTGCAACAGCACATATGTTCATCCGGCATCTATAATCCGGCATCTATAGTCCACATTTAATTTTCGTATGACCCAACACCAGATAGTGCGCTGACGGCTAGGGGGCTAAATTGCTGGGGCTGGTTTACCGAGACAAGGAGCACGAGGTGCACAACTTGTTTGAGTAATCATGAGCTTAATTAGTTTTAGGCAAATGCTAGTTAGGCTCGAGCTAGCTGCTGGCTGTGGTATTCTAGTACTAGTTGGCTTGCATGTCGTGTGTTTTGTCCGTGTCAGGTTCAAACTAAGTCCTAGTCCATCCGTATAGGTGGTTTGCGTTGGTCATCGTGTTAGCATGGGCCCTTGTTTGTCTTGGTTTATTATTAGGTTGCTCCGTCGGCCGTGGTCTTGCGTGTCTATATATACAGGTGAGGGCATACAAGATTGTAGCACGTGTGTTCTGAGAAAGGAAAAAGGAAAAGACGTCGGTCAGCGACACATATGGGCGGCTGATGCTCCGCTAAAATGTAGAATTTTCGCTTGGCTTGCGATCCTAGGAAAATGTCTTACAGTGGATAACCTGCAGAAAAGAGGATGGCCGCACGACCCAATTTGTTCTCTCTGCCGGGCGGCGGACGAGTGTGTTGATCACCTCCTAGCACGCTGCTCCTACACCCAAGCTCTATGGAGTCTGATGCTCAACCGCTGTAACCTCCCCACCACTCTTGCGCCGACGGCGGCGACAACCAGCCTTGCTGACTGGTGGGAGTCCAACGTGGTGAACGCTAACCTGACCAACTCAAAGGGCTGGGGCGGTCTGGCAGTGGCAATCTGGTGGTTCACGTGGTGCGAGAGGAATGCCCGGATTTTCCAAAGCAAGGCGTCCATCGTCAGTATGGTCTTCAACTTGATGATTGATGAATTTAGGATATGGAACCAGGCCGGGCGTCATAGGATTCAGCTATTTTTTGACAGACCTCGAGAGCCAGACTGAATTATGTGCTGATGTATGTTGCTGGGTTGCCGGTTGTTGGCATAGTTGATGTATAGCGGCCTGCTCCAACCAAATACTTGTAACACCTTTCCTCTTATAAATGAAAAAGAGAAGCTGCTCCGACAACGTTTCGTCAAAAAAAAGAGGAAGCTGGATTTTGGTGGTATACTGCTGGCCAAACTTTAGATTTATAGGCAAGAAAAAGAGCAACTCACCCAATTAATAAATGCGTTAGATTTAAAAGTTAAAGTTAACCTTCTTACGGTGGAGGAGCAGAGCTCAAAGTCCGAAGCTGAGCAAGGCTTACGAGCTCTCCTTAGAGAAGAGGAGCTCAAGTGGGCATTGCGTGCTAAAGTGCTTAAGGTTGTCCAGGGAGATGACAATACACAATTCTTCCATATGATCGCAAATGATAAACATAGGAAGAAGATAATTATACAGCTTGAACAGGACGAGGGAACAATTGTGGGACATGAAAACCTCAAAGCGTATATCTCTAATTATTATAAACAACTTTTTGGGCCTTCGGAAGCAAGCACGGTGTCCCTAAACGAATCTGTTATTGAAGATATTCCTCAGCTCCGGGCAGAGGAGAATGATATTCTATCTGCACCGTTTACTGAAAAAGAGGTTCTCGATGCAATCTCACAAATGAAACCGAATAAAGCACCAGGATCAGATGGGTTCCCAGCTGAATTCTATAGGAAATATTGGCATATTATTAAAGATGATCTTATGCCTATGTTTCATGATTTTTTAACGACCATTTAGAGTTGTTTCATCTTAACTTTGGTATGATTACGTTGTTGCCAAAGAAAGAAGAGGCAGTTCGGATCGAACAATTCAAGCCAATATGTCTTCTTAACGTGAGTTTCAAAATATTCACGAAAGTGGGTACCAATAGATTGACACAGATTGCTCACTCCGTGGTACAACCAAGTCAGGCAGCGTTCATGCCAGGACGACACATACTTGAGGGGGTGGTCGTTCTACATGAAACACTGCATGAAATTCATTCGAAGAAGTTAGATGAGGTTATTTTCAAAGTGGATTTTGAGAAGGCATATGATAAAGTTAAGTGGTCTTTCCTTCAACAGGCAACGCACATGAAAGGATTTAGTGAGGCCTGGCAGAACCAAGTAGGTTCTCAGGTTCAGAAGGGTAGTGTTGGCATCAAGGTCAACGATAATATCAGTCATTACTTTCAGACACACAAGGGATTGAGACAACGGGATTCCATGTCTCCTCTCCTATTTAATATAGTGGCCGATATGTTGACCATTCTTATAGGCAGAGCCAAGCATAACGATCAAGTGGAGGCTTTAGTCCCTCATCTGGTCGATGGGGGCGTCTCCATTTTACAGTACGCTGACGACACTATTCTATTCATGAAACATGCCATTGCAAAAGCGCGAAATATGAAACTCATATTATGTCTCTTCGAACAATTGTCTGGCTTAAAGATAAACTTTCACAAGAGCGAGTTGTTTTGCTTTGGAAGAGCCAAAGAAGAGCAAGACACTTATAGACAATTGTTCAGTTGTGAATTAGGTTCTTTGCCATTCAGTTATTTGGGCATACCGATTCATCACCGTAAGTTATCTAATAAAGAATGGAAGTGCATCGAAGATTGAATTGAAAAAAAGCTTAGTTGCTGGAAGAGCAAGCTTATGTCGTATGGAGGTCGGTTAGTGCTGATTAACTCGGTGCTTACTAGTATGCCGATGTTCCTGCTATCGTTCTTCGAGATTCCTAAAGGAGTGCGGAAGAGACTTGATTTCTTTAGATCTCAATTCTTCTGGCAGTCAGATGAGGCCAAGAGGAAATACCGTCGAGCGCGATGGGATATCCTTTGCCGCCCCAAGGACCGGGGGGGCTAGGTATTGAGAACTTGGAAATCAAGAATAAATTCCTTATGAGTAAATGGCTCTACAGGTTAGAGACAGAGCCGGAGGGTATGTGGGTAGAGATTCTACGCAATAAGTATTTACAGTCAAAAACGCTCGCCCAGGTTACCGTGAGACCAACCGACTCGCCATTCTGGAAGGGACTCATGAGAACGAAGGACTTGTTCTTTCGTAGGGTCAAATTCTTGGTTGGCAATGGAATGTCAATAAGATTTTGGGAGGATACGTGGTTAGGAGAGACGCCCCTAGTTGTACAATATCCCACCCTTTATAACATTGTGCAACATAAGGAGGATTATGTAGGCACAATATTTTAAACGATTCCCTTGAATATTCAGTTCAGACGTGCGTTAGTTGGTGAGCGAAGGGAGGCTTGGATGCACTTGGTTCGGAGATTGATAGACGTTCAATTATCCGACCAACCGGATTTGACGCACTAGAAGTTAGCTAGAAATGGGGTATTTACGGTGAAATCTTTCTACATGGATCTGATTAATTCTAGCCCAATCTCGAGATCGTTATATATTTGGAAGGTTAAGGTGCCCTTGCGTATTAAAATATTTATGTGGTTTGTTCACAAGCAAGTAATCCTAACCAAGGATAACTTAATAAAGAGGCGATGGGTAGATAGTTCACGTTGTTGTTTTTGTGATAATGATGAAACAATACAATATCTATTCCTTGAATGCCCACTCGCCAAATTGCTTTGAAGAACGATCCATATAGCCTTTAACATTAATCCTCTACTTGACATTGAATCGTTGTTTGGGACGTGGTTAGCTGGGGTTGAGCATATTACTGCGGCTCGTATTCGGATCCGAATATGTGCGCTTCTTTGGGCTATATGGAATTGTAGAAATGATATGATTTTTAACAAACAAAACACTTTATCTTTCTTGCAGGTTATCTTCAGAGCTACCGCATGGATCCGTACGTGGTCCTTACTCACTCCTATGGACTCCAGGGAGCCTTTGGTTACTGGGTGCAACCAGTGGGAGATGGTAGCACGGGTTATATTCAACCGGTTCGGATGGCGGTCGCATAACAGGATAGGAGTCTACGGAGCTTATCCTTTACATTGCCTTACCGGTTGCGATTTTGAGCATATACTTTTCATTTCTTTGTTTCGCTCCGCTTGCGAGCTGTAATACTTTTATAACTATGTGCTACTTCGAGACTTTTTAATAAGATGGCTGCATGCATCATTATGATGCAGAGGCCTGGGGTACGCCTCCATTTCCAAAAAAACTTTGGACCTCGCTCATGTGCCTTCAAGTTTGCCGAGTACCTCCGGTAGGCTCTCGGCAAAGTTACATGCCAGAGACAGTCGCCGTCTCTATCCGGTCCGTCAAGTGTCTTTTTTGTGCTGAGTAGCCGACCTAGGGCTCGGCAACTTGTTTGCCAAGCACTCGGCAAAGTGGACTTTGCCTGAAGGGTTTGGGCCGAGTACTCTTAGTCGGCAACAACACTCGGGAACCTCGCTGCCGAGTGGAATACCGCTTTCGCTGAGTGTTCCTGACACTCGGGAAACCGGAAATTGCAATAGTGGTATATGGTAGCATGATTTTTGTTTCCTACATATTTTTGGTACTGTAGTAGTAAGCTAGAAGGGTGTGGATCTTGCAGACACGTGGGCCAATTGTTTATAATTTCACAAAAAAGAAATTTCCTGCCTTAATCCTTTAGTCGAGGAATTTTTTTGTTGATAAGGAACTTTAAAAAAACGAGCCCTCCCTTCGATTTTTTTTTGCCAAAACAACATAATTATTGGAGCAAACATTAACAGAAAAATGTAAAACAAAAAATACAGAAACCAAATGAAAGCGCGCACTCCACAGGTAGCATTTTTTTTAATTCAGCCCTACAGCAAACTCAATTGGCAAATGTAGTAGAGAAATGGCTTGATCCTTCGCAATCAGTTGGCGTTTCTTCCATCAAGATGTATAACTAGATTCATAAATGGAAAATTATTCACCCTATTTTCAACAGAATTTGGAAAAGTGAAGCCATGTTAAGATACCAAATTTTCATCTAGTTGCTAGCATATGATAGAGTTAACACCAGAAACCTTCTTTAGAGAAAGAACTCTTTCCTGCCCTCTTAGAGATGTGAGTTATGTGATTTTAATAATGATGAACTACTTTGCCCCTCTTTTGGGACTGCCCCTTTACTCTTAATGCTCACTTCAAACTCACTTCTTGCCAAGTTTGATATGGATATTATTATGGTGGGGTGTTGGCATGTTTTGATGCAGAGAAACTCCAAAAAAACTAAAAGCCCAAGAACCTTCAATTCAATCTTGGAGGTTTTTGCTTAGGACTGACTTGCAACTAGTCCTGATCAGAGTCAAGAGCAAGTACAAGGAAGCTTTCAGCCACTCGATAGTCACATTCAATTTAGAACAACTGTTTCTAATAGATTTCTCTAAACCTGGAGTTGGTTAAACTTTATGGAAAAAGATTTTCGTCAGCCGGCCGGCTGATTTACAACGCATCGTCCACCGCTTGAGATGCACACCACGCGTCCCATGTGGGGCCTATCACCACTCATTCCTTTTCCTTCTTTTCTCTTGAACATTCTTTTCTCCCTTCTTATCTTAATCGCTAAAAACTGAGAGCCATCCGTTTCTTCTTTTTTCCTTTGTTCGTCTTGTGCAACATGCTTTCTCTTGCAAAACAAAATCTACAATGTGACCTTTGTTGCAAAAAAGAAATCTACAAAGGTTTCCGCGAGAGCTCTTTGTTGCAAGAAATTCTGCAATATGACCTTTGTGGCAAAAAAAATGTGCAGATGTTTCCGCAATACGAATTCTGCAACATAATCTATGCTGCAAAAGTTAGGATGCCCGTCAACCGCTTGATGACGCCAGATCTGGTGGCTACCGATCAAGCCAATCTTTAAAAAAGATCAGCCGGTGGACGTGTAGCACGCCCCAAATTTTATGCCTTTTTGGTGTCTGTTAGCTTTGTAAACATTTTTTTATATTAATGAAAATTACCCTAGAACGATTGTTCTATGGCTTTCGGTTCCAAAAATAACAAGCATTTTTACAAAGGAAATGCTTAAATCCAACGTCAGTGCCAACCACAATCAAGCACATGTCTCAAATCGTGCCATTTCTTGAGTATATGAACCAACAATTTATTGTGTCCTCGGCGCTAGCCCTGAATCCTAGAATATGTTGTAGCAATCACCATCTGGAGCCGCTTCACGCCGTTTCCAATTCTTCTTCGCCCTTGACTTTTCTATAGGTGGTTACAAAGCTGGAAAGTCCGCACGGGGAATTTTTGTAGAAAATAGAGATGTTTCTACTTTTCAAAATTATCTAGCAAATAGCCGCTTCGCCACTAAGGACTATTTGGCACCAAAAATGTAATTATTTAAATTTTCAAGTGTTGCCGATGGATAAGGTCATACTTCTTGGCACTGGAAATGTAGTTTAAAATAATAATTATTCCATGAATGGTGCCTAAATGCATCTTATTGGAACATGTCAACTCATTAATTACGCCGCATGGTCCCATCCATCCATGAAAGAATGTAATATCACATCCGTAGAAAATAGGCATTATGCTGCAAAGTTTTACATTGCACACTGAAACATCTGTAGACAAATGTACGCCTTATGGAATGAAGCGTGAATCATCATCATGTGACTCCATACCTCTTCGTCATGCTCACAGGCGAACACAGGGCGATTAGGGTTTCGTCTCCTCTCGTTAGCACCGCCGCCGATCTGTCTCACCTTCGGTGGCACTTGGGGTATTGGAGGCATGGTGGAACTCGGCTTCTCACTGGCAGTGTCGGGTGGTTGGTACGACATATGTCAAGGGATGGCTTATCATTGTGGGAGCCAATAAAACGTCGCCGGTGCCTGGAAACGGGATGAGGCGAAGACATGCACGCCGGCGAATCTTACCCAGGTTCGGGGCTCTCCGAGGAGATAACATCCCTAGTCCTGCTCTGCGGGGTCTCCGCATGATCACTAGCTCGATAAAGAGTAGCTACAATCGCTCCTAGAGCTGTCGGGATCAAGGGAGAAGAAGAACAAGGCTAGCTCTTGCTTCTCTCTATCTATGGTGAGTGTGTGTGTGCGCTATGCTTGGAAGCCAAACATGCAGAGGGGCCAACCAGAAGCGAACTATGCTCAGTGGCCAACTATGCTTGGGTGCGAACCCTTTGCATGGGTGCTCCGGGGGGTTTATATAGGCCTACCCCCGGGGATACAATGGTAATCTGGCTGGGATCTGGTCCCAGCCGTCAGTGTCTATGCTCGCCGGCTTCTCCGTCGGCTGCTGGGTCCCGCCGGCTGGTGGGTCCCGCCGGCTGCCGGTTACTTGGTCGACAGGCCGGCCCCACCGCTTAGGGCTCTGTCGGCGGCTGCTTACTGTAGCCGCGCCTCTGATGATGAGGGCTTTGTCGAGGTGAGCATGGCTACAGTGGGCCGCCTCGGGGGCTATCACTGTAGCCTCACCTCGTCTTGTCTCCTTAATGGGGCTCCTGCCTCGAGAAAGGGAGTAGCCGGCTTCCGGAGGCCGGCCATGCTCCTGGCCGACTAGGGAAAGCTGGGCCGCCTTCACGCCTCTCTCTGGCTGAAGGGGCCCGCAGTCCTTGGGCCGTACAGGAGGGGGTCGTGGATGACGTCGTAGCTGGCGTGGCTACAGTGCCGGGCCGCACGGGAGACATCCCTCCCGTACGGCCTCCTGTAGCCATGCCCGCCTCGGGCTTCGGGGGTCGTGGGCCGCACTGTGGCCATGCCCCGTCAGATCGTCATTATGCAGGGGTGGTTGTGGTCTCAGCCGGCTTCTAGGAGTCGGCGTTCTTCTTGGCCGGCTTCTTGGAGTCGGTGAGGCTGGGTCGCCTTCCGGGAGTCGGCTTTAGCGGTAGCCGGCCGGGGAAGGCGGCCCAAATGCTTGGAGTGCTTGAAGGCCCTAAGGCCTGATAAATTTTCTGAAGAGCCAGGGGTGGCCGGATTGGCTACCCGTGGCCACTTACTCCGACAGGCAGTGTTATGTTGTGATCCAAATTCAAGTATAAAGATAAAGGCTAACTTCTGACGAGCGAGCTGAGGGAGGCCCGTCGCCGGTAGGCTTGGGACGATACGAATCAGTATTGACCTAAGTCACCTGTGTTATATCCTTTGTAAGCCGCGCATGGGATAACTTGGTCAATTGTAAATCCCCGAGGTTTGTAACCTCCCCTGATATAATGAAGATTTGTTGGCTGGCACCCGTGATTTTTTCCCTTTCGTGTTGTAAATCCCCGAGGTTTGTAACCTCCCCTGATATAATGAAGATTTGTTGGCTGGCACCCGTGATTTTTTCCCTTTCGTGTTGGAGGGGTTTTCCATGTTAAAATCTTTTGTCTCCTGTGTTGATTTCGTTCTTCGTTGTTTGATTTGCCTGTAGTATCTCTAACAGGAAGGAGGGACCTGCTCTATATTTGTTTAGAGTCCGTGTTCCCTTAGGTTGTGTGTCCCGCTCAGAGCAGCAGAGACTACAACAGTTAGCGGCTCTAGTGTCGATACAGAGCATGTGGTTGTTTGGGTAACAACCTTGACTCGTTGGCTGGCCTCCCTTCTTCATCTTTGATGGTGTACGAGCTGGATCTAGGAGCTGAGCTTGAATCCCTAGGCCAGCGATCTTATGCAATTCTAATGACAGTCTTGATTCTGATATGTTGGTCCATCGCGGCTGACTGCTGATGACTTCTCATCTCTCTTTTTTTCTTGAAGATTCTAATAGGGAGCAGCGGTGGCGGTGGTGCACCATCCACTGCTTCCATAGGTTGAAGGCGATGGACTCCCTATGAGATCTCTTGTAATATTTACTTTTCACATGGGTGTGCCTGTAATGGTGTAATCTTAATATATGATATCTTATCATAAAAATGAAGCGTGAGTGTATACATTTTGAAGGGGGAAAAGCACGCTTGTTTATTTGCCATGAAAATAATATCGTGTACACTTCGCAATGCAGTTTTGGACCTTCTCTTCCTTCATTGCGCACAAGTAAATATAATTTGGACTTAAAATTTAGAGGCTCACATTTTGGTCAAATAAATGTCCACATAGAAAAAAAATCATTTTTCACTAAAAGTGCAAGTAAATTTGTGGTAGCAATATAAACTTGGGTGGCGCCACTCACAAAATCAATCAATTACTTGGAAGAATTAAAGTAACTTTTCTTTTGTGGTTTACTGGAAATTCGTGTCGGCACATGTATGCATTTTCTCACAAAAAGACGCATGTATGTATTTTCCCTGGCTATCCTTATCTCGGTTCAAAGGAGAAGAGAGGACCAGTGAGGGAGCTACATGCATGCATGTGCTAGTGGTAGACATGAAGATAACCTCTCCGATGCATATGCCCCGTAAAGCAGGCAGGCCGCAAAGCACTGTGATACTCTGCATTTATCAAAATGATGATAAAAGGAAGAAAACATGATTAATTATTTGACAAGTTGCTTAGCACGTCTCCTTCACAGACCCTAATTATATAGAGTACTCCCTCCATCCCATAATATGAGCACGTTTTTCAAACTAACATAGATTAAAAAATATTTTTATATTATGGGACGGATGAAGTATATTGTTAGGTTGAAATACATTCTTATATTATGGGACGGAGGGAGTATGTGTTAATTTCTTTTTACTGCTCATAAAAAGAGATTGGTTGAGGCTGCATAAAAGACCAAAAGTTTAATTATGCATGTCCGGAAGAGTTGCAGCGTATGTAGCCTTAATCCCATCGTGTGTGTTTCTGTGATAGCCATGCGGACGCTATATACTCAGCCTTTTGTTTCTTGGCACATGGAGTCCTTCCATAGTTCGTGGTAATCCTCCATTTCCTAAAAAAAAAGACATATTAGGATTTGCTTGAAACACATGAATTCCACACAAATTTTGCGTTGTCGGTAAGATGTTCTTGCGTATCTAGGTAGCTAATGGCTAGATAAAAAGCAACTGAAGCCTTATTGGATCGGATTCTGCAAATTATTACATTCACCCATCCATATGGAGCACATGTTCGAGCATAAAATCTTAATTTACAAGGTGAGGCAAGCAAGTCTGTCGACATCCTCTCCTCCCACGCTCCTGCGGCGCGCCGCGCCAGCGCCCGCAGCCACCATAGATACGGCTTCGCTCCACCACCCAGCCACCTCGCCCCGTGCCTCAACGGCCTCCGCAGCCTCGCCGCGGTTCCCCCCTGGATTCCCCTCGTCGCAGCTCTCGCGCCCGGATCTGGTTGCTGGGCTGTTCTCGCAACTCGTGGGGATCCGGCCAGATTCGCGACCCGTGCCGGCCATTGCGGACGCCGCTGGGCTGGTCAGGCAGGTGAGCTTCACAGTTAATGCTGCCGTGCTGGAGGGCACGCCGCCCCCTCCCATTCAAGGCGCCCCGCGGCTGTGCCTCAAGTCAGGTTCATTCATGGCGCCTGGTCAAAGACTGTTGCGCGTCTCCCCTTCGAGCCCTGCGCCCTGCTGCCGATTCATGGCGATCTGATGGCTCAAGCGGCTGCCCGGAGGAGGAATGGCGCCTCGTTCGGCCCGCGTATTGGTGGCGGGCAGAGCGCTCCACCCACAAGCCATCGAGGTGCCCTCCTGGGTCTCCTTCCTCTCCGCAGCGGCAGTGATCAAGGCGTCCTCCTGGGTCTTCTTATTCCTCTCCACAGCTGCCGCAGCAGTTCGTCAAGCTTCGAGACAGAGAATGCCACCGCTGCTTGCTTAAGGGCCACTGTCAATCCGGCTGCCGCAACCCACTGACCTGCCGTCGCTGCCGGCGGATCGAGCACAAGGCCAGGGGCCGCACCAACCCTCCCTCCCCCTTCGCGCCTGTGGTGGCGGCCCCTCTCCAACAACTGCCGCCCCCACTCGTGCTGTCCCAGCCACCCTTGGCTGGCCCCATGGCACGCCACGCCTCTCGCCCACTCCGCATCGGCGATCCCTCGCTGCGCCCGGAGGAGGGCCATGTGGTCATCGTCGCCACGCCGGAGATGGAGGCCAATGCGGCGAGCCTCGAATCCCTTGGTGCCTTCCTGTGGCTCGGTGGGAACCGGGCCACGGCCAACGCTGCAGAGATCAAGGAGGCCATCAACGCCCAGTTGGGCATCGACCGTGTCACGGTGGCCCCTCACTACCCAGAAGACTTCTTCGCGCTGTTCGAGTTCCAACACCACCGGGACAGGGTCACCGCGTCGCCGGGGCGCTTTCGGCACGCCAGCCTCGACATCCACTCCTCCAACTGGCGGCGTGACGCCCACTCCGACGTCGTCCAAGCTAACTACCACGTTCATCTTTGCATTGAGGGCATCCCGCTCAATGCCTGGAGCGACTCTGTGGCTGCGCAAGTGCTGGGACCGGACACCTTCGTCCACTACTTCGACATCGCCACGCTTCGTCGAGAAGATGCCTCCTGCCTAAGGCTGTGGGCGTGGTCTGACAACCCGTCGTCCATCCCCAAGGTCCAGCGCGTCACCTTCGCTCCGCGGGTGCCCAATGGCCCTGGCGGTGCCCCGTCCGCTACCATCGGCCATCGTGGGTTCCGGCGCCGCGCCATCGTCCACCTGAACCGGCTGGAGGACTTCACGCCAGACGCAAATGGCCAGGTGCCCCGCCGCCCTCGCACTGATCCTTTCACATGGATTTATGGGGTGGTTGATGGGGAAGAGAGGCCTAGAGATCCTCTGGATCCGCCACCCCGTCGCCGTGAAGATGACGACTGCCACCGCAGGGATGATGACTGCGATAGGGATGACACAAGAGGCCGCGACAACGATCGTCATCGCTCCTCTTCCTGGAGGGGCCTCTTTCGCAGCCGCTCCCGAGCTCTTGAGAGGCGGGCGGATGAGGTACCAACGCTGTCACGACCCCGATTCCAAGTCACACCGATCTAGCCTGTAACACCTTATATCACTTTGCGGCCTCACGCACGGTACTCCCACGGGTGTCGCCTTACCATGGCCCGGGACCGTTTGCGCCTTTTGGCTCGCGTATATGACAATGTCGCTAGCATCCATATGACAGAGAACCCGGGCCGACATGGCTAGTCGTGAACCCAAAGCGGCATTAACGTATGGGGACAGGCATACATGAATCAACATCGAACGTGTCGGTCAGCAGCGTGCGAATCCGGGCTGTAGCACTGGGCTAACAGGACTCCGGGAACCCGGGCTGTAGCAGGCTAAGCAGGACTCCGGATGTCACCGCGTGACATTTCCCCCAAGGGACAGACACAGGAACGATATGAATCACATGCCGGACAGTCGAGTGTCCAGAGCAGTAGTGCTGGGCTAGCAGGACTCCGGTGAACCGGGCTGTAGCGGACTACTATGGCTCAAGGAGGCACTAGACTACATTTCCCCATAAGAGAGGCTGCCAAGGATAAACAACTAGATTGTCGGATCCCACACATACCAAGCATTTCAATCATACACACAATATGCTCGATATGTGCAAATACAACATGGCATCACAACAAAACTCTACAACTCAAAGTACTTTATTTAAAGGGCTCCGGAGAGCCTTACATAACTTGTTCATACAGATAGGGGTCACATGACCCGACACTCAAGTCATACAATCATACAAGCACATGCGGAAGCAAACTGTCTGGGTACAGACGCTAGAAAGAAAGAAGGCTTGACGAAGCTGTCTATCTACGTAGGCCCTTCACAAGCCTAGATCACCACCTGGGTGGCAAGTCACTCGTCGTCGTCGAGTTCTACGTAGAACCCATCGGAAGGGGCGGTGTTGTCGTCTGAAAACAGTAATTGAAGCAACATGAGTACAAAGGTACTCAGCAAGTCTTACAACAGATCCTACTATACATGTTCATTCTCAAGAAGGTAGTGGGGTTATTGCAGCAAGCCAGCTTTGACTCTTGGCTAAGCTATCCTACGAGACACCACTTGTGAAATAGTTTTCGCACACGAGTCCACTAATCACCATCTCAATACCCCACCGTGGATCCTCCCTCGTCATCCCACGAGAGGGCCATCCGCGGTACTCACACTTATCTTGAGGCTTTTAGTAGTATCCATTTACTTGTCTATGAACTGCATAAGCGACCAAGTAGTCCTTTACCGCGGACACGGCTATTCGGATAGTTTTATACCCTGCAGGGGTGTACTTCGTCACACACGCTCTCACCACTTATCGTCGCTACACGACGTGTACTCGGCAACCTTCAAGCGGAAGCCCAACGTGGGTGTCGGCCACAGCCTACCTAAACACTCGAGTCTCTAGTCCAGGTTTATCGCCTATTTAGGTTCCATCCGCAGGGAGTCCGGCCGAGGTTTCCACATACGGCCCCAAACGATGTGTGCAGGGTTCCCGGACACCAAACGGGCGACTCAGTACACCGTGCCACGAGCCTACCGCATCACAGCCCACCCCTTGCGTCGCGGCGACCGCAGCGGTGACCATGGCCGTGGAAGGGACGATCGTGACCGAGGGCGTGATGGAAGGCGTCGTGCCTGTTCCCTGGACCGGCCACGCCGGCGGGACTCGGCGGATGTCCGAGGGCGCTCGCCGCCGCCGTCACCTCGAACCACCTCCTGCGACGTCATTCAGATCAAGTCTTCCTCTGTTGCTGTTGACTGGCCGCGCCGTGCTGCACCTTGCTTTGCGCCTACTCCTGTTCAACCATCACTCAACATTGATGCGGCAGAGACTATCTCTACTCTACAGACCACGCCTGTCCACTCGCTGGTGGACTCCGAAGTGCGATGCACCCCTAAGATGGCGCTGGACTGGGCGTCCTCTCCGGGGCCAAGATTGGTGCTGGACACACCTTTGCAGCCTGTTGCTGAGAAGGCCCTGGACCCGGCATCCTTTCCAGGATCAAGTTTTGTGATGGCTACACCTGAGATGCCTGAAGATGAGGTCACTGAAGATGCTACCACCCCCATCTTTGTCCCCTGCAGGCCAGCACTTCTCCCCTCACCACCAACCTGGACACCACCACGACCACCTGCTCGGCGGCGCAAGACCCTGGCGGGCGTTATGAGCTTCAACCTGGGTTGTCGCAGCCCGAGGATCCGAGCCAAGAACCAGAGGCTGCCCATTGTGACCCTTGCAGAGCGGCTTCTCTGCCAGCGTATGGGCATTGTGGACGAGGGCGAGCAACTAACCGAGGCGGCCATCAGCAAGTTTGTGTAGCTGTTCAATGGTCGTCTCCCTGACATCACCATTGCGGCATTACGAGCTCTGTTCAACCTGGACTGCGACCTGATGTCAGCGGTGGAGCACACCTTGATCGAGCATGGTGGAGAGGGAGGTCCGGACCTGGGCTCTGAGGAGGATGCGGAAGCAGCTACTGCGACCTGATCTTCTGCTACTTAGTGATGCTGAGATGTAGCTTCTTTGTTATGTTAAACATTCTGATTGTCTTTAGAGAAGGGACGCCTGTTTGTACCTGCAGCCTGTTGCAGCTACATGTTGCCTTGGCAAGGTTGGTTTTTAGTAGTTCTTGTACGCCTGTTTGCTGCTGCTGTTTGTGGCTGCAGCTTCTAGGGGCCCTGGCGAGGTAGACTAAGATGTTATTGCTACTCCTGACCCGTGTCGCCATTCCTCCCAGTTGTTGTTGCTCTGCCGCGAACATCGTTGTATACCTGGTTTCCAAATGACAAACCGCAACCACAACCTCACGATCCTGAACTGGAATGTTCGAGGCCTGAATTGTCCTGACCACCGCACTACCGTTCATGAGACCATAGCCTCTACTCCTTCTCACATCGTTTGCCTTCAGGAGTCCAAGATGGATTCGGTTGATGCTTTCACTGCAGCACATATTGGTGGCCACAAGCTTAAGAGCTTCGCCCAGCGTCCGGTTGACGGTACGCGTGGTGGCATCCTCCTGCTTTGGGACGATGATGTGGTGCAGCTGTCCAACATCCAATTCCAGTCCTTCATCCTTTCAGCAACGGTTACTCTGTACCCCCAAAGCCCAGCTCCCACCTCCTTCAAGCCGACCATTGTCTATGGGCCGACCCGAAGTAACCTCAAGGATGCCTTCTTTGCTGAGCTTATCACTGAAAAACCACCACTAGGCACCATGTGGCTGGTCACGGGGGACTTCAATCAAATTTACCGGGCGAGAGATAAGAACCGTACAAATGTTGATCGGAGCCGCATTGTCAGATTTCGAAACGCTCTCAACTCCTGTGAGCTTAAAGAGATTCATCTCCGGAATAGGAGATTCACTTGGAGTAATGGGCAGAGTGAGCCCACATTGAGCAAGCTCGATAGCTTCTTTTGCAATGAAGATTGGGACTTGGAGTTCGGCTCCCACATACTGCATGCCTTATCATCCTCCCTCTCTGACCACTGCCCTCTTCTGCTTGCAAATGCGAATGGGCCAAAGCGCTCTAAATGCTTCCGCTTTGAAAATTTCTGGATCAAGATGCCAGGCTTCTTGACAACTGTCCAAGATGCGTGGAATGAAGGACACAACCATGTCGAGCCGTACCATATCCTACATCACAAACTCAAAAAAACTAGTGTCAGATTGAAGGCATGGAGCAAGTCCCTCTTCTCCAACATGAAGGTTCAAGTGCATATGGCCTTGGAGGTCATCCTTCGCCTCGACATCACGCAAGAGTCAAGGTCTCTGAGCCCGTAGGAGATTGATCTTAGGAAGAGGCTAAAGAGGAGGGTGGTTGGCTTGGCGGTGCTTGAAAAAGCTCGGAAGTGGCAGATCTCTAGAATAACAAACATTAAAGAGGGGGACGCAAACACTAAGTATTTTCACCTCCGAATCAACCGTCGGCGAAGGAAAAATTTCATTCACCGCCTCAAGCACAATGCGGGGTGGGTAACCGACCACAACCAAAAGAAGGATATTATCCACAGTCACTTCTCCTCCGCCATCAAGAAGGGACCTAGAAGGCATAAGGACTTTAACTGGGAGTGTATCCCCACTCCAGATAGTGATCTTAGTGACCTTGGGGCTCCGTTCACCATGGATGAGGCTAGAAAGGCCGTCTTTGATTCGCCATGCGATAAGGCACCGGGGCCGGATGGGTTCACGGGTGCATTCTTCAAGGCGTGTTGGGATGTTATCAAGGTCGATGTCATGGCCGCTATCAACCACTTCTCCAATCTTCATGCCGCCAATTTACATTGGCTAAATTCAGCCAACATCGCATTAATCCCCAAGAAAGATGGCGCTGAGGATATTTCCGACTTTAGACCGGTAATTCTATTTCATGCCGTGGCAAAGCTCTTTGCTAAGATGATGGCAACACGCCTTTCCATCCACATGAACGACCTCGTGTCGCCGGCTCAAAGTGCTTTTATCAAGAAGCAAAGCATTCACGACAACTTCACCTATGTCCGCAACCTTGCCCGAAGGCTACATCGAAGCAAGACATCTATGTTGCTTTTCAAACTTGATATCAAGAAGGCCTTTGATTCCGTGAGATGGGACTACTTAATGGATCTTCTTCAGCACCTTGGCTTCCTCGTGCGCTTCAGGGGCTGGGTCTTGGCGCCCCTCACCTCGGCTACCTCGAGAGTGTTGCTCAACGGCACGGTCGGAGACCCTATTAGGCATGGGAAGGGATTGCGGGAAGGAGACCCGATTTATCCGCTTATTTTTGTGCTTGCCATCGATCCCCTGCACCACATTCTCAACAAGGCCACAACCCAAGGCAAACTACATCCCATCAGAAGAAATACTGCAACTCTTCGTGCCTCCCTCTATGCGGATGATGCAGCCATTTTTGTGAAGCCCACGAAGGAGGACGTCTCCTGCTTTGCCTCCATCCTAGGCGACTTTGGTGAGGTCACGGGTCTAGTCACCAATTGCAGCAAGAGTCTGGTGGCCCCAATTCGATGTGCTGGCCTTGACCTTCCTGAAATCCTGCAACTCTTCCCCGCCAAACTCACGAGTTTCCCAATGACTTACTTGGGGCTGCCACTATCAGTGAAGAGACTTAAGGCGGTTCATTTCTTGCCTCTGGAGGACAAAGTTGCGCGCAGGCTCGCCCCTTGGATTGGCCACCTCATGGCCGCACCTGGGAGGGTTGTTCTGGTCAAGGTGGTTCTCACCGCCATAGCTATCTACAGCATTACTTCGCTGATCCTGCCAGCGGAGGTGATGAAGCGTATTGATGCCTTACGACGTGCATTCCTTTGGGCCGGTTGCGATAAAGTCACTGGTGGCAAGTGTAAAATCAATTGGGACAGAGTTTGCAGTCCTAAAGCTAGGGGCGGCCTGGGCATCCTAAGCCTGGACAAATTTGCCACTGCCCTCCGCTTGAGGTGGCTTTGGAACGAGTGGGCGGAGCAGCCAAAGTCGTGGGTTGGGTTAGGCACCCCTTGCACCGAGGCTGACAGGGACCTTTTCGCGGCAGCAACGAAGGTCGTGGTTGGAAACGGAGATAAGGCTTCCTTCTGGACGTCCCCCTGGCTTGATGGTCTCAGGCCGATGGACATCGCCCCTAAAATCTTTGAGATCTCCAAAAAGAAAGATTCCTCTGTCAGGAAGGCCCTCACTGATGATCTATGGATTTCGCAAGTTGACATGGTAAATGGCATTACCGTCGGACACATACAGGAGTTTACCATCCTTTGAGAGAAGTTGGACGGGATAACCTTAGATCAAGCCACGAATGACACGATCATTTGGAGACTTATAGAGCGCGGTAGCTACTCCACTTCATCGGCCTATTCGCTACAGTTTGAGGGGCGCACCTCCACACCACTTCTAAAGACCGTCTGGAAAGTCTGGGCTACACCAAAATGCAAGTTCTTCGCTTGGTTGATCATTCACAACAGAGTATGGACGGCAGATAGATTACAACGGAGAGGGTGGCCAAACTGCGGTTTGTGTCCCCTTTGTAGCCAAGTCCAGGAGTCAGCGGCGCATCTCCTCTTCCAATGCCGATTCTCGGTTGCAGTTTGGAATGCGGTTAAGGCGAGGACCGGACTGAGCAATATTGTCACAGCAGAGTGGGCGGCTATGCAAAGTGTCAGGCATTGGTGGACTGAGATGGTGCTTACGCGCTCGCCTAACGAAAAAGGGATGGCCTCCCTCCTCATGCTTATCTCTTGGGAACTTTGGAAGGAGAGGAATGCTAGGGTCTTCCGGAACGTCTCCGCGCCTTTGATGATTCTCGTGGAAAAAATCATGGATGAGGCGGCCCTATGGGCTTTGCCGGGTGCCAAAGGGCCTGATGTAATTTTACACCGTGAGTAGATGATTTATCTTGGCCATTGTATGGCTGTTGTCCTCGGACTCTGTTACAACTCTTTCTTAATTAATGAAATGGCAAATCTTTTGCCTTGTTTTAAAAAAGAAAATTACAAGGTGTCAACACAGGTTCTCATTTCCCAAGATGGAAGGTGCATGCATGCATGGACGTCGTCCTCTACATCTACTTTACAAAGAATAAACAGAAAGAAAAAGCTAACGCGAAATTAAATAGGGTGTCGTGCATGTTTTTGTTGACTAGAATATATTCTGGATCTGTGGACAAAATGATGAAATCCTTGAGGTATATATATGGCAGTTCACTTTTTTGCTTGACTCCTGACACCGGAGAATATATAATTAGGTAGTAAAGAAAAGGTCATTCAATACTGGAATCTCAGCAAGTTTGCCTAATGACTAGTTGTTTGCCGAGTTTTTCTCTGTCGGGCGCTCAACAAAACAACAGAAAGCCAGGTGCAAGGTTAAACGAAACTCGGCAAACAAGTATCTTTGACGATTGTGAAAAACACAACTCTGTGAAAAGATAAAACTCGGCAAATATTGTTCTTTGCAAAGTGCAGGACGGGAAGAACTCACGAAAGGCACGACCAACATGCCCCACCCAGCGCAGCTAACGGCTCAGTGACAGCGGGCCGTGGTTTGTTGTGCGTCGTCACGCGGACACTCGGCAAAGGTTTATCACTCTTTTTTTGTAAAAATACAGAAAGTGTTTGTCAAGTTCCGAACGCAGGCGCTCGGCGAAGAGTTACTCCAGGAGTTAGCAGCGAGTGCCACATGGCTCCTTTTGCCGATGTTACACTCGGCAAAACCTCCCACTTATATCTTTTTAAATTTTATTTCTAAAGAGCCATGCAATAGATATATGTGACAATCCAGCATAAACTATTATTCAGATATGACAACATTTTTAACTGAAATAACCATTGCATCTAGGGTATCCACATACATGATTCTTCAGATAGGATAGTAGATAGGTATAGCAAGTCTTACAAGCAAAATATAACACCAGTTCTTCCTACATGCAACGTAGGGTATCCACAAGTTGGACCCTTAAATACTACCGTTAGCATACTATTATATCAACCTGACAAAAAGCAACAACTGCAGACTATGCGCGGCGAGCTGACACCTAGAGATACGGCAAGCGCACGGAGGCCGCAAATAGTCGACCACCTCTAGTGGCATGTCTCTACAGCCCGAGTAAATAGCATAAAACTACCACTTTTTGTTTTATGGTTTCAAAAAACCAACTTTTTTTGTTTGTGACTGATACCTACCATTTTTCTCGTCGGATGTCTTAAAAAACCCAAATCGTCCGTTGCTAGCGTTTTAAACCGTTTTCTGACGGTCCGGGCCCGCCTGTCAGGCCACGTCAGCGCCGCGCGTGACGGCGAGGCCGTTAACGGCCGTTATTCGGACCGACCGGTGCGGTCGGACCGCACCCGCTCGCTCGCTGCCGTTCTCTCTCTGTCGGCAGCATCTCTCTCTCGCTCCTCCTTCCCCCCGTGCTCTCTGTCTCCCCCGACGATGGCGGCGGCGAAGAAGAAGGACGACGGCGAGCCTGGGCCGACAGCCAGCGGCGAGGGCGGTGCTCACTCCGAGGTCAACAAGTGGCTAGGCAGCGCAAGTTTCCCGACCCAGCGCTCGTCTGGGCCACCGACGCAGGAGGTCCAGATGTCGCCGGCGTTCCGCGCGGCCAGGGCAGTGGCCAAATGCATCCACGAGGATCCAGAAGGCGGGCACCAGTGGGCCTCCTCACTTGGTGGCGTGGAGTAAGTTATGAATTGTTTTAATTATTTTTCTTAGTTTATTTATGAATTAGGGTTAGGATTTGTTTCTTATATTGTTAATGAATTAGTTTCTTTGGTATATTATTATGTATACATTGTACTCAATATATGAATTAGGGTTTAGGTTTGGATGATATGTTGTGCAAGTGAAACTGTTGCATACTTTTTAACTTGAAAATCTGAAGAAATCTGAATGTGCTGTTTCTTTTTTTGCATAGTTTGGATGATGAAGTATGGGAATTGAGGCTGCATTTTCAGGGTAGAGACAACATGGAAAGGAAGTTTTCCTTATCAGAAATGAATTACCTGTTTTTGTTAGCACTTATTGAACTTGAGGGCTATGGGTTGGATGCCTATCTGTCATATGTTAAGGATGAGGGTAAGGGGCTGGAGGGGATTGAGGTTTTGGACAGTGATGAGAAGGTGGAGGAGATGCTAGATTTGTTTGCTGAGAAGAAAATATTGAACATAACAGTGAGAGAGGCTAGTGACCCAAATCCAGCAGATGCAAACATGGACCACACCTTGCTTGAAGAGCAGATTCCAATTAGTCAAGTTGGTGATCCCATTGTTTATAGTGTTTCCCAAGAAGGTGTCCTTTTCCCTGTCTCAAATTCTTCACAGCCCCCACTTGTGCCTGTTGATCCATATTTTAACACACAACAGAGCTGTAATTTCAACAAGGGAAAAGAGGCAGTGGAAATTGAAGGCATTGAAGTAGAAGATCAAGATGAAGATGAGTTGGACAAATCCTCTTCAGATTTTGAGTTTTTCAGGGGTGATTACAGAGGGAAGAAAATTTCATACAAGTCTTGGGCTAGGGGAGAAGATGAAGGTGGTGAAGGAACAAGTCAGCACTACAGGGAAGAGGAAGAGATGGCTGAGCATTATTTTGGGGGTGCTTCTGAACCCTCAGAGTTTTGGCAGGAGCCAAATGGTTCTGAAGAAGATGATGAAGAAGAAGTTTCAGATCATGTGAAAACTGTGGCACAGAAGATACCTGTGAGGAAACAAGGCCCAACAAACAGATCACACAGTGACCCAGATCACAAAAAGTTTGAAGATTTCGTGCCAGAAGCTGATGAGTTCTGCTTTCCAGGTGATGAAGGCATTTCTGATGAAGAAGATGATGCACCTAGGTTGCCTTGTGGCAGCAAGAGAAAATTGAAGAAGAAGAAGAAGAAGGAGAGAATATGGTATGATTCCTCTAGGCCTGATGCACATGAACAGTTTAGAATTCATTTGTGCTTTCTGAATGTGGTAGAGTTCAGAGAAGCATTGAGAAACTACCATGTTAGGACACTTAGGAACTTTGAGTACCATAGGAATGATCCAAGTAGGATCATAGCCTGGTGCTCAGATAGAAAGCATGGTTGTGAGTTTTATATTACTGCTTCTAAGATTGCCCATGAGTCAACCTTTAGCATCAAGAAGATGAATCTTGATCACACCTGTGGAGCAAGTGGAGAGAACACAAAGGTTACCATGAAGTGGGTTGCAAAGGCTGTTGAGGATACTGTAAGATCCAATCCTGGTGCAGGTGTTGAGACTATACTGAGTTATACAAAAAAGAAATTTGGAGTACATGTTCCAAAAAGTTTGGCCTACAGGGCAAGGAGGAAAGCAGTTGATGTTGTGCAAGGGGATCACAAGACACAATACTACAGGTTAAGAGACTATATGCAGTGTGTTTTGGACACAAACCTTGGTAGTAGGTGTGTTGTGACAACAAAGGAATTTGAACTCCACCCAGCACCTACCCCAAGGTTTCATTACATGTTTTATTGTCTGTTTGCTTGTAAGGAGGGGTTCCTAAATGGTTGCAGGCCTTTCATAGGTAAATCTAGTCTATATAGTGCTTAAATAGGGATTGCATTACATGTTGCTGCTTACTAATGGCTTAAAATGCAGGTCTTGATGGATGCTTCATCAAACTAAGCACTGGGCAGCAAATCCTGGCAGCAACAGGGAGGGATGGCAACAACAACATCTTCCCTATTGCATTTGGTGTTGTTGACAAGGAGGAGACAGATAGTTGGACTTGGTTTCTTACACAGTTAAGGACAGTAATTGGTAGTGGCAACAAGTTTGGGCCCTACACAATTATGTCAGACAGGCAAAAGGTACAACTACTCTTCATGATTTGACTGATTTTCCTTTCACTATGTACTGCTTTTCCTTGCACTATGTACTGCTTTTCCTTTCTCTACTTACTTCACTAGTTATTAATACAAAATCAATGAACAGGGTCTGCTCAATGCAATAGAGGATGTATTTCCTGATTCCCCTCAAAGATTTTGTTTAAGACACATATATGCCAACTTCCAATCAGCTGGGTTTAGAGGGGATGAATTGAAAAAACATCTAGACCAGGCTGCATATTCTTTCACTAAGCATGGGCATGATCTGGGCATGGAAGCATTGAAGAAAGAGAGTGAGGAGGCATGGAAGTGGTTGTCCAACATACCAGTCCATACTTGGGCCAGGCATAGAATGGATACTATATGCAAGACAGACCTTATTGTAAACAATCTTAGTGAAGTTTTCAACAGGATGATTCTGGATGTTAGGAACAAGCCCATAAGGACAATGCTTGAAGGAATGAGGACAAAACTCATGATCAAGTTTCAGAAGATTAGGGAGAAGACAGAGACATGTAGGTGGGATATCACACCCACTTACTCTGAGATATTGGAGGAGGCCAAGAAGTGGGCAAAATATTGTGATGCATATATGGCTGGACCAGGAATTTGGCAAGTTACAAGTAGTTCAGAAAAGACCTACTGTGTAAACCTAAACAACTACACTTGTGACTGCAGGAGGTGGGATATGACAGCTGTTCCATGTAGTCATGCTATAGCAGCAATGCAGAAGGTGAAGCTACACCCTGAAGATTTTGTCCATGAGTTCTTCAAGAAGCCCCTCTACTGTGAAACCTACAAGCATATTATATACCCTGTTCCAGGCCCTGATTGTTGGCCACACACCATGGGGGATGACATATCTCCTCCATTATTCAAAGAAAAGAAGGGTAAAAAGCAGACAGCTAGGAGGAAAGGACATTTTGAGGTGCCTGCCAAGAAGGATACATCAAGAATTGGGACAGTGACCTGTAGCAATTGCAATATGCAAGGTCACAGATATACCACTTGTGGTGTTCCACTGAAACCCAAACTGCAGACGAGAAAGAATAATCACCAGGTATACTTATTGATAAAGAAACTTCTGTTTCATAGGCTAGGTGGTTTAATTATAATTTGCTTTGTTAAATGTGCAGGAGAATAGGTCAGACTACTCTTCATCTACTAGAGCTTCTACAGGTGTGGTTGCACCCCCACCCCACCACCACCATCAGCACCATCAGCACCAGCCATAGCTAGGAAGAGGCCTGCAACAGCCACAACTACTCCAGGACCAGCAAAGAGGAACAAGGGAGCTGCTTCTGCTACTCCAGCACCAGCCACATCAGCACCTGCCAAGAAGACCAAAGCAACCAAAAAGACCAAAGCAACCAAGAAGACAGGGGCTCCTAGCACATCTTCACCAGCCAAGAACACAAGGTCATCCATTGCTTCTCCAGCAAAGAACACCAGAGCATCAACAGCTAGCAGAGGGTACACAGTTTTCAATGCTCCAAGGCAAGCTGCCAACTCTGAGATGGAGATTGGGTCCAAGAGGGTTAGGAAGCCAACTGGAAAGTGGAAGGCATATTTCACAGCTAGTGGTAACTACTGAAGATTCCAACATTTAAGAAAGTTGTCTTGTTGTATGAGTGCTGAAACCTAAGTGTTTGCAACCTTAAACCTATGTATTTGCTTGCTGAAACTTGAGTGTTAGCATTATGAAACCTATGTATTTGCTTGCTGAAACTTGAGTGTTAGCATTATGAAACCTATGTATTTGCTTCCTGAAACCTGAGTGTTTGCATTTATGAAACATGTGTATTTGCTTGCTGAAACCTAAGTGGTTGCATTATGAAACCTGAGTGTTTGTGACTTCTGGGTAGATTCAGACAACACTGATGCAAACATTGATTCATTTATTCAAACATTCATAGATTCCACCATCCAAACTTTCTTTCATACAAAGAGTTGTACAGAAATGGAAGGGATACATAGCTCAGACTCTCATTCATACTTAAAAAAACTACTACCAACAACTCTCAATCGTAACGAGCGAAGAAACGACACCACTTTGCTCTGGTAGAAGGGTGAGGAGCGAGTACTGCCTGTCTCCTAGCCCACCTGATGATCTTCCCTGAGCTCTTGCGCCTGCCGCCAGGGACAAGAACTATGAACTCATCTGAGTTGCACTTCTCCAAGATCTTCTCTGCCAGCCTCCTCTTGAACTCCAGCTCCCACTCCACTGCCTGCACTGCAGGGCGAGCCCTTTGCCTCCTCACATCCACTGCCTGCACTGCCTCCTCTTCCTCATCTGTCACCTCCCCAAGCTCTGGATCCATCTAGGGTTTCTAGAGGTGGGGTGTGGCGGCTGTGTTCTGGAGGGAGGAGGGTGGGTGGAGTAGGCTATTTATGAGCAGTGGAGGGTGGGTGGAGTAGGCCTAGGTTTGTAATTATAACTGGGCCACAAAGCCCAGGTACAAAGCACTAATAAACATAACTACCTTTTAAACATAAAAAGACACATAGCATACTCCAGCAGTGCTTATCACTGACTCCATAACATAGCAGAAGAGGTTCAAATACAGGCAGAACAGTCATTACAACTTAGTTCATAACTTAGCATTAAAGGTTCTAGCAGCATAACTACAGTTCTTAACATTGGCATAGACATAGACTAGATTAGCTTCACATTCCCCAAAATGTACACCCCATATCTTCACATCAGATTGTTAGGCCACATACTTATAAAGGCCTTGGATGTACTTCACCATCTGCAGAACACACTTCATGAATCAAGGATGGCCTTGATTTTCTCAAGTTTCTCCTTGCTTGCATGCCCATCACTCAGCAGCTCATTCACCACATGCTCAAGCTTGGCCTTCTCTATCTTAAGCAAATCTCTCTCCTGTTCAACCTCCTTCTTTGCCTTCCTGGTATTCTTGATAATGTCAGCTTGACTCTGTAAAATGCACCTTTGTTCCTTGGCAAGTTTGAGCTTCTCCATCTGAACCTCCAACCTAGCTCTCTCTTCTACCTCTTTCTTCTTCTTCTCAAATTCTTCCTCCTCAACTGCCTTCTGGTTATCCATGTGTCCTACCCTACCATCCTGCCAATCAAACATCTTGGATACATCTTGGACAAGCTTTGTGTACTCAATGCACAGCTTGTCATTTTCAGTCTTAAGCTTGGCAAAATGCTTCTCATACTTCTGCTTATCAACTACCCTGCCACAATTCTGTTCATGGTACATGTCCCACAGCCTGGACAAGCAATTCTGAAGAATTGGATGCCAGGGCTTGTCAACCCACTCAGTAACACCACAGTTAACACCTTCACTCTGCATTTGGAAATTGAAATATACATCACTAAGTGCACTCAAATTCATAACAACAAATCATATCAGACTAAGAAACTAAAGGTGAGGCTTAAGTAAACTAAATATGTTGTTTAATATAACTCAAACTATAACTGAAACCCAACCTGCTTGTACAAGTACATTCACGGATATATGCTTCCTATACATAAGCATTTTTGATAGTAACCATATCCCTCAATACCTTAATACAAGGCATATTGCAGTTCATCCTAAATAATACAGTGTAGGTTCAGAAGAGCAACTTGTCAACATAATACTGTGTGGGTTCAGAACAGCAACTTGTCATC
The DNA here is from genome assembly GCF_002575655.3 of Aegilops tauschii subsp. strangulata. Taxonomy (NCBI): domain Eukaryota; kingdom Viridiplantae; phylum Streptophyta; class Magnoliopsida; order Poales; family Poaceae; genus Aegilops; species Aegilops tauschii. Next base: position 252,970,441 of record NC_053041.3, read on the forward strand.
CTTGTAAATACATGTGTGGGTTCAGAAGAAAATGATTCCAATTAAGGTACTATACCTGCTGCACTGGACAACCATAGAAACGCCTTCCAGTTAAGGTTCCTTCAAATGCCACACACTTAATTGGCCTCATGTGGTGCATCATGCAGGTGGGTTCAGAAAGCTCCAGCTGGCCACAGAAAAGAGGCTCCACGGTGGTGTCAGGGGTCTCCTGCATGAACACATCAACAAAATCACCTTAGCTCACAGAACCAGACATAGATCACAAATTAATTCCCCAATCCAGCAAGAACCCTAACCCAAACCCTAGTTTTCAAGCATACATAAACATAGCTCAAACAACAACCATAACCCTGCCTACTAAATAACAGTAAACAAAGCTTACCCTAGCTCACCAAGATGAACACTAACCTAATCTAGCTCCTAGATGAACCCTAACCCTAGCTCAGCAGATCGAAAAACTTACCCAAAGAGCCATGTCCATGCTTGTGATGTCGCACTCATCCTCTGAGCTCGTATCCCCGTCATTCCAGGAAGGCATGGCGGCAGTGGAGCTTCCACAGCGCAAGTCGCCGCCGGCGTCGAAGAGCAGAGAGGAGAGGAGCGAGAGAGTGAGAGTGAGAGCAGAGGAATGAGTGCGGGCAGGGGAGAGAGTGAGAGTGAGGGCAGGGGAGCAGAGTAATGAACGCACGAGCGGGTGCGGTCCGACCGCGCCGGTCGGTCCGAGTAACAGCCGTTACCGGCCTCGCCGTCACGCGCGGCGCTGACGTGGCCTGACAGGCGGGCCCGGACCGTCAGAAAACGGTTTAAAACGCTAGCAACGGACGATTTGGGTTTTTTGAGACAGCCGACGAGAAAAATGGTAGGTATCAGTCACAAACAAAGAAGTGGTGGTTTTTTGGAACCATAGGACGAAAAGTGGTAGTTTTATGCTATTTACTCCTACAGCCCGGTGCATCTATCATCTGCACCATCACCAACACATACACATCGATCTCCATGTCATCCAGAGTGTTGGTGCAATGTCTTGCCTCCTTCGGTTTTGGAGACTGTTGTCAGCAACAGTAAGTGATTGATTTCTTTACCCGCAAAAAAAAGTGATTGATTTCTTTGCTACTGCACACAGAAAAAAACAGTCCCTCGCATATCGAGAAGAATACTATATTTTGACGAGAAGTCTGAAGAACTTCATCAAGAAGTACCTGCATCGGAGAGAGAGAGAGAGATGTTTTGAGAAGAAATCATACCGAGAAGATTGTGGGAGCTCCTATTCCACGTTGAAACCATGGAATTATTGTTATAATGCTCATATGAGTCAGCCCACGAAGCTCTTGCTCGCTGGTCTCGCTTCCTCAGGTTTTTTTGCACGCACCACTTTGCTAGCTAGGAAAAAAGTGGTTGTCCTCTTTTATTTGAAAAGGTTAGTTTCATTAAAAGATGTTCAAGCATTTTAAAAATATTGGGAATTTAAAAATACATGAATTTTAGAAAAATTTCACTAATTAAAAAAATCATGGATTTAGAAAAATGTTCACAAATTAAATAATTTAAAATTTTAAAGATGTTCACAAACTTTACAAATTATCGTGAACTTAAAAAATGTCTGCAAATTTAATAAATATTAATGAATCTATTTTTTTTGAATTTTAATTATGTAATAAATATTAATGAATCTGAATAAAAATGAGTAGAAATAAAATGGAGGAGGAGAAATAAAACAAAATAGCACACAACCTTACATGAAGGGCCCTCGGCCACCCCACAACCTCCGAAGCACCAGAATGCTTCAAGTCATGAGAAGTGAGTATATCTGTATAGAATAGATTGGCATCTCACTTTGTACTTGCCTCGACAAGACATGACGTACAACTTACCATGTTGAAGTGGTACACTCACACATCGATGGAGCTCCGGTGTCATTGCGTTATCGCCTTCGATGTCGACGGTCGCCACAACGCTGCTGACACGCTCGGGAAAGTCCACCGCGCTAACGTCGAAGCATCCATGGCATGCGCATGGCTGCTGGACAGAATGGTGGTAGGTGGGTAGCATGAGCCGCGGAGGAAGCAGCGACTTCGTGGCCTGTTTTGGGATGCCCAGATGGATCACCCACTTGAAGGGTATATTGCAAAGGGGGGCTCCTACTTTTTTATCACAAAAAATGGTGCGATAGGTGCCGACGAATGAGTTAGCAAGCACCCCCACCCCTTCCCCACATGCGCCCTTTTGGGCCGGCCCATGAGCAGGATAGGACGTCCTCTGATTTTCCTTTTTTTTCTTTTCTTCTTTAAAATAATACATGATTTCATAAAATTTCACAATTTCCTAAAAATACAAATATTGAAATAAATGTTTGAGCAATCATAAAATGTTGATGATTTTAAAAAATGTTCAAAGAAATAAAATAAAAATCAAAAATTTCAAAAATTGTTAATGGTTTTCGAAAATATTCGAATATTCAATGATTAGAAAAATGTTAGGGATTTTCATAAAAAGGTTCATTTTTTAAATGCTCAAAAAATAAATAAAATATGTACGTTAAGTTCATAAATGGTTCCCAATTTTTAAAAGAGTTCAATGATTCAAAAAAATCTCTGATTCAAAAAACATTCTTTAATTTAAAAATAATCATTCATGAAAAAAATGGTCATCAAAAACAAAAAAATGTTTGTGCATTTAAAAAATTGTTCCCAGATTTCAGAAAATGTTCTTTCATTATTTTTTTTACCAAGTTTCAAAAAATGTTCAAAATTTCAAAACAAGTTTGTGAATTCGAAAATAATTTTTTTCACGTATTTTAAAAATGTTCAAGATTTAAAAATATTAATTCATGTATTTGAAAATGTTCATGAATTTAAAATATATTATATAAGTAAAACAATCAAAAAGAAATGGAAAATATAAATTTGAATAGAAAGGAAAAAAATAAAATAAAAAACGAAAATGAGAAGAAAATTAACAATAAAAAGGGAAAGGAAAAACACAGAAGAAAATAAAATAAAATAAAATAAAGAAAACCCCACAAAAATAAAGGAAAAACCTGTTCATGGAAGGTTCTGGTTAAAAGCAGTATGGGCCGGGCCATATAGACGACATACGCACGGGGAGGGTACGTGTCGGGTCAGAGCAAAGCCCAGAGTCCTAAACGACGCTAGCTTTTTTTTTTTGAACCGTTCGGCGGTAGCTTCTTCATCGACGCCATTATAGCCAACATATGTTGTGAGCTCTGAAGCGTGATCGACTGTTGGCTGGGCGACGTCGATGGCCGGCGAAGGCAACGATGAGCGATGATTCAATATTACACAGCCCGAGAAGGAGTATGAGGTACCGTAAATAAAGTATTTTGGCCAAGTCTGCCTTGCAAGGTGCTGCCAGTACAATTTCCATCTTCTCAATTTTATAGAAGGTTCCCTATAATTTTTTTTGATTGAAGCCTGGTACCATAGGTGAAAAACAAACTCTGCAATCTACCCGCGTCGCTGCCGGCAAATTTGACAATTTTGACCTGTGGATGAAATCATTTCATAAAATGAACTGCCCTTAAAAAAATTTCACTCGGCTGACCTTTTTGAGTGGCACCCGACACGAAGGCGCCACACTACACTGTGCAGCGCCTGACTGACAGATGCTGCACGCCTAGCCAGCGTCGCACCCGGGTGATCCGAAAAATTACTAAGTCAATATGCAGCGCCTAAGAGCTAGGCGCCACACTATACAGTGTAGCGCCTAGCTCCTAGGCGTTGCACTAGTGGTTGCTTCATTTTGTAGTGCAACCACTAGTGCAACGCCTAGGAGCTATGCGCTACACTGTATAATGTGGCGCCTAGCTCTCAGGAGTTGCACCCTGACTTAGTAATTTTTAGGCAGTTCGGGGTGCGACGCTGGTCAGGCGTGTAGCGCCTGTCAGTCAGGCGTTGCACAGTGTAGTGTGGCGTCTTTGTGTCGGGCGTCACTCAAAAAGATCAGCTGAGTGAAAATTTTTTAGAGACAGTTTATTTTGTGAAATGATTCCGTTCAGAGGTAAAAAAAATCAAATTTGCGGTCGCTGCCCTCATACACCTGTTGATCGGCGTGGACCATTCTATAGTACTGAAGCTACCTAGGTAGAGCACAGCACAGAGAAATGACAAGGGATAGCCGGTTCGCAGATGCAGTACCTCAGCTGCGTTCACGTACGTTGTGGATGTCGTGAGCCAGGGCTCGTCACGCTGGACAATGAAAATGCTGCCATGCACGGATCTTTTTTCCTTTTTCGCTGGGTGCCATGCACGATCCGATCCGCCAGTGGCTAGCGTGCTGCTACATACTCCCTCCGTTCTAAAATAGATGACTCAACTTTGTATTAACTTTTGTATAAAGTTAGGTCATCTATTTTAAAACGGAGGGAGTACATGTGTGACAATATACCACGGTAGCAATGCATGCGCGATATGTCATCGGAAACTAGGTTCACAAGAACACTGATCCTGGGCGCGTGCATTTGGGGTATGACTACAGAGGGGGCCGCTCACCTGCAGAGCTTTGGCTCGTAGCGTTCAGGCTGCGTTCTGTAAACGGGCGACACCGAAAAATAAAGAAGGGGTTGCCGAGCATGAATGAACTGGACGCCGGACCACTGACCGCCGTGTACACGAAGAAGCTCCCAAGAGTACGTATCGATCGAGTTAGTTCCGTGTTCGCCGCCGAATGTGCTCGAGTGTCCGCTAGACCAGGAGGGAGATCGAGCGTAGCGTACGTACGGGCATGGTGGCCTAGCTCGACGCAGCTAGGACATGCATGCGCGCGGTGGCCTCGCGCCGGCCGGCTTCCGCCACCGGCGCCTCATGCGGCATGCTTGCATGCCACCGGCAGCGAGCGGCCGGCAGGACCACGCGCCGCGCGCCCGTACGCCTGTGTCGCCGTGATTGTGCGTGTGTGTTATGTATCCATGCATGCATGGGTGAGCGCCTACCACTGCGCTCGTGGACGAACGTACTCATGGCCGGGTGTGCAGAGCGGACACTACTGGGCCAGAGCTGTGCGTGGCATGATTGCGCTGGCCTCTCTCTCTCTCTCTCCTCTACGTAGCCATCCCTGTCGATCCGCGTTGGCTCCGGTCAATGACGTTGACGGCCGCCGGCCGCCGCCCTGCCCCGACCAGGTCTATCGGTTACCGTTGCGCCACTCGCGGCCGTCGCGCCCCGTGAGCTGCCTATAGTCTCCACCCGGCTCGCTCGCGCGTCACTAGGCGACCGCGTACGTTGCGATGCCGCATTGGGCTTGGCCAGGAGCGGCCCCACCCCCACGTACGTCTTGTGCTTTGCCGGCCAACGCCGCTGCGGATGGGCGCGGGGCCCGGCCGGCAACTCGCCGGCGGGAACGCCGCGCGTGCCCCACGGGAAATCAGATCTCCGCTCTCTCTATGCATGGGTGTATGGCCACCTGCTGCATGCGAGATCGCCCTCCATTAATAAACCGGTCCCTCGCTCTTTTGGGGCAACTTGCACGCGAGACCACCCATGCATCCTTTGCGCCAAATGCAGTGTACGCACGAGTATCTGCATGGTCGGGACGACAGACAGCCCCAACGCTTAGACTGTTCGGTAGTGGAGTACACGTACGTGCATGCCTAGCTTCGGTTGCAAACTTGCAATACAGGAGAGGAGTGGTTCTGAATTCAAAGCCATCTACAGCAGGGTTAGGCTTTGCTTCTCCCATGCGTCAGTGCCTTGAGAGTTGAGACCCCTGCACAATGGGGCCCAACCGGAAAGGAGAAGATCCTGATCACTAGTAATCCATATCTTTTCGACAAAGGGTGGATTTTATTAACTCAAAATAAAGCATCAAGGGGATACAAATACATTGAGCACACACCCGGCCTCTGCATAACCAGGATGCACACAGCCAACACCAACACACACAAAAGAAAAAGAAAAACGCCAGCAAAGAGCAAAGTCATACAAGACTCAAGCTATGCCTAAGCGAGGGAAAAGAAAAAGAAAAACACTCCTAATGACAAAAAGAATGAGTTATCCATCCTCCTTGATTGCAAAATTAGTGTGCTACCATATCTATATCTATAGATGATACCATCATGGTTGCAAGGCAGATGTTAGCCAACTACAGCGGCTGGGTCGAGGTGCGTAATCGTTGTCGTCAGCACCGTCAAGACGAGGCACCCTCCGTCAGTCGGCCCGTCCGCCCCAAGCTTTGGATTCCTAGATGGCTGGTGGGCAGATGCTTTAGGTGCCTGGACTCGGGTCACAATAAAGCGGAGTGCTTTGGGGAGATTCGATGCCATCGTTGCTGGGAATCCGGTCACATCGCCCGTGATTGTCCGCCACGCCCAGACTCGTCGCTTTCCTCCCCACCGCATCACAGATCCGGCCGCTGCCCGCCCACTCGCGCCTCCACTGTGCTGTCCTCGCGTGCCCCCATTGCCTCCAACAACGCTACGCTCTGTCCAGCCGGATCTCGTCCTAGCCACCCCGCCGCCGTCCGCCAGCAAGCGCCGCCCCGCCCCCCACCCCGCCGCCCGCCGCCTCCAGTCACGATGGCGCACTACCCCCCTCTTGCTCGCGACCGCTTTCCAGGGGAGATCATGACCCACGGTGACCCGGATCTGAGGCCGGAACGGGGGGCGGGCTCATCTCGCGCACAGCTGGTATGGAGGAGCTGGAGGCGGACTTCCGCAACCGCGCTCTGCTTGCCACGGTGAGGGGGAGGCGGCCCGCGGTTTCGCCCGAGGCCTTGGTCCAGTCCCTGACTCGAATCTGCGGGGTGGAAAGGCGGCATGTCAGGGTCGAGGTCACCCACCCCGCCGATTTCTTCATCACGTTCGCCTCCAACGCGGATTGTGACAGGGTGTTCTCCTTCTCTGGCAAGCTGCGCTGCGCGGGGGCACCCATTGCCTTCCGGCGATGGCACAGGAGTGCGCTTGCATCGAGCGGCAAGCTCGGTTTCTTCTGCAAGCTCGGGATCGAGGGCTTGCCGGCGAGCGCCTGGGAATGCGGGGCCATCACCCAGCTCATCAACAACCTGAACGGCCAGCTTGTTGAGATATTGCCTCCGGAGGACCGTTGGCAACTGGAGGTCACTGCATGGATGCGCAACCCGTTGGGCATCCCGAAGATTTATGATCTGGAGGTGCCGGAGCCGGTTGGCCTGATGGATTCGTTCGAAGAGGAGCTCCCAATGTCACCACCTCTCCCTGCCCCGCCTACTGAGAGGGCAACTCTGCTTCACCCGCTCACCATTCACGTCCTGGATGTGGTGGATCGCACCGTACCGTACCTCCAATTTGACCCCAACTTCGAGCCTGAAGATGACGAGGATGTCACGAGGAGGCATGACTACTCCCGGTGCTGCTACAGAGGGAGGATCGACGGCACCGGCAGGGGGAATGTGCCCAACTCGGGCGGTCACCCTTTTGGAGGCCCGGGAGGATATGGTATGGCGGGTGACTGGGGTGGTGGCCGCAGGGTCACCGGGTTCTTGGCGCCGGCAGGGGGCATGCCCGCACCGTTTCTGCAAGCCAGCGGCCGGCCCACCGCCACCGCCAGTGCTCATTCCTCCGGCCATGACGTGGCCACCACCACAAAGATGGCGCGCGCTGGGGGTGTCGACGGGTCCGGATCGCTGGCAGCAACCGCCGTCGGCTCGGGAGCAGGTGTTGACACGCCAGAGCTGCAGCGATCCGCTGCTTCCACGGCAGTTGGCTCCAAGGCGTTGGGTACAACCTCGGTCATCGACAAGGCATCATTCTGGGGCGTGGCCATGCCACGACGGCTTGCCTTCAGCCTGGAATTGCCAGCTACGGCGGTGCAGGAGGCGAGGGTACACGGTGGTGAGCTGGAGGAGGACGAGCTCAACTCTTTGAGCTCTTCAGTACATGCTACCAACCCTGCTGCAGGCGCTCATCTGCTGGTAGCCAAGGGCCCCCCTGGCTCACCGGGCACTCTTGGTAATGATACTCTGGCTGGTGGGCATGGGGATGCAGAGCTTCAATTGACTGATGACACGATCCAGACACAGCACAACATCCAGGCAATCTCAGTTCAGAGCATCCCGGGGAGCAGCAGCACTCCGAGCCCAGTGCGCACTCCTGTGGCGGTGCCACTGGAGCAACATCAGCTTCTCCCTCCTGTGATGAACAAGGAAGATCAAGACAGGGCGCTCGGGCCTTGTGATGCAGAAGTGGCACTGCTACAGGCCATCGGGTGCACACCTGCTCAATCCATCTTGGGGCTCAGGCCGGCAGCGTCGGCACCGGCGCGTCGCAAGAGAGCCCTGCCACCTAACTTCACGCCAAGACGGAGTGCCCGACTCAGCAAGAACAACGACGGCCGCAACACGGGGCCCGTGCAACGGGCCCAAACTGTCCTGTTGCGGCGCATGGGGGTGATCAAGGCTGAAGAACATGTCTCTGATGAGGCGCTTGACGAGTACCTCAAGCTGTTCGACAAGCCGCTCGCCCCTCATCACATCAAGGCGGTGGCGGCCATCTTTGCTTCTGAAGATGTCGACTTCGACGAGCCGGCGCACCATGGATTCTACGCCTTCGAACTCCCCGAGGCGGTGGAACCATGCGGCGCATAGGTGTCTCCACGCGGATTCGGTGGTTGTACCAAGTTATCCATGGATATGTCACTAGGAGTCTTGGTATGGAATGTTAGGGGGCTCAATAACCCCGCTAGGCGATGCTCGATCCAGTTGTTTATGCAGACTTGCAATGTACCTCTTGTTTGTTTTCAAGAATCCAAGTTGGCTGTTGTGGACTCGGTGGTGATAAACCAGACTCTCGGGCCAGGTTTTGATGATTTTGATTTCTTGCCAGCGGTGGGCACTAGGGGTGGTATTCTGTTGGCATGGAAGGCACATCACCTGCGTGTGACTGATATTCACAAGGGCGAATTCATGATCTCGGCTAAGGTTCTCTCCCTGACAGACGGAAAAGAATGGATGGTCTCCACAGTGTACGGTCCACAAGGAGACGAAGATAAAGAGAGGTTTCTGAATGAGATTGTTCAGTTCGGTGACCAAGTTCAACTGCCGTGGATCCTCAATGGGGACTTCAATCTTGTGTGCAGCGAGGAGGAACGCAGTTCGCGGAGGGTCAACAGAAGGCTGATGCACAAGTTCAGACACACTATCAACAGGTTGGGTCTCCATGACATGCCAATGGTGGGGAGACGCTTCACGTGGTGCAACCAGCAAGAAAACTCCATCATGGCCAGGCTGGACAGAGTATTTTTTAACAACTCCTGGGAGGATTTATATCCTATTAGCGACCTGCTCCCGCTAAGCTCCACGATTTCCGACCACTGCCCTTTGCTTCTCACATGCTCTTTGGCGAGGCCGCGGGCGCGCATATTCCGTTTCGAGAACTTCTGGTGCAAACTACCAGAATTCTTCGACACGGTTAAAGCAGCGTGGGAGGAGCAGGTTTATGGGTCGGACCCCATGAAGATTCTCAACACCAAACTGTTGCGGACCGCCAAGGCACTTCGGCGCTGGGGCCAGAAGAAGTTGAGTTTCATGAATCTGCAGTTCCAAATAGCCAGCGAAGTGATATTGCGTTTGGATAGCGCCGAGGAGAGCAGACATCTATCTGATGCTGAGAGAAGTTTGAGAGCCTTTCTCAAAGGCAAATGCCTCGCGTATGCTTCCCTGGAAAGGGTGCGGTTAAGGCAGAGAGCAAGGCTGAGGGATCTACGGGAGGGTGATGCCAGCTCCAAATATTTTCATATGAAGGCTAATGGTCGCCGCAGGAAGCACCTTATCCCATATCTGAAAACGGGCGACAGGACGGTCACGTCAATTGAGGACAAGTCGGGTCTTGCAAGGGAGTTCTTTGGTAACCTGATGGGCAAGCCGACCAAATGTGGACACTCTATCAACCTGGATGTTCTTGATTTGCAACAACTGTCCGCGGAGCAGGCACGTGCCTTGGAAGCCCCATTCACTGAGGAAGAAGTCAAGAGGGTCATTCTGGATATGCCATCCGATAGGGCGCCGGGGCCGGACGGCTTCACAGGCATGTTCTTCAAGGTTTGCTGGGAGATCATCGCTGCAGACTTCATGGCCGTCATGAAGGCACTGCATGAGGGACGGTTCGCTTCTTTTGGAGACCTGAACAGCTCCATTCTCACGTTGCTGCCTAAAAAGAGTGATTCTCTGGACATCAGCGATTTCAGGCCGATTAACATCATCCATGGTGCAGCGAAGATTTCCGCCAAGGTTTTAGCTGTTCGGCTGGCCCCTATGTTACCGGCTCTAATATCGCAGGCTCAGAGTGCTTTCGTCAGCAGACGCAACATCCACGAGAACTTCAAATTTGTGCGCAACACTGCTAAGCTGCTACACAGTAAGAAGCTACCGTCGGTACTCATGAAAATAGATATTTCTAAAGCCTTCGACACTTTATCTTGGGAATTTCTCCTGGAGGTTTTGATAAAAAGGGGCTTTGGATCGAGGTGGTGCGCCTGGATCTGCGGGCTTCTATCCACGGCCTCCTCCTCCGTACTCATCAATGGTGAGCTCTCGGAGGCCTTCGCTCTCGGTCAGGGAGTCCGTCAAGGAGACCCCCTTTCGCCAACACTTTTCATCCTGACCATGGACACCATCCATTGCATACTACAGTGGGCAGCACAACAGAAATTACTCTCTGATCTGGGATGTCAAAGCAAGGTGCCTAGGACATCTATATTCGCTGACGATGCAGTTATGTTCTTCAGAACAGTGCCCTCGGACCTGCGGGTTATCTTTGCCACTGTCTATCTTCAGGCTTAGGCACCATGATCTGATGCCCCTAATCGACAAGTTCTCTGGAAAATTCAAAGGGTGGAAGCCGAAGATGCTAGCCACGGCGGGCCGCCTCTCCCTTACACGATCGGTGCTGATGGCGCTGCCGATCCATTTTATGGCTGTGCTACCACTCCCGATGTGGGCCATTAAAATCATCAACAGAAAATGCAGAGGGTTCATTTGGAAAGGAGAAGAGCAAGTTAGTGGGGGGCACTGCCTCATGCCTTGGGCAAGGGTTTGCATGTCAAGGGAATTTGGAGGACTAGGGATCATTAACCTTAAGTGCTTTGGGATGGCCCTGCGCTGCAAATGGTCGTGGCTGAGGCGGGACTTGGAAGAGCGGCCGTGGCATTGGCTTCCGGATAGCACAGAAAAGGAAGTGCAGGCCATGTTTGCTGCTGCTTGCCATATGACATTGGGGGATGGAGCGAGGGCCAAGTTTTGGACCGACAATTGGCTTCCGGACAGACGCTCAATCGCGACCATGGCGCCGGCCCTCTACTCTTTTGTCAGGGACAAGGGCAGATCGGTCCGAGAGGCTCTCCACAACAGATCTTGTATCAGGGACATCACTGGAGGGATTTCCCTCGTTGCCATAGCACAATACCTTCAAGTCTGGGACTTGGTTCGGGAAATAGCCCTGGCTCCAGACTCCCATGATCACCTTGTATGGAAGCTCACTTCGGATGGCCGGTTCTCCGTCCAGAGTGCATATCAACTCTTCTTCATGGGCAACACACGGTTTGCCTGCTCCAGACCAATATGGAAATCCAAGGCACCTCCAATATGCAAGTTCTTTATGTGGTTGGCGGTCCACCGGAAGTGTCTCACGGCGGACAATCTTGAGCGAAGGGGTTGGCCATCCAACGGCATTTGCCCCCTTTGTGCGCAGGAGCCGGAAAACTGCTCGCATTTGTTTGTAAATTGTAGATTTACACAGCAGCTCTGGTGGAGCTTCAGAACCTGGACGGGGGCTAATTTCCAGGTGCCCAGCGAGCATTTTGGCACGACGGAAGACTGGTGGCTGAAGGCGAGGGCGGCAATCCCGAAACCGTTACAGAGGAATTTCGACACGATCGCTATCCTGATACACTGGAGGATATGGAAGGAGAGAAACGCGAGAATTTTTGATAATGTAGCCATCACCGTAGACAGGGTGCTGGAGTTAATTAAGGAAGACATTAGAATGTGGCGGGCTGCAGGTTGCATCTGCGACCTGCCGGCGAACACCTAATTTTGTGTTGGGTCCCAGCTCTAGTCCGCCTAGACTGCTTCCCGGCTGTACTATGTACTTCTCTTCCTATCTAATATAATTCGGCCACCGGCCCTTCGACAAAAATCTCTTGCTTCACTTTGCTGCCTGCACTGGTCTTAAACTGAATTCCACCTTGATATCTATCAATACTCCTAATGACAAAAAGAATGAGTTATCCATCCTCCTTGATTGCAAAATTAGTGTTCTACCACACACATACCTTGGTCTGCCCTTATGCATTACCAGACCTAAAATTGAGGATTTTATGCCTATGTTAAAGAGAAATGAAAACAGATTGCTGGGTTGCTCTACTCTCTTATCTTCTGAAGACAAACTCACTCTAACTAAATCAGTTTTCTCTAGCATGACCATATTTTTTATGTCCACACTGATGATACCGAAGATTGTGGTCAAGCAAATCAACATTTACCTCAATTACTGCCTCTAGAGAAAATATGATTCACAACAAAGAGGTGTTGCACTCATATCTTGGGATAAAGTATGCAAACCTTAATCTCATGGTGGACTTGGTGTACCGAAAATCCACAACCATAATCAAGCCTTGCTTATGAAGTATCTTCATAAATTTCTCAATAAGGATGACATTCCTTGGGTAGACATCATCTAGGAAGCACACTATCAAGACAATCTGCCAAGGGACAAAATGATTCGGTCTTTCTGGTGGAAAGCTGTCCTCAAGCTACTCCCAATTTATAAGCGAGATGCTTTGTGCAATGCTGGCAGAGGGGATACTACTCTGTTATGGACTGATAAATGGCTAGGTCAACCACTTCACATCAAATTCCCAGAGCCACACTCCTTTGTTATCAACAAAGATACCACACCATCGAAGGTGCTTGAGCTCACATAGATTACTCACCTCTTCCATAGACCTCTATCACAACAAGCATACATTCAATCCAATGCCCTTCAAGAGGTCATCAACAATAGAGACACTACATATGCACAAGATAAATGGTTCTATACATGGACTTCTCCTCATTATTCCTCCATGAATATGTACAAGGCCATCACTGAGACTAGCAAAGCTCATAACATCTTCAAACACCTATGGAGCACTGCCTGCAGACTCGGGCACAAAATCTTTTTCTGGCTACTGAAAGAGTGAACACAAGCAATTTGTTGCAGTGTAGAAGCATGTATTTGGAGGACTATATCTGTGCATTATGTGCAGATGCTACAGAAGAAACACTGATACATCTTTTTTGGAACTGCCTTTTGCACTGATGTGCTGGCATAATTATGATCCCCTCTAAGCATATAGGCATTTCTGCATATGATGAGATACATCTTACCATGACCAAACTTCCAACAACAATTGCATTGGAGATCATCATTATGGAATGCTGGGGTATTTGGATGGTCAGGAACGATAAGATTTTTAGATCTGCAGCACCCCATCTGGACACATGGAAGCACTATCTGAAAGAGAGTCTTCAAGCAAATATATAATATCTTTTAAACCCTAACTCCGATTTTAACATATTATATATGAAATTTGATTAGATTAATATGTAGAATATGAATATAATATTATTTTACCTATCAAATATTTTTTAAATGTTTTCTAGGTGCAAACATAATCTATAGCGCATAGTGCGATTTTCTTTTCTTACCGGCGGTGATCCGGATTGCAAATAAACACCTCACTAAAACCAAATTGATATGAACAAAACAATGATAACCACGCATTCACACCTCTTAGGATTGACCAAATTCAAACTCGTTCTGATTGTGTGAGCACTGAGGGCACCGCTGGCTAGGCTGAGAAGGAGGGTAAGCGGCAACACAAATGTGATGTCATGTTAAACTAAATGACGTCTTAAGTCATGGTTATTGAGTTAAGAGCTTGCGTTATTTTTTTCTCCCGTTGCAAGGCACGTGCTCTTTTGCTAGTAACTACTAATAAAGCAAGGTCAGATTCTAAGAAAACAAGGTACGTTTCTCCGAGTTTTTTCATTCGTTCATCCATATTATTAATTTTTGGGTCACGTCAATGATTCTCCCTATGGGCTCATTAGGCCAGTTTTCTATTCTATCAAAAATTCTTTTTTATCAATTAATAGCACCACATCGCTAATTTACATAGGATTCCACCAATTTATATATGTCGTCAAATGGACAATGAACAATCCTCTTCAAAAATAAACAAAACAGAGGATGAGATGTGGTTATAATCTGACAATGACAAACCCAGTAAAAAAAGAACGAAAGTTGTGTAAAGCAGGTGTGTGTCTATGACGTGCAATAAGAGATCGACTCGATAAAGAAGGAATGTGGGCTTAGTACGGACCAGTGTGTGTTGGAATGCTACTGAGCATGCCCTATGTCGATGATGGTTGAACTGGAAACTGTAGTTTGACTGATCTATCAAATAGAAGATCTAGGCCTATAAAATCTTAAGAGCATCTACAACTCGGCGCCTCAAACTCGCCTCATACATCCAGGCGGGCCGCCCGGTCACTGCTCGGTCATCAAATTTTGACCCATATGGACGCCTCAAACGCCTGGGCTGACCGGCACCCCTCATATCCAGCCCAAATATGAGGCGAAAATGGGGGCACCCGGGAACGCCCGCCATGTCGGACACGGCCCACGCTGGTCCACCCGACCCCACATATATTCCTCCCAATCCGTTCGCCGGACCAAACCCTAGCCACTTCACTCTACTCTCTTCCGCCACCCAAACTCGTCTCCGGCGCCTTCCGGCAGTCTCCGGCCTGGCGGACAGAGGACCCGAATCCTTCACCTCCAGATTCGTTGACCCCGAGCTCATCCCATGCGGCTCCGAGGAGGAGATGGCCGTCCGGCTTGCGCTCCGCTGTGCCCCGTGCATGGCAGCGCTCGGACTTCTTTCGTCGGGAATCCATTGCATCTGTCCAAATGGCGCATGGATCCGGCGCTAGGGCAGCCGTCGATGCCTCACAGGAGGCGGTGCGGTCTGTCTGGCGTCCGAACGCGGCGGCGGACGCGCAACCCCTCCATTGGCGCACCGAGCATTGGGACGCGCCATGGGCCTCGTCCGACGAGAACATGGAACGGCGTGCTCGCCATGTGAGGCAGCGGACGCGGGAGGCGACGGCAGCCCTCGCGGCGGTGGACGTCGGCGAGGCGGAGTCGCATTCTCCGGCGCCCTGTATAGTCAGCAGCCCGGGTGCCGCAACCGCATCGTGGTGGACGTCGGCGGCTTGTCCTAGGACGGATCCATCATCGATCTGATGTCCACCGGCCCCAAACGGGTTTCATGCTTCGACGAGGAAGAGTAGGGCATGGGAGACGGGGGCGCCTTGAGTCTTGTGAGCCGACTCATGTCCCATGCCCTACTCTACCTTGCCGGCTATCGGACCAACAATCTGAGGGGCGCAGCCGGCCGCCGGACATGGCCATGGCGGAGCAGGACGAGCGGGGAGCGGAACCGGACAAAGTTCACTCAAAGATCGCTGTGTTGTATGTAATAATATGGATTTGAGGTATCCGGATGTGGAATGAGTTTTTTGAGGCGTGATCGGTCACTGTCCGCGGACGCGCCTGGACGCGTTTGCGGTCGTTTGACGGGTCGGATTCGTCAATTCTGGTTGTAGATGCTCTAACCACGTGTGATATTGTTTTTCCCTGTTGCAACTGTTGGAAATATGCCCTAGAGGCAATAATAAATTGGTTATTATTATATTTCCTTGTTCATGATAATTGTCTACTGTTCATGCTATAATTGTATTAACTGGAAACCGTAATACATGTGTGAATACATAGATCGTAATATGTCCCTACTAAGCCTCTAGTTGACTAGCTCGTTGATCAATCGATGGTCATGGTTTCCTGACCATGGACATTGGATGTCGTTGATAACGGGATCACATCATTAGGAGAATGATGTGATCGACAAGACCCAATCCTAAGCATAGCACAAGATCGTGTAGTTCATTTTGCTAGAGCTTTTCTAATGTCAAGTATCATTTCCTTAGACCATGAGATTGTGCAACTCCCGGATACCGTAGGAATGCTTTGGGTGTACCAAACATCACAACGTAACTGGGTGGCTATAAAGGTACACTACAGGTACCTCCGAAAGTGTCTGTTGGGTTGGCACGAATCGAGACTGGGATTTGTCACTCCGTTTGACAGAGAGGTATCTCTAGGCCCACTCGGCAATGCATCATCATAATGAGCTCAATGTGACTAATGAGTTAGCCACGGGATCATGCGTTGTGGAATGAGTAAAGAGACTTGCTGGTAACGAGATTGAATGAGGTATGGGGATAATGACGATCGAATCTCCGACAAGTAACATACCGATGGACAAAGGGAATTGTATACGGGATTGATTGAATCCCCGACATTGTGGTTCATCCGATGAGATCATCGTGGAACATGTAGGAGCCAACATAGGTATCCAGAACCCGCTGTTGGTTATTGGCCGGAGAGATGTCTCGGTCATGTCTGCATGGTTCCCGAACCCGTAGGGTCTACACACTTAAGGTTCGGTGACGCCAGATGCTACCTCTTGAGCACTGCGTTGGTTTTCCCTTGAAGAGGAAAGGGTGATGCAGTAAAGCAGCGTAAGTATTTCCCTCGTTTTTTGAGAACCAAGGTATCAATCCAGTAGGAGGCCACACACGATTCCCTCGCTCCTACACAAACAAATAAATCCTCGCAACCAACGCAATAAAGGGGTTGTCAATCTCTTCACGGTCACTTACGAGAGTGAGATCTGATAGATATGGTAAGATAATATTTTTGGTATTTTTATGATAAAGATGCAAAGTAAAATAAAAGGCAATAAAAATAGCTAAGTGGTTGAAGATTAATATGATGGAAAATAGACCCGGGGGCCATAGGTTTCACTAGTGGCTTCTCTCGAGAGCATAAGTATTACGGTGGGTGAACAAATTACTGTTGAGCAATTGACAGAATTGAGCATAGTTGTGAGAATATCCAGGTATGATCATGTATATAGGCATTGCGTCCAAGACAAGTAGACCGACTCCTGCCTGCATCTACTACTATTACTCCACACATCGACCGCTATCCAGCATGCATCTAGAGTATTAAGTTCATAAGAACAGAGTAACGCTTTAGGTAAGATGACATGATGTAGAGGGATAAACTCATGCAATATGATATAAACCCCATCTTGTTATCCTCGATGGCAACAATACAATATGTGCCTTGCTGCCCCTACTGTCATTGAGAAAGGACACCGCAAGATTGAACCCAAAGCTAAGCACTTCTGCCATTGCAACAAAGATCAATCTAGTAGGCCAAACCAAACTGATAATTCGAAGAGACTTGCAAAGATAACCAATCATACATAAAAGAATTCAGAGAAGATTCAAATATTGCTCATAGATAAACTTGATCATAAACCCACAATTCATCGGTCTCAACAAACACACCGCAAAAGAAGATTACATCGAATAGATCTCCACAAGAGAGGGGGAGAACATTGTATTGAGATACAAAAAGAGAGAAGAAGCCATCTAGCTAATAACTATGGACCCGAAGGTCTGAGGTAAACTACTCACACATCATCAGAGAGGCTATGGTGTTGATGTAGAAGCCCTTCGTGATCGATGCCCCCTCCGGCGGAGCTCCGGAAAAGGCCCCAAGATGGGATCTCACGGTACAGAAGGTTGTGGCGGTGGAATTAGGTTTTTGGCTCCGTATCTGGTAGTTTGGGGGTACGTAGGTATATATAGGAGGAAGAAGTACGTCGGTGGAGCAACGTGGGGCCCACGAGGGTGGAGGGCGCGCCCCCCTACCTCGTGCCTTCCTGGTTGATGTCTTGACATAGGGTCCAAGTCCTCTAGATCACGTTCGTTCCGAAAATCACGTTCCCGAAGGTTTCATTCCGTTTGGACTCCGTTTGATATTCTTTTTCTGCGAAACTCTGAAATAGGCAAAAAAACAGCAATTCTGGGTTGAGCCTCCGGTTAATAGGTTAGTCCCAAAAATAAAATAAAAGTGTATAATAAAGCCCGATAATGTCCAAAAACAGAATATAGTATAGCATGGAACAATAAAAAATTATAGATACGTTGGAGACGTATCAAGCATCCCCAAGCTTAATTCCTGCTCGTCCTCGAGTAGGTAAATGATAAAAACAGAATTTTTAATGTGGAATGCTACTTAGCATAATTTCAATGTAATTCTTCTTATTGTGGCATGAATGTTCAGATTGAATATGATTCAAGATAAAAGTTTAATGTTGACATACAAATAATAATACTTCAAGCATGCTAACCAAGCAATTATGTCTTATCAAAATAACATAGCCAAAGCAAGTTATCCCTACAAAATCATATAGTCTGGCTATGCTCCATCTTCCCCACACAAAATATTCATATCATGTACAACCCCGGTTTTAGCCAAGCAATTGGTTCATACTTTTTAACGCGCTTCAGCCTTTTCAACTCTTACGCAATACATGAGTGTAAGCCATGGATATATCACTATGATGGAATAAGGTGTAATGGTAGGGGTTATGTGGGAAGACAAAAAAAGTCTCACATCAACGAGGCTAATCAACGGGCTATGGAGATGCCCGTCAATTGATGTCAATGCAAGGAGTAGGGATTGCCATGCAACGGATGCACTAGAGCTATAAGTGTATGAAAGCTCAAACAAAAGAAACTAAGTGGGTGTGCATCCAACTTGCTTGCTCACGAAGACCTCAGGCATTTGAGGAAGCCCATCATTGGAATATACAAGCCAAGTTCTATAATGAAATTTCCCACTAGTATATGAAAGAGACAAAATGAGAGACTCTCTAACATGAAGATCACGGTGCTACTTTGAAGCACAATTGTGGTAAAAGGATAGTAACATTGTCCCTTTTTTCTTTTTCTCTCATTTTTTTATTTGGGCCTTTTCTCTTTTTTTTATGGCCTCTTTTTTTTTAGTCCGGAGTCTCATCCCGACTTGTGGGGGGATCATAGTCTCCATCATCCTTTCCTCACTTGGGACAATGCTCTAATAATGATGATCATCACACTTTTATTTACTTACAACTCAATACTTAGAACAAAATATGACTCTATGTGGATGCCTCCGGTGGTGTACCAGGATATGCAATGAATCAAGAGCGACATGTACGAAAGAATTATGAATGGTGGCTTTGCCACAAATACAATGTCAACTACATGATCATGCAAAGCAATATGACAATGATGGAGCATGTCATGATAAATGAAACGGTGGAAAGTTGCATGGCAATATATCTCGGAATAGCTATGGAAATGCCATAATAGGTAGGTATGGTGGCTGTTTTGAGGAGGATATAAGGAGGTTTATGTGTGATAGAGCGTATCATATCACGGGGTTTGGATGCACCGGCGAAGTTTGCACCAACTCTCAAGGTGAGAAAGGGCAATGCACGGTACCGAAGAGGCTAGAAAATTATGGAAAGGTAAGTGTGCGTAAAATCCATGGACTCACATTAGTCATAAAGAAGTCATATACTTATTGCAAAAATTTACTAGCCCTCGAAGCAAAGTACTACTACGCATGCTCCTAGGGGAAGGGTTGGTAGGAGTTAACCATCGCGCGATCCCGACCGCCACACAAAGGATGACAATCAATAAATACCTCATGCTCCGACTTCGTTACATAACGGTTCACCATACGTGCATGCTACGGGAATCACAAACTCCAACACAAGTATTTTTCAATTCCACAATTACTCAACTAGCACAACTATGATATTACCACCTTTATATCTCAAAACAATTATCAAGCATCAAATTTCTCATGATATTATAATTAAAGCAAATTGCCATGCTATTTTAAGACTCTCAAAATAATATAAGTGAAGCATGGGAGATCAATAGTTTCTATAAAACAAATCCACCACCGTGCTCTAAAAGATATAAGTGAAGCACTAGAGCAAAACTATATACCTCAAAAGATATAAGTGAAGCACATAGAGTATTCTAACAAATTCCAATTTATGTGTGACTCTCTCAAAAGGTGTGTACAGCAAGGATGATTATGGCAAACTAACAAATAAAGACTCAAATAATACAAGACGCTCCAAGCAAAACACATATCATGTGGTGAATAAAAATATAGCTCCAAGTAAAGTTACCGATGGAAGTAGACGAAAGAGGGGATGCCTTCCGGGGCATCCCCAAGCTTTGGCTTTTAGGTGTCCTTAGATTATCTTGGGGTGCCATGGGCATCCCCAAGCTTAGGCTCTTGCCACTCCTTGTTCCATAACAATCAAATCTTTTACCCAAAACTTGAAAACTTCACAACACAAAACTCAGCAGAAGATCTCGTGAGCTCCGTTAGCGAAAGAAAACAAAACACCACTTCAAGGTACTGTAATGAACTCATTCTTTATTTATATTGGTGTTAAACCTATTGTATTCCAATTGGCATATCACCATTGTGGATTTTGCGTAGGTAAGAAACGTTCTTGCTAGAATCCCATAGCAGCCACGTAAAACATGCAACAACAATTAGAGGACGTCTAACTTGTTTTTGCAGGGTATGCTATGTGATGTGGTATGGCCAAAAGGATGTGATGAATGATGTATGTGATGTATGAGATTGATCATGTTCTTGTAATAGGAATCACGACTTGCATGTCGATGAGTATGACAACCGGCAGGAGCCATAGGAGTTATCTTAATTTATTGTATGACCTGCGTGTCATTGAAAATGCCATGTAATTACTTTACTTTATTGCTAACCGTTAGCCATAGTAGTAGAAGTAATAGTTGGCAAGACAACTTCATGAAGACACGATGATGGAGATCATGGTGTCATGCCGGTGACGAAGGTGATCATGCCGCGCCTCGAAGATGGAGATCAAAGGCGCAAGATGATAATGGCCATACCATGTCACTTTATGATTTGCATGTGATGTTTGTCATGTTTACATCTTATTTGCTTAAAACGACGGTAGCATAAATAAGATGATCCCTCACTAAAATTTCAAGAAAAGTGTTCCCCCTAACTGTGCACCGTTGCGAAGGTTCGTTGTTTAGAAGCACCACGTGATGATCGGGTGTGATAGATTCTAACGTTCGCATACAACGGGTGTAAGCCAGATTTACACATGCAAAACACTTAGGTTGACTTGACGAGACTAGCATGTACAGACATGGCCTCGGAAGGTCGAACATGAGTCATATAGTAGATACGATCAACATGGAGATGTTTACCATTGATGACTAGTCTGTCTCATGTGATGATCGGACACGGCCTAGTCGATTCGGATCATGTATCACTTAGATGACTAGAGGGATATCTGTCTGAGTGGGTGTTCATTAAATAATTTTATTAGATGAACTTAATTATCATGAACTTAGTCTAAAATATCTTTACAATATGTCTTGTAGATCAAATGGCCCACACTAATGTTGCCCTCAACTTCAATGTAAGGGAAATGGTTACTGGAAGCGGAACTGCCCCAAGTACTTAACGGATAAGAAGGCCGGCAACGTCAAAGGTATATGTGATATACATGTTATTGATGTGTACCTTACCAACACTCGTACTAGCTCCTGGGTATTTGATACCGGTGCGGTTGCTCATTGTCGGAGTAATTGGCCACGGGTAGCCTCATCGGCGCCCCATGGCGCTTCAAGACATCGGGGCCGGCTGCTCCTTCAAGATTCAAAGAGCCAAGCGCCGCCTCCTCACGGCCGGCTGCGGGAGACAACAAAGCCCAGCAGGCGGCCACGAGGTGGGTCGGCTCCTAGCAGGCGGCCTTGATACGTCCATTTTGCATCATGCTTTTATATCGATATTTATTGCATTATGGGCTGTTATTACACGTTATTTCACAATACTTATGCCTATTCTCTCTTATTTTACAAGGTTTACATGAAGAGGGAGAATGCCGACAGATGGAGTTCTGGGCTGGAAAAGGAGCAAATATTAGAGACTTATTCTGCACAGCTCCAAAAGTCCCGAAACTTCACGGAGGCAGTTTTTGGAATTAATAAAAAAATATTGGAGAAAGAATCAACCAGAGGGGGCCCACACCCTGACCGCGAGGGTGGGAGGCGCGCCCTACCCCCCTGGGCGCGCCCCTGCCTCGTGGGCCCCCTGGCAGGCCTCCGGTGCCCATCTTCTGCTATATTAAGTCTTTTACCCCTGGAAAAAATCATAAGCAAGCTTTCGGGAGGAAACACCGCCGCCACGAGGCGGAACCTTGGTGGAACCAATTTAGGGCTCCGGCGGAGCTGTTCTGCCGGGCAAACATCCCTCCGGGAGGGGGAAATCATCGCCATCGTCATCACCAACGATCCTCTCATTAGGAGGGGGTCAATCTCCATCAACATCTTCACCAGCACCATCTCCTCTAAAACCCTAGTTCATCTTTTGTATCCAATCTTTGTCCCAAAGCCTCAGATTGGTACCTGTGGGTTGCTTGTAGTGTTGATTACTCCTTGTAGTTGATGCTAGTTGGTTTATTTGGTGAAGATCATATGTTCAGATCCTTAATGCATATTAATACCCCTTGATTATGAACGTGAATATGATTTGTGAGTAGTTACGTTTGTTCCTGAGGACATGGGAGAAGTCTTGCTATAAGTAATCATGTGAATTTGGTATTCGTTCGATATTTTGATGAGATGTATGTTGTCTTTCCTCTAGTGGTGTTATGTGAACGTCGACTACATGACACTTCACCATTGTTTGGGCCTAGAGGAAGGCATTGGGAAGTAATAAGTAGATGATGGGTTGCTAGAGTGACAGAAGCTTAAACCCTAGTTTATGAGTTGCTTCGTAAGGGGCTGATTTGGATCCATATGTTTCATGCTATGGTTAGGTTTACCTTAATACTTCTTTTGTAGTTGCGGATGCTTGCAATAGGGGTTAATCATAAGTGGGATGCTTGTCCAAGGAAGGGCAGCACCCAAGCACCGGTTCACCCACATACCAAATTATCAAAGTAACGAACGCGAATCATATGAACGTGATGAAAACTAGCTTGACGATAATTCCCATGTGTCCTCGGGAGCGTTTTCCTTCATATAAGAGTTTGTCCAGGCTTGTCCTTTCCTAAAAAAAGGATTGGGCCATCTTGCTGCACATTATTTACTTTCATTACTTGTTACTCATTACAAATTACCTTATCACAAAACTATGTGTTACCGATAATTTCAGTGCTTGCAGAGAATACCGTACTGAAAACCGCTTGTCATTTCCTTCTGCTCCTTGTTGGGTTCGACACTCTTACTTATCGAAAGGACTACGATAGATGCCCTATACTTGTGGGTCATCAGGCCTCTAGAGAGGCCGGCTCCAAGCAGGCGGCCCTAGGCGTCCTCAAAGTTTGCACCCACATAAATGCGATGAGACAGGGCGTGGCTACAGCACGCCTTGCCACCCCCGAATCTGGGCCAAGCGTGGCCACAGTGCGTCGTACCAGACGGAGATCTCCTGTCCGGCGCGGCACTGTTGCCACGCAGACCATGACATCACCCCTGTCAGAGGGAGCCATGCTCCCACGACGGCCTGTCGGTACGGCCCGCAGGCGGCGGGCCCTACCTGCCCACAAGGAGCCAGAAGGCGGCGAGCCCAGACCAGTCGGCTCGTAGGGAGGCCGGCCTCTGACCAGGCGACCCTCCTCTCCTTGGAGTTTGTGCGCCATTAACCAGAAGAGACGGGGAATGGATACAGTGATCGCCCGCCAGGCGGCGGTAATGTAGCCACGCCTCCCCCGACAAAGCACGCATCATTACGAGCATCGCTACAGTGCTGAGCAGCCAGCAAGACCCGCGAGCGGCGTGCACGGCCTGTCGGCCAAGTACAAGACAGACGGCGGGGCCCATCAGGCGGTGGGCCCCAGTGGCCGGCGGAGAAGCCGGTGACCGTAGACACTGACAGTCGAGGCCTACACCCAGCCAGATTACCTTTGTACCCCTGGGGGGTAGGCCTATATAAACCCTCCAGGGCACCCATGCAAAGGGTTCAGACTCTAGTTCATCCATACACCCATATAGAGAGAGGAAGCTAGGGCTAGAGTTGTTCTTCTTCCACCTCTAGAGAAATAGCTCAAGGAGCAAGCTTGTAGCCACCATTGTTGCTTGAGTGATCATGCGGAGACCCCGCAGAGCAGGACTAGGGGTGTTATCTCCTAGAGAGCCCCAAACCTGGGTAAGATTCGTCGGCGTGCATGTCCGCGCCTCATTCCGTTTCCTGGCACCGGCGACGTCTTATTAGCCCCCTCCATGATAAGCCATCCCTTGGCATATGTCGCACGACACCCCCGACATTTGGCGCCCACCATGGGGCTAGGTGCACCGTCGTCCGGAGATCTGTTCTGGACGGGAACCCTCTTCCTCCCCAGCGAGCGCAGCCAGCCCGGCACCCCCGATGGCGTTAGCGCCGACCGCTGCATGGCGCGGAGATTGCCTGCGCAGCGGCTGGCCTCGCTGACCTTGTTGGTGAGATCCGCCTCTCCGACGAACCTGCACCAGGCGCGAGCGCAGCCAGCTCCGAGAGCTGTCTCGCTGATCTCCTTGGCAAGCTCGACATCGCCAACGAGCCCGCCTCCGACCTGAGTCGATCGGCTCCACCGACCCGATGCTTGTCGACTCCGACACCGCGTCGCTTGACGCCTTCCCCACCAACGTGGTGGTCATCGACGACCCTCTCCCTCGCGTCGACAGTGGCGGCAGCACCGTCACGGAGGTGCTCGTCATCAGCCACGATGGAGCTTCTGGTGGCAGCGCCCAAGACCCGCTCGAGGCGGCGCTGCGAGACCTGTCTTCACCCATCCCCGAAGATGCCGACGCCGAGACGCTGGAAGCTCGCCGCGTCTTGCTCGTCGAGAGCACCAAGAAGTTGGCCACCATGAGACGCCTCTCAGAGGCCTACCAGCGCGAGATTGACCGCGCCGTTGGCGGCACGCCGGCTGCTGGCGGGCCTAGCCGCGCTGGCACAGTCCGGTAGCGTGGCACTGCCATCGCCAGCATGTTCGGGGCAGACCGCCCGTCTATGCCACGCCCACAGAGAACATACGAGCTGCCCAGGCGGTAGCAGACGAGCTGGACAACCTCGAGGGCGACGAGCGTCGCTTCATGACGGAGCGCGTCCAGCAGCTCATTGACGCGGCTGCCGCGCAGAAGGACCCGGCCGGCGGGTCGAGAACCCGCCCCCTCGCCGAGATCAAGGCGCGACCTCCCGGACGCCGACTGGTGGCGTCCGTCATAGACGAGACAAAGAGCCGGCTGCTAGCCGCAGCCGCACGCGCATCACCATCGAGCGCGACCAAGATGGCCGCCCACGAGTAGTGGAACAACGGGACGATTGTCCGCCTCTTCCTCCATCTCGAAGGGAGAGGCGTGCTTCCCCGACGCCTGTTGACCACCCAACTCTCGGCGACCGGCTGAGCCGCCGAGAGGGAATCAGAGAGAACGACGCCCGCCACCGGATCGACCGTCTTAATCGATCCCTGGCGCTAGAAGAGGAAGACATGCTGGGCCCGCCTTGTTTCGGTCCCTGCATCCGTGACAAGCCCTTTCCCAAAGGGTTCACACTCCCACGAGATACGCCCAAGTACAACGGCTCTATGAAGCCGGAGGACTGGCTGGTCGACTACTCCATGGCCGTCAGCATAGCGAACGGCAACAAGCGCGTTGCCGTGAAGTACGTTCCGCTCATGCTCCAGGGCGCGGCCCGGACATGGTTGAACAGCCTGAAGCCCCGCAGCATCAACAGTTGGGTAGATTTCACTGAAGTCTTCATCCGCAACTTCACCAGCACCTACAAGCGGCCGCCCAAGCCTCGCCAACTCTCGTTGTGCGTCCAAGGCCCCAACGAGTCCACCCGCGACTACCTGACGCGGTGGGCTGAACTGCGCAACTCCTGCGAAGGGGTGCACGAGGTCCAAGCAATAGAGTACTTCACTGCCGGGTGCCGAGAGGGCACCTTACTCAAGCACCGGCTCCTCTACGACGAGCCGGCCACACTCGATGAGCTCCTGATCATAGCAGCCAAGTACGCCACTGCCGACTCTTCCATGAAGTCGGAGCTCCGCGTGGATACTTCTGGGAAGGTGCTCCCTCTGGCTCCTCGGACATCGGTTGGAGACAACAGTCGGCGCCAGCAGCTGAACGACAACAAGCGCAAAGCCCAGCAGCCGGCTTCCACCAGCCGGCAGGTGGCGACAGTTGAGGATCAGCAACCTGAAGGACAACCCCTCCCCAAGCGCCAGAAAGGCGGCAAGCCAGTTTGGTTACCTGCTTTCTCCTTTGAGCAGACCCTCGATGCCCCTTGCAAGTTCCACAGCGGGGCGAAGCCGTCCAACCATACCACTCAAATATGCCACTGGCTTGTCCGCATCGCCAAGGGATAAGGACTCCCCCACCGCCTGCTGGCCCGCCGACTCCGCCTCCCCAGCAGCCGGCTGCCCGTCCAGCAGTCGGTGCAATCCAAGATGATTACCCTGAAGAGCATGGTGCATACATTGTCTTCACCAGCATTGCCGACGACAGACACAGCCAGCGACAACAGCACCGAGAAGTGAACGCAGTCGCCTCAACTGCCCCAGAATTCATGCACTGGTCTGAGAGGCCTATCAGTTGGAGCCAAGCTGACCACCCAGAGGTGATGCCTTCCCCGGGTTCCTATGCCCTGGTGTTGGATGCTACCCTTGCAACGAAG
The DNA here is from genome assembly GCF_002575655.3 of Aegilops tauschii subsp. strangulata. NCBI lineage: Eukaryota > Viridiplantae > Streptophyta > Magnoliopsida > Poales > Poaceae > Aegilops > Aegilops tauschii. Next base: position 252,997,124 of record NC_053041.3, read on the forward strand.
AGGCGAGCTGCTCGTTTCTCCCGGATCCTGATAGATGGCGGTAGCAGCATCAACATCCTTTACCGTGACACAATGGAAAAGTTGAAGATCAAAGAGAAGCAGCCGCTGCCCAGTCGGACTGTGTTTCGTGGCATTGTGCTCGGCTTGTCCTGCTCACCGATCGGCAAAGTCAAGATAGATGTCCTCTTCGGAGACAAGGATCATTTGCCGAGAAGCGATTTGGTTTGAGGTGGTTGACCTGGAGAGTCCCTACCATGTGCTCGTAGGCCGGCCTGCCCTAGCCAAGTTTATGACGGTGCCTCATTACTCCTACCTCAAGATGAAGATGCCAGGGACCAAGGGCTTATCACGATCAATGGGGACTATGTGAAGTCGTCCGCCTGTGCTGCTGCCGGCAGCCGGCTGGCCGAGTCCCTCGTGATTGCAGCTGAGAGGAAGATGCCAGGGACCAAGGGCTTATCACGATCAATGGGGACTATGTGAAGTCGTCCGCCTGTGCTGCTGCCAGCAGCCGGCTGGCCGAGTCCCTCGTGATTGCAGCTGAGAGGAAGCTCCTCGACCGGGTGGTGGCAATGGCCGGCAAGCAGCTGGACCTGTCACCAGAGCCCAAAGAGTCAGAGACCGAGGGCTCCTTCAAGCCGGCCAAAGAAACGAAGAAGATTCCCTTGGACCCTGAGCACCCGGAGAGGCACACTGTCATAGGTGCCAACCTTGATAGCAAATAGGAAAGCGAGATCGTCATTTCCTCCATGAGAATCGAGACATCTTCGCATGGTCTCCCAAAGACATGTTGGGTGTTCCGACGGATTTCGTCGAGCACAAGCTACATGTTAGAGCAGACGCCAAACTTGTCAGACAGCCCCTCCGCCGACTGTCGGAGGAGAAGAGAACAATTGTTGGTGAAGAGATCGCCCGCCTGTTGGCAGACGGCTTTATCATGGAAGTTTTCTTCCCAGAATGGCTTGCCAACCCAGTCCTTGTACTGAAGAAGAACAACAAGTGGCGCATGTGCATTGATTACACCAGTCTCAACAAAGCCTACCCCAAGGATCCGTTTGCGTTACCCGGATTGACCAAGTAATAGACTCCATAGGCGGATGCGAGTTGTTCAGTTTCTTGGATGCCTACTTAGGTTACCACCAGACCAAGTTGAACCCGGCAGACCGCCTGAAGACCGCCTTCATCACACCATTCGGAGCCTTCTGCTACCTGACCATGACATTCGGCTTGAAAAATGCTGGTGCCACGTTCCAGCGTTGCATGCAGAAGTGTCTCCTCAAGCAGCTCGACAGAAATGCCCACGTCTATGTAGACGATATTGTGATGAAGACGGAGAAGCGTGGTACCCTCTTGGAAGATCTCAAGGAAACTTTTGAAAATCTGCGCCGGTTTCAAATCAAGCTCAACCCAGAGAAATGCGTCTTTGGAGTACCAGCCGGCCAGCTCCTCGGCTTCCTGGTCTCAGATCGCGGCATCGAGTGCAACCCTGTGAAGATCAACACAATCGAGAGGATGGAGAAGCCCACCCGACTGAGAGACGTCCAGAAGTTCACCGGCTGTTTGGTATCCATCAGTGATACGTCCATTTTGCATCATGCTTTTATTTCAATATTTATTGCATTATGGGCTGTCATTACACGTTATGTCACAATACTTATGCCTATTCTCTTCTTTTACAAGGTTTACATAAGGAGGGAGAATGCCGGCAGCTGGAATTCTGGGCTAGAAAAGGAGCAAATATTAGAGACCTATTCTGCACAACTCCAAAAGTCATGAATCTCCACGAAAGTTATTTTTGGAAATAATAAAAAATATTGAGCGGAAGAAGTACGTCAGAGGGGGCCCCACCTGGCCACGAGGGTGGGGGGCGCCCTACCCCCAAGGGAGCGCCCCCTACCTTGTGGGCCCCCTGTTGGCTCTCTGGTGGCCATCTTCTGCTATATGAAGTCTTTCGTCCAGGGAAAAATCATAAGCAACCTTTCGGGACGAGAGTCCGCCGCCATGAGGCGGAACCTTGGCGGAACCAATCTAGGGCTCCGGCACAGCTGTTCTGCCGGGGACACTTCCCTCCGGGAGGGGGAAATCATCGCCATCGTCATCACCAACGCTCCTCTCATCGGGAGAGGGCAATCTCCATCAACATCTTCACTAGCACCATCTCCTCTCAAAACCCTAGTTCATCTCTTGTATCCAATTCTTGTCTCCAAGTCCGGGATTGGTACTAGTAGGTTGCTAGTAGTGTTGATTACTCCTTGTAGTTGATGCTAGTTGGTTTATTTGGTGGAAGATCATATGTTCAGATCCTATATGCATATTAACACTCCTCTGATTATGAATATGAATATGCTTTGTGAGTAGTTACGTTTGTTCCTGAGGACATGGGAGAAGTCTTGCTATTAGTAATCATGTGAATTTGGTATTCGTTCGATATTTTGATGAGATGTATGTTATCTAGCCTCTAGTGGTGTTATGTGAACGTCGACTACATAACCCTTCACCATTATTTGGGCCTAGAGGAAGGCATTGGGAAGTAATAAGTAGATGATGGGTTGTTAGAGTGACAGAAGCTTAAACCCTAGTTTATGCGTTGCTTCGTAAGGGGCTGATTTGGATCCATATGTTTCATGCTATGGTTAGGTTTACCTTAATACTTTTGTTGTAGTTGCGGATGCTTGCAACAGAGGTTAATCATAAGTGGGATGCTTGTTCAAGTAAGAACAGCACCCAGGCACCGGTCCACCCACATATCAAATTATCAAAGTACCGAACGCGAATCATATGAACGTGATGAAAACTAGCTTGACGATAATTCCCATGTGTCCTCGGGAGCGCTTTTCTCTATATAAGAGTTTGTCCAGGCTTGTCCTTTGCTACAAAAAGGATTGGGCCACCTTGCTGCACTTTATTTACTTTTGTTACTTGTTGCTCATTACAAATTATCCTATCACAAAACTATCTATTACCACTTATTTTAGTACTTGCAGAGAATACCTTGCTGAAAACCGCTTATCATTTCCTTCTGCTCCTCGTTGGGTTTGACACTCTTACTTATCGAAAGGACTACCATAGATCCCCTATACTTGTGGGTCATCAAGACTCTTTTATGGCACCGTTGCCGGGGTGTGAAGCGCCTTTGGTAGGTGGAATTTGGTAAGGAAAAATTTATATAGTGTGCTGAAATTTACTGTCAATTGTTACTACGGAAAGTAATCCTCTGAGGGGCTTGTTTGGGGTATCTTCACCCCGACCAGTAGAGCAAATTGTTGCTCCTCAACCTACTGAACCTACTGAGAATGAAAATGTTCCCTTTGAAGTTCCTTCGGGTATGTTAGAAAAACTGCTAGCTAATCCTTTTGTAGGAGATGGAACAAAGCATCCTGATGAGCACCTAATATATGTGGATGAAGTTTGTGGATTATTTAAGCTTGCGGGTATACCCGATGATGTTGTTAAGAAGAAGGTCTTCCCTTTATCTTTGAAGGGAGATGCATCGACATGGTATAGGCTATGTGATGATACGGGGTCATGGAACTACAAACGATTGAAATTGGAATTTCATCAGAAATTTTATCCTAGGCATCTTGTTCATCGTGATCGCAATTATATATATAATTTTTGGCCTCGCGAAGGAGAAAGCATCGCTCAAGCTTGGGGGAGGCTTAAATCAATGTTATATTCATGCCCCAATCATGAGCTCCCAAGAGAAATAATTATTCAAAGTTTTTCTGCTCGGCTTTCTGAAAACAATCGCACCATGCTCGATACTTCTTGTGCTGGCTCTTTTATGATTAAGACTATTGAATTCAAATGGAATTTATTGGATAGAATTAAACGCAACTCTGAAGATTGGGATCTCGACGAAGGTAAGGAGTCAGGTATGACACCTAAGTTTGATTGTGTTAAGTCTTTTATGGATACCGATCTTTTCCGTAAATTTAGCACTAAATTTGGACTTGACTCTGAGATAGTAGCTTCTTTTAGTGAATCTTTTGCTACTTATGTTGATCTTCCCAAAGAGAAGTGGTTTAAATATCATCCTCCCATAGAAGTAAAAGTAGCTGCACCTACTAAAGTTGAAGAAAAGACTATCACTTATAATGATCATGTTGTTCCTACTTCTTATGTTGAGAAACCACCTTTCCCTGTTAGAATAAAGGATCATGCTAAAGCTTCAACTGTGGTTCGTAAAAGCAATATTAGAACTTATACACCTCCTGGGCAAATCAAAGTTGAACCTAATATTGCTATTGTTAAAGATCTCTTGGCTGATAATATTGATGGGCATGTTATTTATTTCTGCGGTGAAACTGCTAGAATTGCCAAACCTTGTGCTAAAGATAAACATAGACCTGTGGTAGGCATGCCTGTTATTTCTGTTAAAATAGGAGATCATTGTTATCATGGCTTATGTGATATGGGTGCTAGTGCTAGTGCTAGTGCTATACCTCATGACTTATACAAAGAAATTATGCATGAAATTGCACCTGCTGAGATAGAAGGTATTGATGTTACCATCAAACTTGCTAACAGAGATACAATATCACCCATTGGAATTGTTAGAGATGTTGAAGTCTTGTGTGGGAAAACTAAATATCCTGCTGATTTTCTTGTTCTTGGTTCCCCACAAGATAGCTTTTGTCCCATTATTTTTGGTAGACCCTTCTTGAACACAGTTAATGCTAGGATAGACTGCGAAACGAGTGTTGTTACTATTGGCTTGGGTGATATGTCTCATGAGTTTAATTTCTCTAAATTTAGTAGACAACACCGTGAAGAGGAATTACCTAGTAAGGATGAAATTATTGGTCTTGCTTCTATTGCCGTACCTCCTAGTGATCCTTTAGAACAATATTTGCTAGACCATGAAAATGATATGTTTATGAATGAAAGAAGGGAAATAGATGAAGTATTCTTTAAACAGGAACCTATCCTGAAACACAATCTGCTTGTTGAAATCCTAGGGGATCCTCCTCCACCCAAGGGTGATCCCGTGTTTGAGCTTAAACCGTTGCCTGATACTCTTAAATATGCTTATCTTGATGGGAAAAAGATATATCCTGTTATTATTAGTGCTAACCTTTCAGAGCATGAAGAAGAAAGATTATTGAAAACTCTGAAGAAGCACCGTGCTGCTATTGGATATACTCTTGATGATCTTAAGGGCATTAGTCCCACTCTATGTCAACATAAAATAAATTTGGAAGAAGATGCCAAACCAGTTCGTGATCATCAACGAAGGCTGAATCCTAAGATGAATGAAGTGGTAAGAAAGGAAATACTAAAGCTCCTCGAGGCAGGTATAATTTATCCCGTTGCTGATAGTCAGTGGGTAAGTCCTGTTCATTGTGTCCCTAAGAAGGGAGGTATTACCGTCGTTCCTAATGATAAAGATGAATTGATGCCGCAAAGAATTATTACAGGTTATAGGATGGTAATTGATTTCCGCAAATTAAATAAGGCTACTAAAAAGGATCATTACGCCTTACCTTTTATCGATCAAATGCTAGAAAGATTATCCAAACATACACATTTTTGCTTTCTAGATGGTTATTCTGGTTTCACTCAAATAACTGTGTCAGCCAATGATCAATCAGAGACTACTTTTACTTGCCCTTTTGGTACTTTTGCTTATAGATGTATGCCTTTTGGTTTATGTAATGCACCTGCTACCTTTCAAAGATGCATGATGGCTATATTCTCTGATTTTTGTGAAAAGATTTGTGAGGTTTTCATGGACGACTTTTCCGTCTATGGATCCTCTTTTGATGATTGCTTGAGCAACCTTGATCGAGTTTTGCAGAGATGTGAAGAAAGTAATCTTGTCTTGAATTGGGAAAAGTGCCACTTCATGGTTAATGAAGGTATTGTCTTGGGGCATAAAGTTTCTGAAAGAGGTATTGAAGTTGATAAAGCCAAGGTTGATGCTATTGAAAAGATGCGATGTCCCAAGGACATCAAAGGTATAAGAAGTTTCCTTGGTCACGCCGGTTTTTATAGGAGGTTCATTAAGGACTTCTCAAAAATTTCTCGGCCTCTGACTAATTCATTACAAAAAGATATACCATTTGTCTTTGATGATGACTGTGTAGAAGCATTTGAAATACTTAAGAAAGCATTGATCTCTGCACCTATCGTTCCGCCACCTGATTGGAATTTACCCTTTGAAATTATGTGTGATGGTAGTGATTATGCTATAGGTGCTGTTCTAGGGCAAAGAGTTTATAAGAAATTAAATGTTATTCAATATGCTAGTAAAACTCTAGACAATGCTCAGAGAAATTATGCTACTACTGAAAAAGAATTCTTAGCAGTCGTATTTGCTTGTGATAAGTTCAGACCTTATATTGTTAATTCCAAAGTAACTATTCACACGGATCATGCTGCTATTAAATATCTTATGGAAAAGAAAGATGCTAAACCTAGACTTATTAGATGGGTTCTCTTGCTACAAGAATTTGATTTGCATATTGTTGATAGAAAGGGAGCTGAGAACCCTGTTGCAGACAACTTGTCTAGGTTAGAAAATGTTCTTGATGACCCACTACCTATTGATGATAGCTTTCCTGATGAGCAATTAAATTTCATAAATGCTTCTCGTAATGCTCCATGGTATGCTGATTATGCTAATTACATTGTTGATAAATTTATACCACCTAGTTTCACATACCAACAAAAGAAAAAGTTCTTCTATGATTTGAGACATTACTTTTGGGATGACCCACATCTTTATAAAGAAGGAGTAGATGGTGTTATTAGATGTTGTGTACCTGAGCATGAACAGGAACAGATCCTACGCAAGTGTCACTTCGAAGCTTATGGAGGACACCACGCTGGAGATAGAACTGCACATAAGGTATTGCAATCCGGTTTTTATTGGCCTACTCTCTTCAAGGATGCCCGTAAGTTTGTCCTATCTTGTGATGAATGTCAAAGAATTGGTAATATTAGTAGACGTCAAGAAATGCCTATGAATTATTCACTTGTTATTGAACCATTTGATGTTTGGGGCTTTGATTATATGGGACCTTTTCCTGCCTCTAATGGATATACACATATTTTAGTTGTTGTTGATTACGTTACTAAGTGGGTAGAAGCTATTCCAACTAGTAGTGCTGATCACAACACCTCTATTAAGATGCTTAAAGAAGTTATTTTTCCAAGGTTTGGAGTCCCTAGATATTTAATGACTGATGGTGGTTCACATTTTATTCATGGTGCTTTCCGTAAAATGCTTGCTAAGTATGATGTTAATCATAGAATTGCATCTCCTTATCACCCACAGTCTAGTGGTCAAGTAGAATTGAGTAATAGAGAACTCAAGTTAATTTTGCAAAAGACTGTCAATAGGTCTAGAAAGAATTGGTCCAAGAAACTTGATGATGCATTATGGGCCTATATAACTACATATAAAAATCCTATGGGTATGTCTCCGTATAAAATGGTCTATGGAAAAGCATGTCACTTACCTCTTGAACTAGAACATAAGGCATATTGGGCTATTAAAGAGCTCAACTATGATTTCAAACTTGCCGGTGAGAAGAGGTTATTTGATATTAGCTCACTTGATGAATGGAGAACCCAAGCTTATGAAAATGCCAAGTTGTTTAAAGAAAAAGTTAAATGATGGCATGACAAAAGGATACAAAGCGTGAGTTTAATGTAGGTGATTATGTATTGCTATACAACTCTCGTTTAAGATTTTTTGCAGGAAAACTTCTCTCTAAATGGGAAGGCCCTTACGTTATCGAGCAGGTCTATCGTTCCGGTGCCATAAAAATCAGCAACTTCGAAGGCACAAATCCGAAGGTGGTGAACAGTCAAAGAATCAAACATTATATCTCAGGTAATCCTATAAATGTTGAAACCAATGTTATTGAAACCGTAATCCCGGAGGAATACATAAGGGACACTTTCCGGAACGTTTCAGACTCCGAAAAGGAATAGGTATGTGGTACGGTAAGTAAACCGACTCCAAAACAGTTTTTAAGGCAATATTTCTCCGTTTTGGAATATTTAGAAAAATAGAAAAATAAGAAGCAGTCCGGGAAGGACACGAGGGTGGAGGGCGCGCCCTACCCTACTGGGCGCGCCCCCTACCTCATGGGCACCTCGTGTGCTCTCCGGACTCCGTTTTCTTGCACGATACGTATTTTGGTCGGTAAAAATTCGTTATATATTCTCCCGAAGGTTTTGACCCCTGTATCACGCAAATATCTTCTATTCTTATTTCGAGCTGTTTTTCTGACATATCTAGATTATTATGACGTCTCCAAGTGTTAGGGAACGTAGTAATTTCAAAAAAAATCCTACGCACACGCAAGATCATGGTGATGCATAGCAACGAGAGGGGAGAGCGTTGTCCACGTACCCTCGTAGACCGAAAGCGGAAGCGTTAACACAACGCGGTTGATGTAGTCGTACGTCTTCATGATCCGACCGATCAAGTACCGAACGCACGGCACCTCCGAGTTCAGCACACGTTCAGCTCGATGACGTCCCTCGAACTCCGATCCAGCCGAGTGTTGAGGGAGAGTTTCGTCAGCACGACGGCGTGGTGACGATGATGATGTTCTACCGACGCAGGGCTTCGCCTAAGCTCCGCAACGATATTATCGAGGTGTAATATGGTGGAGGGGGCACCGCACACGGCTAAAAGATCGTAGATCAATTGTTGTGTCTATGGGGTGCCCCCCTGCCCCCGTATATAAAGGAGCAAGGGGGAGGCGGCCGGCCAAGGGGAGAGGCGCGCCAAGGGGGGGGCTTACTCCCACCGGGAGTAGGACTCCTCCTTTCCTTGTTGGAGTAGGAAAAGGGAAGGGAGAAGGAGAAAGAAGGAAGGGGGCGCCCCCCCTCCCTAGTCCAATTCGGACCAGTCCATGGGGAGGGGTGTGGCCTCCCTTTGGGGCCTTTCTCTCCTTTCCCGTATGGCCCATTAAGGCCCAATACGAATTCCCGTAACTCTCCGGTACTCCGAAAAATAACCGAATCACTCGGAACCTTTCCAAAGTCCGAATATAGTCGTCCAATATATCGATCTTTACGTCTCGGCCATTTCGAGACTCCTCGTCATGTCCCCGATCTTATCCAGGACTCCGAACTCCTTCGGTACATCTACATTCATAAACTCATAATAAAACTGTCATCGTAACGTTAAGCGTGCGGACCCTACGGGCTCGAGAACTATGTAGACATGACCGAGACACCTCTCCGGTCAATAACCAATAGCGGAACCTGGATGCTCATATTGGCTCCCACATATTCTACGAAGATCTTTATCGGTCAAACTGTATAACAACATACGTTGTTCCCTTTGTCATCGGTATGTTACTTGCCCGAGATTCGATCGTCGGTATCTCAATACCTAGTTCAATCTCGTTACCGGCAAGTCTTTTTACTCGTTCCGTAATACATCATCCCGCAACTAACTCATTAGTTACAATGCTTGCAAGGCTTATAGTGATGTGCATTACCGAGTGGGCCCAGAGATACCTCTCCGACAATCGGAGTGACAAATCCTAATCTCGAAATACGCCAACCCAACAAGTACCTTCGGAGACACCTGTAGAGCACCTTTATAATCACCCAGTTATGTTGTGACGTTTGGTAGCACACAAAGTGTTCCTCCGGTAAACGGGAGTTGCATAATCTCATAGTCATAGGAACATGTATAAGTCATGAAGAAAGCAATAGCAACATACTAAACGATCGAGTGCTAAGCTAACGGAATGGGTCAAGTCAATCACATCATTCTCCTAATGATGTGATCCCATTAATCAAATGACAACTCATGTCTATGGCTAGGAAACATAACCATCTTTGATCAACGAGCTAGTCAAGTAGAGGCATACTAGTGACACTCTGTTTGTCTATGTATTCACACATGTATCAAGTTTCCGGTTGATACAGTTCTAGCATGAATAATAAACATTTATCATGATATAAGGAAATAAATAATAACTTTATTATTGCCTCTAGGGCATATTTCCTTCAGTCTCCCACTTGCACTAGAGTCAATAATCTAGTTCACATCGCCATGTGATTTAATATCAATAGTTCACATCACCATGTGATTAACACCCATAGTTCACATCGTCATGTGACCAACACCCAAAGGGTTTACTAGAGTCAATAATCTAGTTCACATCGCTATGTGATTAACACCCAAAGAGTACTAAGGTGTGATCATGTTTTGATTGTGAGATAATTTTAGTCAACGGGTCTGTCACATTCAGATCCGGAAGTATTTTGCAAATTTCTATGTCTACAATGCTCTGCACGGAGCTACTCTAGCTAATTGCTCCCACTTTTCAATATGTATCTAGACCGAGACTTAGAGTCATCTAGATTAGTGTCAAAACTTGCATCGACGTAACCCTTTACGAAGAACCTTTTGTCACTTCCATAATCGAGAAACATATCCTTATTCCACTAAGGATAATTTTGACCGCTGTCCAGTGATCTACTCCTAGATCACTATTGTACTCCCTTGCCAAAATCAGTGTAGGGTATACAATAGATCTGGTACACAGCATGGCATACTTTATAGAACCTATGGCCAAGGCATAGGGAATGACTTTCATTCTCTTTCTATCTTCTGCCGTGGTCGGGCTTTGAGTCTTACTCAATTTCACACCTTGTAACATAGGCAAGAACTCTTTCTTTGACTGTTCTATTTTGAACTACTTCAAAATCTTGTTAAGGTATGTACTCATTGAAAAAACTTATCAAGCGTCTTGATCTATCTCTATAGATCTTGATGCTCAATATGTAAGCAGCTTCACTGAGGTCTTTCTTTGAAAAACTCCTTTCAAACACTCCTTTATGCTTTGCAGAATAATTCTACATTATTTCCGATCAACAATATGTCATTCACATATACTTATCAGAAATGCTGTAGTGCTCCCACTCACTTTCTTGTAAATACAGGCTTCACCGCAAGTCTGTATAAAACTATATGCTTGGATCAACTTATCAAAGCGTATATTCCAACTCCGAGATGCTTGCACCAGTCCATAGATGGATCGCTGGAGTTTGCATATTTTGTTAGCACTTTTAGGATTGACAAAACCTTCTGGTTGCATCATATACAACTCTTCTTTAATAAATTCATTAAGGAATGTAGTTTTGTTTATCCATTTTCCATATTTCATAAAATGCGGCAATTGCTAACATGATTCAGACAGACTTAAGCATAGATACGAGTGGGAAACTCTCATCGTAGTCAACACCTTGAACTTGTCGAAAACCTTTTTGCGACAATTCTAGCTTTGTAGACAGTAACACTACTATCACTGTCTGTCTTCCTCTTGAAGATCCATTTAATCTCAATGGCTCGCCGATCATTGGGCAAGTCAATCAAAGTCCATACTTTGTTCTCATACATGGATCTCATCTCAGATTTCATGGCCTTAAGCCATTTTGCCGAATCTGGGCTCATCATCGCTTCCTCATAGTTCGTAGGTTCGTCATGGTCAAGTAACATGACCTCCAGAACAGGAGTACCGTACCACTCTGGTGCGGATCTTACTCTGGTTGACCTACGAGGTTCGGTAATAACTTGATCTGAAGTTCCATGATCATCATCATTAACTTCCTCACTAATTGGTATAGGCGTCACAGAAACTGGTTTCTGCAATGAACTACTTTCCAATAAGGGAGCAGGTACAATTACCTCATCAAGTTCTACTTTCCTTCCACTCACTTCTTTCGAGAGAAACTCCTTCTCTAGAAAGGATCCATACTTAGCAACGAATGTCTTGCCTTCGGATCTGTGATAGAAGGTGTACCCAACTGTTTCCTTTGGGTATCCTATGAAGACACATTTCTCCGATTTGGGTTTGATTCTATCCAGGATGAAACTTTTTCATATAAGCATCGCAACCCCAAACTTTAAGAAACGACAACTTTGGTTTCTTGCCAAACCACAGTTCATAAGATGTCGTCTCAAACGGATTTAGATGGTGCCCTTTTTTCGTGAATGCAGCTGTCTCTAATGCATAACCCCAAAACTATAGTGGTAAATCGGTAAGAAACATCATAGATTGCACTATATCCAATAAAGTACGGTTATGACGTTCGGACACACCATTATGCTGTGGTGTTCCAGGTGGCACGAATTTGTGAAACTATTCCACATTGTCTTAATTGAAGACCAAACTCGTAACTCAAATATTTGTCTCCGCGATCAGATCGTAGAAACCTTATTTTCTTGTCACGATGATTTTCCACTTCACTCTGAAATTCTTTGAACCTTTCAAATGTTTCAGACTTATGTTTCATCAAGTAGATATACCCATATCTTCTCAAATCATCTGTGAAGGTCAGAAAATAATGATACCCGCCGCGAGCCTCAACACTCATCGGATCGCATACATCAGTATGTATTATTTCCGAATAAGTCAGTTGCTCGCTCCATTGTTCCGGAGAACGGAGTCTTAGTCATCTTGCCCATAAGGCATGGTTCGCAAGCATCAAGTGATTCATAATCAAGTGATTCCAAAATCCCATCAGTATGGAGTTTCTTCATGCGCTTTACACCAATATGAAATAAACGGCAGTGCCACAAATAAGTTGCACTATCATTATTAACTTTGCATCTTTTGGCTTCATTATTATGAATATGTGTATCACTACGATCGAGGTCCAACAAACCATTTTATTGGGTGTATGACCATAGAAGGTTTTATTCATGTAAACAGAACAACAATTATTCTCTAATTTAAATGAATAACCGTATTGCAACAAACATGATCAAATCATATTCATGCTCAACGCAAACACCAAATAACACTTATTTAGTTTCAACAATAATCCCAAAAGTATAGGGAGTGTGCGATGATGATCATATCAGTCTTGGAACTACTTCCAACACACATCGTCACCTCGCCTTTTACTAGTCTCTGTTTATTCTGTAACTCCCGTTTCGAGTTACTACTCTTAGCAACTGAACCAGTATCAAATGCTGAGGGGTTGCTATAAACACTAGTAAGTACACATCAATAACATGTATATCCAATATACCTTTGTTCACTTTGCCATCCTTCTTATCCACCAAATACTTGGGGCAGTTCCGCTTCCAGTGACCAGTCCCTTTGCAGTAGAAGCACTTAGTCTCAGGCTTAGGTACAGACTTGGGCTTCTTCACTTGAGTAGAAACTTGCTTGCCGTTCTTCTTGAAGTTCCCCTTCTTCCCTTTGCCCTTTTCTTGAAACTAGTGGTCTCGTCAACCATCAACACTTGATGTTTTTCTTGATTTCTACCTTCGTCAATTTCAGCATCACGAAGAGCTCGGGAATTACTTTCGTCATCCCTTGCATACTGTAGTTCATCACGAAGTTCTACTAACTTGGTGATGGTGACTAGAGAATTCTGTCAATCACTATTTTATCTGGAAGATTAACTCCCACTTGATTCAAGCGATTGTAGTACCCAGACAATCTGAGCACATGCTCACTGCTTGAGCTATTCTCCTCCATCTTTTAGCTATAGAACTTGTTGGAGACTTCATATCTTTCAACTCGGGTATTTGCTTGAAATATTAACTTCAACTCTTGGAACATCTCATATGGTCCATGACGTTCAAAACGTCTTTGAAGTCCTGATTCTAAGCAGTTAAGCATGGTGCACTAAACTATTAAGTAGTCATCATATTGAGCTAGCCAAACGTTCATAACGTCTGCATCTGCTTCTGTAATAGGTCTGTCACCTAGCGGTGCATTAAGGACATAATTCTTCTGTGCAGCAATGAGGATAATCCTCAGATCACGGATCCAATCCGCATCTTTGCTACTAACATCTTTCAACATAATTTTCTCTAGGAACATATCAAAAATAAACACAGGGAAGCAACAACGCGAGCTATTGATCTACAACATAATTTGCAAAAAATATTATCAGGACTAAGTTCATGATAAATTTAAGTTCAATTAATCATATTACTTAAGAACTCCCACTTAGATAGACATCCCTCTAATCATCTAAGTGATTACGTGATCCAAATCAACTAAACCATGTCCGATCATCACGTGAGATGGAGTAGTTTCAATGGTGAACATCACTATGTTGATCATATCTACTATATGATTCACGCTCGACCTTTTGGTCTCCGTGTTCCGAGGCCATATCTGCATATGCTAGGCTCGTCAAGTTTAACCTGAGTATTCCGCGTGTGCAACTGTTTTGCACCCGTTGTATTTGAACGTAGAGCCTGTCACACCCGATCATCACGTGGTGTCTCAGCACGAAGAACTTTCGCAACGGTGCATACTCAGGGAGAACACTTTTATCTTGAAATTTTAGTGAGAGATCATCTTATAATGCTACCGTCAATCAAAGCAAGATAAGATGCATAAAAGATAAACATCACATGCAATCAATATAAGTGATATGATATGGCCATCATCATCTTGTGCTTGTGATCTCCATCTCCGAAGCACCGTCATGATCACCATCGTCACCGGTGCGACACCTTGATCTCCATCGTAGCATCGTTGTCATCTCGCCAACTATTGCTTTTACGACTATCGCTACCGCTTAGTGATAAAGTAAAACAATTACATGGCGATTGCATTTCATACAATAAAGCGACAACCATATGGCTCCTGCCAGTTGCCGATAATTCGGTTACAAAACATGATCATCTCATACAATAAAATATAGCATCATGTCTTGACCATATCACATCACAACATGCCCTGCAAAAACAAGTTAGACGTCCTCTACTTTGTTGTTGCAAGTTTTACGTGGCTGCTACGGGCTTAGCAAGAACCGTTCTTACCTACGCATCAAAACCACAACGATAGTTTGTCAAGTTGGTGCTGTTTTAACCTTCGCAAGGACCGAGCGTAGCCACACTCGGTTCAACTAAAGTGAGAGAGACAGACACCCGCCAGTCACCTTTAAGAAACGAGTGCTCGCAACGGTGAAACCAGTCTCGCGTAAGCGTACGCGTAATGTCGGTCCGGGCCGCTTCATCTCACAATACCGTCGAACCAAAGTATGACATGCTGGTAAGCAGTATGACTTATATTGCCCACAACTCACTTGTGTTCTACTCGTGCATAGCATCAACGCATAAAACCAGGCTCGGATGCCACTGTTGGGGAACGTAGTAATTTCAAAAAAAATCCTACGCACACGCAAGATCATGGTGATGCATAGCAACGAGAGGGGAGAGTGTTGTCCGCGTACCCTCGTAGACCGAAAGCGGAAGCGTTAACACAACACGGTTGATGTAGTCGTACGTCTTCACGATCCGACCGATCAAGTACCAAACGTACGGCACCTCCAAGTTCAGCACACGTTCAGCTCGATGACGTCCCTCGAACTCCGATCCAGCCGAGTGTTGAGGGAGAGTTTCGTCAGCACGACGGCGTGGTGACGATGATGATGTTCTACCGACGCAGGGCTTCGCCTAAGCTCCGCAACGATATTATCGAGGTGTAATATGGTGGAGGGGGCACCGCACACGGCTAAAAGATCGTAGATCAATTGTTGTGTCTATGGGGTGCCCCCTGCCCCCGTATATAAAGGAGCAAGGGGGAGGCGGCCGGCCAAGGGGAGAGGCGCGCCAAGGGGGGAGTCCTACTCCGACCGGGAGTAGGACTCCTCCTTTCCTTGTTGGAGTAGGAAAAGGGAAGGGAGAAGGAGAAGAAGGAAGGGGGCGCCCCCCTCCCTAGTCCAATTCGGACTATGTCCATGGGGAGGGGTGCGGCCTCCCTTTGGGGCCTTTCTCTCCTTTCCCGTATGGCCCATTAAGGCCCAATACGAATTCCGTAACTCTCCGGTACTCCGAAAAATAACCGAATCACTCGGAACCTTTCCGAAGTCCGAATATAGTCGTCCAATATATCGATCTTTACGTCTCGGCCATTTCGAGACTCCTCGTCATGTCCCCGATCTCATCCGGGACTCAGAACTCCTTCGGTACATCAACATTCATAAACTCATAATAAAACTGTCATCATAACGTTAAGCGTGCGGACCCTACGGGTTCGAGAACTATGTAGACATGACCGAGACACCTCTCCGGTCAATAACCAATAGCGGAACCTGGATGCTCATATTGGCTCCCACATATTCTACGAAGATCTTTATCGGTGAAACCGCATAACAACATACGTTGTTCCCTTTGTCATCGGTATGTTACTTGCCCGAGATTCGATCATCGGTATCTCAATACCTAGTTCAATCTCGTTACCGGCAAGTCTCTTTACTCGTTCCGTAATACATCATCCCGCAACTAACTCATTAGTTACAATGCTTGCAAGGCTTATAGTGATGTGCATTACCGAGTGGGCCCAGAGATACCTCTCCGACAATCGGAGTGACAAATCCTAATCTCGAAATACGCTAACCCAACAAGTACCTTCGGAGACACCTGTAGAGCACCTTTATAATCACCCAGTTACGTTGTGACGTTTGGTAGCACACAAAGTGTTCCTCCGGTAAACGGGAGTTGCATAATCTCATAGTCATAGGAACATGTATAAGTCATGAAGAAAGCAATAGCAACATACTAAACGATCGAGTGATAAGCTAACGGAATGGGTCAAGTCAATCACATCATTCTCCTAATGATGTGATCCCGTTAATCAAATGACAACTCATGTCTATGGCTAGGAAACATGACCATCTTTGATCAACGAGCTAGTCAAGTAGAGGCATACTAGTGACACTCTGTTTGTCTATGTATTCACACATGTATCAAGTTTCCGGTTGATACAGTTCTAGCATGAATAATAAACATTTATCATGATATAAGGAAATAAATAATAACTTTATTATTGCCTCTAGGGCATATTTCCTTCACCAAGTGCCCCCAAGGACAAGTTCTTCGAGAAGGTCACCAACCCTTACCTCGCGGAGGTGCTGCGACACCCTCAAACCATTGAGATGCGTGATGGGTTGCTGCACATCCGCGATGTTGAGGGACCGAAGGGGACCGGAAGCGTGGAGACAAGGCTCGAAGCAATGGAGCAACAAGTTTTCAAGTGCCAAGGGATGGTGGAACGTGGACTCAACTCCAACCACATGATGATCGCGGAGTTCACCAACAACCACAAGCTGGATGCCGACAACATCGGGGAGACCATCTTCAAGCTTCACGAGAAGATCGAGCACCTTCAAGCCCAAATCTATGACCTGCAAAACCAAAACTGTGAGTATGAATATAGATTCAAAAGGATGAGTTTGGCTGCAGATTTGAGGATCCCGGAGACTCGATCATCCTTCTATGATGGTGAGCCTATGCCTTGGGAGATGGATGATAAGCCCGCATCATCAACAACACCGCCACCTTCTTCACCAGCAAAGGAGACATAATCACATGGGTATGGGCACTCCCCTTGGCAACTGCCAAGCTTGGGGGAGGTGCACCGGTATCGTATGACCATCACACTCCTATCTTTACCGTTTTTTCTTAGTTTGATCCTATTAGTAGTATCTTGATTTAGTAGAATAAAGTTTATGGCATGATCTAGTTTTGAGTTTTGCTTTATGATCCCTCTTTGTAATCGAGTCCGTGAGCTATATAATAAAGATTAGTGTTGAGTCAAGGGCTTGATTATCTTGCTATGATCTCTAGTGAATAAAAGAAAAGAGAAAAGAATAAAAAGAAACAAAGAGATCATATTGATCTTATTGAGAGTAATGACTTCACATAGAAAGAGTATGATGATTAAAAGTTGTTGGGAGTTGGCAAACATAGCTTTGGTCATTGTTGCAATTAATAGGAAGTAATAAGGAAAGAGAGGTTTCACATGTAAATATACTATCGTAGACATCTTTTATGATTGGGAGCACTCATTAAAATATGACATGCTAAAGAGTTGATGTTGGACAAGGAAGACAACGTAATGGGTTATGTTTTCTTATATCTGAGATAAAGTATATTGTCATGGATCATCCAACATGTTGAGCTTGCCTTTCCCCCTCATGCTAGCCAAATTCTTAGCACCAAGTAGAGATACTACTTGTGCTTCCAAAACCCCTTAAACCAGTTTTGCCATGAGAGTCCACCATACCTACCTATGGATTGAGCAAGATCCTTCAAGTAAGTTGTCATCGGTGCAAGCAATAAAAATTGCTCTCTAAATATGTGTGATTGATTGGTGTGGAGGAAATAATCTTTATACGATCTTGTGATGTGGAAGAAATAAAAGCGACGGACTGCATAATAAAGGTTCATATCACAAGGGGCAATATAAAGTGACGTTCTTTCGCATTAAGATTTTGTGCATCCAACCCTGAAAGCGCATGGCAACCTCTGCTTCCCTCTGCGAAGGGCCTATCTGTTACTATTATCTTCTACCTTATACAAGAGTCATGGTGATCTTCACCTTTCCCTTTTTATATTTTATCCTTTGGCAAGCACAGGGTGTTGGAAAGATCATGATAGATATATCTAATTGGATGTAAGTCAGCATGAGTTATTATTGTTGACATTACCCTTGAGGTAAAAGGTTGGGAGGCGAAACTATAAGCCCCTATCTTTCTCTGTGTCCGATCAAAACTCCGTAACCACAAGTATTGCGTGAGTGTTAGCAATTATGAAAGACTAAATGATAGTTGAGTATGTGGACTTGCTAGAAAGCTCTGACATAGACTCTTTCTGATGTTATGATAAATTGCAATTGCCTCAATGACTGAGATTATAGTTTGTTAGTTCTCAATAAAGTTTCTGATTCGTACTTTTGCATTGTGAATAGATTATTACTTGAGCATAAGAAATCATATGACAATATCCATATATGTTGCTGTTATGAGAATAATCATGATGCCCTCATGTCCGTATTTTATTTTATCGACACCTCTACCTCTAAACATGTG